>NC_072796.1:84242001-84564693 GCF_028583425.1 Eublepharis macularius | reverse complement strand
TGCCTTTCTTCAGGGCACAGGGACTAACCATTGACTTAGCTAATGGACTACTCTGGCAGATTCCAGGAGGTCCAGACTTTGTCAATGCCGTCCACTGGTGCGCTGCACTAAAGGCCCCCCAGCCCCTCGCCCCTCTCACTGAGGACCCCTGGGCTCAGGAATTCCCTGAGGTCTGGGTCACCGACAAGGCAGAGTGTGGGATCGTGAAGGGCGCTTGCGTCCTGATAGAGGGAAAAGACTCCCCTCCCCAGAAACAGTACAGGTACCTGGCAGAGGCTGAGCTAGGGATAGCTAAGACCATCGAGGGACTCCTTAAGTGGGACGTCATCCTCCCTATGCAGTCCATCTGTGACGCCCCATTGTGGCCAGTTCTCAAGGCAGATGGAGTCACATGGAGAATGACGGTCGACTTCTGTGCCCTGAACTCCACCACCCCCCCCGTTGCCCCGGTTGTGGCCAAATATAACGAGATCCTGATGGCCATTGCCGGTGGATCCCGATACTATTCGGTCATAGGCCTGGCCAACGCATTCCATTCTATCCGCTTGCATGAGTCTTGCTGGTTTAAGTTCACGTTCACTTTTCGCGGTCAGCAATATGCATTCAAGCAGATACCTCAGGGATTCCACTCTAGTCCGAGCATTTGTCATGCCCACGTAGTTCAGATGTGGGACCACCTCCAACCTTCCTCGAGGCCCTACGTGCTGAGCTACGTGAATGACATTTTGATCCATGCCCCACCAAGGAGTTAGCCCACCAAATCACCCGAGAAGTCCTCGAGCTGATCAGGGAGACTGGGTTCAAGGCCAGCAGGGAGAAGGCCCAATTGGTCCAGACCAGTGTTAAATACCTGGGTCTGACCCTTGGACCCGAGGGTCACACCCCGGATGCCCACCGAATGGAGGTCATCTCCAAGCTGCCTGCTCCCACCAACATCCTCTCCCTCAGAGCACTCCTGGGAACTTTCAACTTCTCCAGGGACTTCATCGAGTCCTTCGCAGACAAAGCCCGCCCCATATACACTCTCCTCAAGAAGAACACCCCATGGGAGTGGGGACCTGACCATCAAAATGCCTTAGCTGAGCTTAAACGCAGCCTTGCCACGGCCCCAGCCTTAGTGCACCCAGATGTCACACAGCCTTTTTACATCCAGTTTGCAGTCTCCAATAAAAGCATAGGAGCCATGCTCACCCAACAACAGGCAGGAGCCCCGAGAGTCGTAGCCTACGCATCTCGCAACCTAACTCCAGTAGAAACCAAGTTTAGTCCGTGCGAAAAGACATGCCTTGCCCTCATTTGGAGCCTGACCCGCTGGGAATTTATAATAGGTGGCTCCCGCACTATTGTACAGACAACCCACACGTCGCTCAAATATATCCTCTCAGGAAATATATCCTCTCATACAAGATGGGCAAGTCCCCAATGCCCGCATTGCACAGTGGACCTTAGCCTTAGTCAACCGGGGAGTGGAATTTAAGAAGGAAGCAACTGAACCGCCCACCCCATACGGCCTCTTAGTCACAGGGACCGAGCATGAGTGCCCCCTAGATCCTCCACCACTCGTTGCCTGGCCAGTCACTTGGGGAGTCCTGCTAGGGGAAGCCCAGCAGGACGGCTTCACGTGCTGGTTCTGCGACGGCTCCTTCTTCCACGTTGGTGGCTCCCCTCGAACAGGCTATGGCGCCGTCCGAGTGAGTGACGCGCTCACCCACAAGGGATCTGCCCACCCCCATTCCAGCCAAGCGACTGAGGTGCAGACACTGAGTTTGAGCCCCCTTGCCAGCTATACAGACTCAGATTGGACGGCCAAAGCTGCCATGGTCTGGCTCCTGGTGTGGCAGAGTCAAGGGTGGAGGAACGGCGACGGGAAGCCCGTAGCCCACCTCCAACTTTGGCAGCGTGTAGCAGAGCTCTTCCAGTCCCGCACAGGTCCAACCCAGGTGACTCATGTGAAGGGGCACCAAAAGGTAACCTCAGAAACCGCCTACTGGAATGACCAGGCGGATCTCGCAGCCAAAGCCGACCAGGCAGATCTCGCAGCACGGCGAATGCTCCCCTGCCTGAACCCGCTCCAGACTTTCCCCTTCAGCCAGTTGTCACTCGAGCACAGGGGCACGCAGGGTGTCTCTGACCTGGAGTGCTTTGGAGTGCCCCTGTGGATTGTTGTATGTGGGGTGCACGTTAAGACCTGTGAAAGTGAGAATATTAGAACACATATCACGCATCCACAACAACATTCAGGAAGCCCCCCTTACACAACATTACAAGGAGTATAGTCATGTAGAGAATGCCCTTAAGGTAATGATTCTGGAGGTCATTACTAGGAGTAGTGCTGACACATTACAAACTTGGCTTCTCCGCCGAGAAGCCTTTTGGATACACAGACTTGATACCGTCAGGCCCAAGGGACTGAACAATGAACTGTCCTTGAGTTGTTTTTTGTGAGTGGTCCACGTAGAACAGTGATTATGCTGGGTGATGTGAAAATTATGTGCTGTCTTTTTAAGAAGGAGTGTTCCCAATCAACTGGTGTAGAAGATAAGGGTGCAGTTCGCAGGGGTGAATACGCAAGAGAGCGCAGGTCTAGCCATTGTCCAGGACGGGAGAGATATGAAGTGGTGATGGTTCCTCGGAGGGGGAGTGTGAGTACAAAATGACAAGTATAAATGTGGGAGAAGTGTTTATAGCTGGTATTAGACTCATAGATCCTTGTCAACCACAGGTGACACGCTCCTGAAGAAGGTGGCACGAAATCTGTGTTCATAGCCGGCCCCAGATTGAGCGTGGCGGTCCTTCTTTCCCCTTAACATTGAGAACGGTATCACCTACCTGGAAGAACCTGGGATTGAAATAACAACATGAGAAGAATGAACAAACTAACTAAAGGATGTATTTGAAGGACTGGAGCTGGACTGAGTTTCTACCAAACCTAAGTCCATTTGTATACTGCGCCGTCTTTGGATTATTGTATGTTTAGGAATTGTAGTTATGAATGGATTTGTAACACTGTTTGAAGAAGTAAGAGGCACGTGCACTTTGTAAATCAAATATTTATTATTATAAGAGAGATTTTGCACATTGAGTGTCGTTGCTTCCTGCAGGGAATTTTCCCTTCTTCTTTCCAACACCTCCAACTTTGGCAGCGTGTAGCAGAGCTCTTCCAGTCCCGCACAGGTCCAACCCAGGTGACTCATGTGAAGGGGCACCAAAAAGTAACCTCAGAAACCGCCTACTGGAACGACCAGGCGGATCTCGCAGCCAAAGCCGACCAAGCAGATCTCGCAGCACGGCGAATGCTCCCCTGCCTGAACCCGCTCCAGACTTTCCCCTTCAGCCAGTTGTCACTCGAGCACAGGCTTACACTCAGACCCAGCAGCCAGCCTGCACCCTAGACCTAGCACAATTACAAGCCTCAGACCCCGAGGTTGTCAACCTCCTGGCAGCAGGGAAAGACCCAACTGGGAAACTAATAATTAAGGAAGAAGAGGAGATAGTATGGGCGGTGGACGCAGGAGGCGAGCGCCATTGGGTGGTCCCCTCGGAAGTAAGGGCCGATTTAATTCAGTTTGTCCATGAGCAGGGACATCAAGGCAAGGATATGACTCTGGAGAGGGTGAGAGAGGTTGGTTGGTGGCCTGGCATGTGCACCGAGGTGGTTCAATGGGTGGACAACTGTCTAGCCTGTGCCATGGTGAATGCAGACCCCACCGGACCCAGGGCACCCCTTCAGCACCAGAGAATCAATGGCCCCTGGGCTCGCATTCAGATTGATTTCATTGGCCCCGTTCCTCCGACTCCCCGCTGCAACCACTACTGCCTCATGGTCATAGATCCCTTCAGTAAATGGGTCGAGGCATTTCCATGCAAACATAACACCGCAGCCACCACGGCCAAACTCCTATTCAACGATGTGTTCTCTCGCTGGGGCATAGTGAAGGTCATGGACTCGGACTTGGGCTCACATTTTATTGGGGAAGTCACTCAGGAACTGTGCAAGGCACTAGGCATCCAACAGCGATTTTACATCGCCCGACATCCTCAGGCTTCCGGGGCCATAGAACGAACTAACCGGAACCTCAAGAAGGGTCTCCGGAAGATGGTCCTCTCCTCAAGGAAAGACTGGGACGAAAAACTTCCCACTATCCTCATGGCCATCCGAGGAACTACCACAGTCCATGGGCTCACGCCTCACATGGTTATGACAGGCAGGAAGATGCAGCTCCCTGAAGCCTTTTGGCTGGACACCCAGCTCCCCTCAGACCTGCACCTGGTAGTGATCAACAATGCCTGGGTTCAGGACCTCATCCCCTTGATACACGCCATCCACATGCAGGTGGCCCAGAAATTAGGCATAGCCCAAAAGGACATGGACCGCAAATTGGGATGGGTCAGGAACCCAAGACAGTGGGAGGAAGGACAGCTCGTTTTGTATAGGAAATTCTCCCAGAAAGCGCATTCCCTAGCCGCCAAGTGGCAAGGTCCCGTCCCAATCACAAAAAGGGTCTCCCCTGCAGTTTACCAGTTCACCATTCAGAGAAAGACAGGGGGAACCTGGCACAAGTACTTTCATGCTTCACAACTAAAAGAGTGGAAAGGGAAGCCGTTTCCAGCCCCTCTGCCCGTGTGTGACCCTAGGGGAACAGCCACCAGTCCAGCCGCCCTCTTCCTGGTAGTCCACCAGATCTCCCTCCACCCCAGGTCAGAGACACCCTGCGTGCCCCTGGATCAGACTTTTATTGCTCTGCCCTGAAAGCCAAGGGTGCTCCTCTACGTTCTTATTGTTATTAGTAGTTAGTTCTGTTCTTTAACTCTCTTGGGCGGGCCCCATAGTTGGGACCCTGGGGGAGTACGGCAACCGAAGCCAAATAGGACCACTAGCAAAAGTGATGCTTATTGGGCTCCGTCCGCTTGGACGAAAATTACACAGGCAAATGAGAATTGCCTTGTGTCAAGTGTTGGGAAGGCTTTACCCAAAGGGCGATTACATTATTTAAAAATATTACAAGGCACCGGTAAAGGTGACCTCCATGTTTGAAAATATTTCACCCGCCGTGCTGGTGAAGATCCCGGATCTACGTAGATTCGGGGTCTCACCTGCCAACCCATGCATTTGCATAGCAGTTGGCTTTGGCTTCGAGGGCTGGCCTCCCCTTGGGAAAGATCTCCCCGTAAGACCCGATACCCCTCCTTTACTAATGCTCATTGTGCTTATGGTGCGTTGCTGTACGGCGCCACCATCCAGTATGCTTTAGTGCAAAGGTAAAGGACCCGCTAATATTTTGTACATTAGGCTACCCCTGGAATGTGTTATTAGGGTGCGTTCGCTACGTACAAGTGGCAGCCTGCCTCATTTACATAGCCAGGATCCCCCGCGCCAAGATGACCCCCGAGTAACCCAGACCTAGCGGCGCCAGAAGATTTCGGCCGCCTCCGCCGCTTTTTGCTAAATGCTGCTGAGCGCCCTCGGCTCCACTTTGGCCTTTTCCACCAGCAGCCGCCCGCCCCATCTAATGTAGTCTTTTCCCTTGCCCGTACCGTATAAGAGGGGGGGGCATATTAAAGTCGTAATGAAGTCATGCCAGGCCCTCCAAGTGAGGGCAACGAAAAATCATCCCACACCCCTTTGTTTTGCTTTGTGTATTTTTCTACTTTTAACCAAGAAAACGGGTCTCCCGAGCGAGTCCCTCTGAAAATTGTTCCTAGGAAAAAACGATGATGCGTCGAAATATATACATGAGGTCCTGCAAAAAAGCAGAGGGAAAAAGGCAAAGCAAAGCAAACCATCATAACATACCATCAACCCTGACCCCACCTACTTAAAAATAAAAAAAGAAAAATTAGGCAAAGGTCTCCGAAAGCAGCAACCCTTACGGTTACCGGAGACTGCTCTCTAGCCCATCTTAGGCAACATCGACGGCAAGGCCAGGCTGAGCCGAGACCAGCAGCTCTCAGCCCGCACACAAAAAGCAGCCCGCCACTGAGCAAGGTGCACCTGAAGGCCACATAGACTAGGCACCCAGGAACCCCTGGGGCGAGTTTGCATAACCCCGCCTAACGCACAGGCAACCTCCGCTTGACCCCCACCTGACATAGGGACACACCAGCCGAAATATACAAACGAGAAGAATGAACCCACACTCAGGTCCCCAAGGCAGTAAGCGGAGAAAAACCGCTTTGTGTCAAGGGGACTCCTCGTTCGAACCCTGCCTGATAGACAGTGCTGGCAGAGAAACACCTTCCCTTTTCCCTCGCTCAACTTCATTTATTTTATGTGCTGCAACAAACTTAGGAGACCTGTATTTATACCCGCAGGTCTCCCCAGGAACATTCACTGTAAAAGGGAAAGGAAAGGAAGGCCGGGAGATGAGGAACCTTTTCACTCTGTGCTTACTCGTGCTGGCAGGCACCCTACTAGAGGGGCGCCCGTCCAAATTAATGCCCTACCCTCATTGGAGATGTATTAATACCCTAGCAGGGGATGAGATGATGGTCTGCAGGGTTGTGCAGCAGAGTAATATGACCGTCCCCATGGGCCGCACAGCCTTCCGCAGCTGTGAAGAGCAGTGGATCCGACCCCCAGAGCTAGTTATATTATGTGTGGGAGTAAAAACCATGGCTCAAGAGCTGGTGTGCTACTCGCCCACCAATACAGTTTCACCACTCGTTCCAATTCCATGCCTACACCTCCCCCGCATCAGGCTAGCCCCCAACCCCGGAGTCCCGGTGGTAGACAGATATACCACCCCTGCCAATCTCGAAACCTCGCCATTTGCCACTGAGGCTTTCGAGCCATACTGTGAAATTATTTTAGTGTCGGCCGCAGTATGGAAGGCAGGAGACCCTTTCAGAATAACTGTAATGCTGGGCACCACCACAACCGAATCTGCATCAGTCACCCTCACACCCCCTTTGGGCACGGTTCACTCCTTCGCTATAGAGCGCTGGGAGAATCTAACCTGGATTGTTAAGGAGGAAGACCTAGCCAAACACGGACCCCCCCGATTGGACTCTGGTTCAACAGATGCCCGAATGCCAGACCAAGCCGTTAGTAGAAAAATTCCACCAACTTGGGCTGCTCTTTATTAACCTTACTCATGAACCAGGCAATTATTCTTTGCTAATTCGGACCCAGGAGACCCACACCCTCCGAATTGGCCCTTTGATTGCCAGTAATGAACAGCTAAGCCAAGGTGGCACGCATATAGTGGGCTCCCATGTTTTGAAGACTGACATCCAAGAGACAGTTCTAGTCCGCCCGCAAATGTCTCTAAAAGAAATCAGAATAGAACTAGCCGAGCTAAATATAACCCAGAAGCTGCCACAGTGCGCCCCCTATCTGGAGGCCAGCAGCAAAGGTTGGAACTCATGGCTACAGCTATGGATCGATTCCCCCTCCTCTCTCTCGCGTGCCAGACAAAGCATTGCTGACTGGACTGCTCCTGCAGCTGGAGGCTTAGCAATCATGGATTTGGTCAATATTGAAACTCTTGCCAATAAATTTGCCCATGTCATGACTAGCATCTCCGACCTAGGCAAACTGGTGGTGCAGTCTCTAAATTATATTTCAAACGGGCAACATGCGATCAGCTCCATCTTAGTCAATTGGGAAAGTCAAGTTGAAAGAGATTTTTCTCTGCTGCTCAAAGGAACGCAGTCCTTCAAACGCAACGTGTCTATATCCATGGCATGTATTCAAGCCCAACAATTAAATCAGGCTGTGGCGATAGGGCTAATTTGGCAAGCCACTGACGGGCACCTGCCCCTGGAAATTAAAAGATTGATCATGCCCGAATTGTCTCCCCTTGAACTGGAGCTTGAATCCTGGTGGTCCCTCGTAAATTCCTCATTCTCACCGACCACCCAGGAGCTTAAATTATTTTTGTTAACGGCCAGCACACACGAGTCATTCCATGTATATCCAGTGGTGCCTCTGGGACTCCAAGTCAGCAACACCGAAGTCCTCTACGCCCGCCACCCCGACCATTGGGCCCGCTTCACCCCGACCGGATGGCAACTCGTCAGCCTGCAATGATGCCAGCACCAAGGCCAGACTGGCTTCATCTGCCAAGACCAAGCCTTCGCGCCTCATCACCCCTGTGTAGCCCCGCAAGTCGACACCCTCAATGAGTGCCCCTTCGAGGTAGCCCGCGAGAGCAGCTCTGCCGTGGTCTATCTTGGAAAGGGATGTGCCTGCGTGCGAACGGCCTGCGACTTCGTGATCTTGAACTCGTTCCAGCTCAAGCCTGTGATCCCAGGAGTCAACCGCTGCTTCTGCAACTTGTTTTTGGTGGCAGCCTGTGATTTCTCCTATGTCGTGCCAGTCTGGACCCAAGAAGAGATCCTGGTGGTGCCCTCCCTCTACCAGCACGTGAAGCCGGTTTCCCTCAGCATCGGTCTGGAACTAATCCATGAGCTCCTGACCCACCCGCAGCTTCATCGCACCCTCCAGAGCATCCAGAGGGACGGGGACACCACTGCCTTGGTTGTGTGCCACAACAGCAAGAAGATCCTTGATCTAGCCCAGCAGATCTAGACCACCGGAGAGCACTTTAAGACCAAGACAGAACCTTTATTGGCATAACCGTAAGAGTGTCAAAAACAAGTGGAGCCTGTTAATTGTTAAACATTCTAAACACACTTCTCCTCTTGTTAACATGGTAAAGGAAGTTTGCCACCATTTCAGTTACTTCAACCTTGTTTGAGGCTAAAAGACTCACTATCTTACTCTCAACCGATTTGCCCTCCAGCGATTGCAGTAGGCAATCCAAATAAAATGCACGTAAATCATCATAAAATCTGCATGATAAAAGTACGTGGGCTGTATCCTCGATTTCCAACATCCCACAGGGGCATAACCTTTCTCCAAATGGGATTTTTTTTGAATCTCCCAAATAGGACAGCAGAAGGGAGCACATTAAAACGGGCCAACATAAATGCCCTTCGAATACAGGGATCGATTAAACAGGAAAAATACTCTGCTGGTGCATCACTAAATGGAATCCCCCATTGAACAGGAGAGCAATGTCCCGAAGCAAGGCTTCTAAGGTCTTGCATCTCCATGTCAATTAGCCTCTGTTTAATCCTAACAAAAGCATTCTTCTCAGATAAAAGGTACAGATCTTCTACGTTGAGCCCCATCAATATGATTTTCTTTTCAATATAGTTCAGCCAGTCACACGTGTTAGACTCATGTAACATACACATTATGAGACTATTAGGCCCACTTCGAAAATGTAAGCGAAGCCAGAATTTGAAGGTTGAGATCCATGCCTTTGTAACTAAACGTCTCTGATTTGTCTCGAGGCAAATTGCCACATAAGGTACGCACGCTGGAAGCCCCAAGGTTTTCCTAAGAAATTTAGATTGGACTCTTTCGATAGCTTCGTTGGAAGCAGAAATCCAAATAGGAGCACCATAAAGTAGCTTAGCACATATTTTATAGTTAAACACTTTAAGGACAGCTAGTATAAATTGGTTTCCTTTCGTGTAAAAGAAGCGAGAGATTGCGAGTTCACTGCTGTTCACTGCCCTTGCCGCTTCCCTAATATGAGTGGCCCAATTTCCACTGTAGTGGAAATGGATACCGAGATATCTGAAGCTCTTCACCTGATCAATGGAGTTACCTTGTACAGTCCAATTAAAGGGCCTCCAGCTTCAACCAAATATGATAATTTTGAACTTCTCAAAATTTAGGGAGAGCTTGTTCTTATCACAATAATTTAAGAAACACATCAGCATCTTTTTCCTCCTGACTTTTGAGAGTGAAAGGAGTACAGTGTCATCGGCATACAACAATAAGGGGATGTGTCTCATTCCCAATTTAGGGAAGTGGCCATTGACAGAGCTCAAAAAGGGTGCCAAATCATTTAGAAAAAGACTGAACAGTAAAGGGGCCAGAGTACAGCCTTGTTTGACACCCAATGTAATTGCTATCCTGGGAGTTAGATCTCCTTCTTTCGAACATCTGATCTGACAGATGGTTTCAGAGTAAAGTTTTTGTATCAGGTAAAGCAAACGCCTATCGATCCCCATTAGGCTCAGTTTCTTCCACATAATATCCCTAGGCACTGAGTCAAACGCTCCCTTGAGATCTAAGAAGGCCGTGTATAGTTTAGGGCCTTTCCCTTTTCTATATTTATTTATTAGGTGACTAAGAACAACACAGTGGTCCAGGGTTGATTTAGTTTGGCAAAAGCCAATTTGCTCAGGCCCCAGGATTTGCTGGTCTGAAATCCAAGCTTTGAGTTTGTTGGCCAGGTTGTTTGTATATAGCTTCCCTAAGATGGATAAGAGACTAATTGTTCTATAATTATTAGGAAGCTGTGGATCACCTTTTTAAAAAATGGGTACTACAACAGCGTTCTTCCATTCTTTAGGAATTACTCCTGACCTATCTATAGCTGAAAACAAGGCAGCCAGGAAGGGGGGCCACCACTGAGGGAAAGCCTTAATAGCCTCAGGGGGGATAGCATCGGGCCCCGGGGCTTTACCCAGTTTGAGTGCTGCAATTAGAGATTCGGTCTCCTCAGTCGACACTGGCTCCCATAGAGGACAATCCTCCAGAGAGAGATCAAGTTCCTCTTTAGGACTGCACCTATTGTCCTGAAAAATCTCTGAAAAATATTTGTGCCAGCAGTCAGCCGTAATTAAGTTGTTTGCTAAACTCTTTCTTTCCATAGAGTTGGCTATCAGGGACCAGAATTTCCTTGAGTCATTGCTAATTGTGGCCTGAAGGAGGGGTTCCCAGCTTTTGAGCAAGAAATTTTTCTGTTTGTCCTTATAGAGTTGATGTAGAGCCTTTTTGGATTCAAAATACTCCAAAGGGAGATCCTCTAGATTTAATTCCCTATAACGTTGGTAAACGTTGCGTACACGCCTTTTCATCAACTGGCATTCGCTGTCAAACCACCCCCACGTAGTGGCATCCCTGCTGCCCCCTTGCTGTTTTGCATACGATGTCATGATCCCAGCAAGATCATTGACCAGGTTGTCATATAGCGGAATCCACTCTGATGGAGTGGCCTCTAATGCACCCATAAACTGGTCTAAGGTGTTAGGGATGAGTAGATTAGCAGTCATTTCTGCTGCCCTCTGTGACCACTTAACCCTGGGGAGCTTAGATAACGCATTACCACCATTCTCACTCCTGTGAACGCTCCCAGGAGCAATATCAGAACTGTCTAACACCAGGGTCAACGGAAAGTGGTCACTTTCAGTACGATCTGATATTGCAAAGGCTTTCATCGTATCCCTCAGGGCCGGTGAGATTAACATGTAGTCCACCACACTGCAACCCGTAGATGAGGTGAACATAAATTCGCCTGGAGAGTCATAAGGAAACAATCCATTCAAGATGACAAGATTAAACCTTAAACAAAATTGGGCCAGATAAACACCAGCCTCATTAACTGTTTGATCTTTAGAAAGTCTCGGTTCAAAGAAATCGGTGAGTATATCAGTCTCGAGGTCCAGCCCCAACTTTCCAGCCACCTCTGCATTATTCTGACCCACTCTAGCATTGAAATCACCGGCAATCAATAAATCTGCCCCTGGATAGCTCTGCTCCACTTCCTCTAAATACTTAAAGAGGGTCTCCCAATGAGAGGACAAGGCATCCCTATCTGCACATGGAGGCAGATAAATATAAATTACTATTAAGATTTTCCCTGCACTTTTCAGCATACCAGCCTGAGCTAGGTGGCCACAATCCCCAAGGGGGCAGAACTCCCAATTTAGGTTATTAGACCAAAGTATGGCCAGACCTGCTTGAGGACGACCAAATCTCTTCGTTTTAAAAGCACATAAGGAGTGAGCCCTAAATCCCTCCAAGGAAATTTCATCACAGGCCCAGGTTTCTTGGAGTAGAATCACATCAAACCTTGTAAGGAAGTTTTTAAGGGAGGGATCCAAAGACTTATTCTTCCACTCAGCAATATTCCAGGAGATGATGTTAAAATTAGGGGATGCTGGCTGGATACTCAGTCATTCAGTTTCCACTATTTGATTAAGTGTCTCATTCTCATCATGGAACACGCTACCATTTCTCCAAACTTTGCACTCTATTTCCCTATGAGGACATCTGGACTCTCTGATCACTGACTCCGCCTCCACAGGACACTGTTGAGTTCTTGCCGGCACACTCTCCTGAACTGCCTGTGGAGGTGTTGAAATATCAGAGGGGGGAAGAGTGCTGTTAATATCAGTTTCCATCACTGTCTCGTTAGTGATGGGGGCCATGGTCTGCTGGCTGCTTACTCTAAGCTTAACCAGCTTGTCCCTCAATCCCCCCAATCTATCAATCAATCCACGCTGTTGATGATCCGGTAACTCAGTGAACATTTTCTGGACCTCCTCATCAACAAGATCTTCTTGTGTCGACTCTGGGAGGATGATGTTTGAGTTAATCTTATTGACGAAAACGCTTCTTTGACTATTTCCTTGGGATGTCCCTTACTTGGGGATGTCTTTTGAAATTGGCGCTGTGAGTCTAAAGTGCTTTCCCTCGGCAAGAGAGGCTCCACAATACCATTGCCAAAAACACGAGTTGGGAAAATGTTCTTTGCCCTAAGAGACCTTTTGTTCTTCAATAGAAGAGCCAGAAAATGCTGGGTACGGAAGGACAGAAGAACTCTGACTGTCTGGTTCACTCTAGGTAGCAATTCCAGATCCATTAACTCACCTACCTCCGGCCTATCACCCATCAAGACTTTCAGATGATTCATGGCCATTGCTCTGGTACTCCAGTCTGGTGTCATGCCCCTATAGGGGTAGATGTACAAGCAGATCTTAGAGGCCCACAGAGTTAGCTGTAAAGATTTTTTTTTGTAACTATCAGGCTTTTGTCTAGCTTGACTACAAGCCAGGTCTGATTTCTGTGTGGAGCCATGCTTTGGGAACATCTTCTTGAGTTCAGCCTGCTCAGTACACTCAGAGACAACCCTGTCGATCGTAGTGCCCTTACTGTCAGTTTGGGATAGAGTTTTGACTTGTTTACTGAGGGCTTCCATCTTATTATGCAGCAGTTGTAGCATTTTGCAAACATGATTCACTGTTCTCACAGTCAACTGCAGCAGATCAAAAAAATCCTTGTCTGCTTCCAACAGATCCTCCTTCCCTGCACCACACTGCATTGTAAGGCTCCCCTCTTCTCTATCACACTCTGCCTCCTCCCTGGACATTAAAACAGAAGAAGGGGCAGAGCCCAGCTCTTCTGCTGACATATCCTGGCTCCCCAGCACCTCAAAGCGGTTAGAAGTGGAAATCTGAGGTAGGTAATAGTCATAGATTTTTAACTGTTTTGAGAGGGGCGGTGAGAGTTCTTCATCCTGTCTAGTGCGCTTACAGGAATTCATCTTGGGAGAAATAAATACCACAAACTAATTAGCAATGTGCTGGCAATAACCCAACAGTATGCTGCAATAGTTTAGAAACTCCACATTCAAGAAGAAGTTCTCTCACAGCTGTAAGCCAGATAATTTACTAAAACACACCAGTCCACGCTGATATCTTCGGTGTCTTTCCTGGGAGCCGCCCTCCCTCCAAGAATTTCTTACAGCTGTAACTGTGGCTGTTGTTGAATAGCTTTCGGTAATCTTTCTGCAGCCCAAATCCACTCAAGTGACGACTAAAATAACACATGTAACATCCAGCCCAATTGCAGTAACTGCAGAAAGTCCTCCCAATTGTCTCTTGTCTTATCTTATCTTAAGAGTTGCGGGGTCTTCGCTAAGCAAACAAGCTATAAATTTAATGCAGCCAAAATATCCAAGCACCTCCTCAAAGTGTGAGGAAAATAAAAACAATCGGAAAAAAAGAAAAAAAAGGCTTAGAAGGTTTAAAACTACTTAGCGTCTGTAGAGCAGTAAAATCAGTCGGCTGCAGCAGTGAGTGGGAGGGGCCAACCCCGGAGAGCACTCGTGGTGGGAGACCCTTTTCGGCTGGAGCCCCCCCACCACCAGAATCTTTAATTTGGCTTTACACCCAATTGTCGTTATTTTGGCCTTTCAACTCCTTTTATGTGCCACTTTGATCTATCTGGGATGTTGGAGCCGCCGACAGCTCCAGCGATTCCAGCTGTCCCACCACTTGGATTGTTACAGCCCTGAACCCCTCCTGCCTTAACTTTTGCTCCTGGCATGCTATTTATTCCATTGTTTATTTCACTGCATCGTTTATGGTTTATGAACTGTGCTACTGTTATTTATGTTTATTTGTATGGATTCTGAACCGGCCCCATGGATGCTTTGCTTGCCGGACACTGCTCCGAGGCCCTCTCGTGGACTAGGGGGGGACGTATTTATCTACCTCCTGACCCACGGCCCACCTCCAGACGGCCACCAGCGGCTCCACCTCCATGAGGACTAGGTACTGTGCTCCTGGAACCCTTCTTGCCGCCCACCGAACCTGCGCTGCGGATTGACGTGGACAGCAAGGGGGGTGGAAGTGTGTTTTGGGACACATGGACTAAGCTTGCTTGTTCCTGTAAATATGTAACCCAGTCCTATAGCTATACTATGGACTGAGCCACCTGTGATCTTTGCAGTTCCTCTCTGAACCCTGCCTTTTTGTGTTCCTTATGCATTACCTCTTATGAATTTCTTCTTATGAATTGCTCTCTATGAATTCCTCCCCATGAATTGATGCTATGAATTTCTGCTCATGCTTCTTATGAATTACTGAACCGCTCCCTGTAACTTATTCTTTATGAATTATCCCTTGCTCCTATGAATTTGGCTCCTAGGAATTGTAGCCGTCCCCTATGAATTGTTTTCTGCAAGTGCGCCTATGGATTCCTCCCTGCACATACTCCCATGAGTCGTCGTTTTTGATCGCTCCTCATGAATTATCTCTCATGAAGTGTTTTTCAGATTGTTCCTTATGAATTGGTTTTCTTTTAATTGGGTCTTATGAATTGATCCTTCCTCATGAATTGCCTCATATAAATTGCTTCTCATGAATTGCCTCTCATGAATTAGAATCCTCCCGGCGTTCACCTTTATGAATTGTCTTCCGCACTTGCCCCTATGAATTTCTGTATAACGTGTCACTGATTTTAATTATTACTACTTATGAATTGCCTCTGCTTTTAATCTTATGCTCATGAATTGGTCCATGTATCACTGTTTCATGAATTGTTTATTGCTGCGTGTACTGACGGTTGCACTTAGCACCCCTCCTGGTGGGGACCCGAGGACCTGCAGCCCATTGGCTGATCCAAAATTCTTCCATTCGGTTAAGTGGTTCTCCAAACCAAATTTTAAGTGACACCTTCCCTTCCCTCCCCAACTCCGCTTGAAGCTCAACCTCCAGATGTTGCCGCCCACCTCGCCTTTGAAGTCAAGTTCGGAGGCCACGCGTCTGACATCACGAGGCCTCCGAGGGGGGGAATTGTTGCCAAGTAGCCCCCCCCTCCTGCTCCAAGGCCTGCCATGAACTGTGTTTGGGTTTCCTGCGTTGCTGTTTTAGTGCTACACCAGAGACTGCCTTGCACGTGTGCACTTTAATATATGTGTCTGTTTCCTGCCTGTTTATTATCTACCATGGACTGTACCTGTCTCCCTCCCCTGCTATGGACTGTGTTGTACGTGCTGTTTCCTGCCTCCATGGATGCCTGCCTAACTTGGGCCCAAGCCGTGCTGTTAGCAGCCAGGTGCCAGACAGGGAGACCTCCAACAAGCCTGACCAGGCACCCCCTGGCCAGTCCCCGCCTGGAGCCTCCCACGGTTTGGTCACCCAGCTAGCCCTCGCAACCGGGCAGCGTGCTAGCAAGCCCCAGCCATGCCCAGCCAGCAACCATGTCCCCAGGCAGCCAGAAGACCAGCCTGAACAGCCTTCTGAGAGAAGCCATTTCGGAGAAGCGAGCAGACCACGTCCGCAGTGGCGAGCCTCACCTTGCTCTCCATATCTTAATAGCCGCCTCGGAGAAGAAGCTAAGTGCTGACCATCCCAAGCACTTGGAGAATGCATCTCAAAGCAGCCTCCGCATTCCAGAGATGATGACGACGGGACAAGCCCAGTTCGCTGGAACATTCATTCAACACGCCCGGATCTCCCCCTCCCTCCCTTGTCCCCTCTTCCCAAGTTGTCACAATAATATAATCAGATTCCTAAAGTGGCCCATCTAGGGTAGTTGTAGAGCCATTAAAACCTTTGTTTCGCCCATGAGAACCACTAGAATCTGCACCAGTCGCAGGGTACGTTTTGGGGTATTTAAGCTGGCCTCCCAGGCCACATGGTGCACGTGCCATTCCTATCCAGACTTCTTGCTGTCACCCTATATTGGATCTAGTGCAGGCATTAGACCTCCTCATCTCGCTGCTACGTCTTTGCTCCACATCAGGATTGTGAGTATACCCAACTTCATCGCTCTCAAGTGGGCTACCCCGCTAATGCAACTGTCTCTATTTTCCTACTCTGTCTTCCTAGCTCTTGTATGTAATCTTGTATGTGTGTGCCAGTTCAGGCATATGCCACATTATTTAGTAAAACACGCTGTATTGTTATTTAGTCTGCCTCTTTATTGCATGAGCGTCTGGAGAGGGACCCCGGTATATATTGGTTAAAAGATCCGCACTAAATTTATTTCCAGACTGTTAGCTAATTCCCCATTCAAATAGAGCAGTTCTGGTAAGAATAAAACAGCGTTTTGTGGGGCCGTAGTTATCATGAAATTATCATGAAATTCATGACTTTTGAGCCTGTTTCATTAGCTTCATAAATGATTTGTAATTGCATACAGGCTAGCGCTGATCAATTGATTCCCTAGGCAACAATGGGCCCAAACTTTTTGTTACCATTGGAAACCTAAATCATAGCCCACTTATCCTTGATTGGCAGCTCTCCTAGCCATCTGGAGATCTTCCATTCTGCCCTATACAGCAAGGAGCTGGGGGTCAATTTCCTAGGCAACCAAGGAGGTGGACCTTCTGTAGCCATGGGCACACCAATCTCACCCCTCCAAACCCTGTTAGGCAGGTCTGTCAGCCAACCACAAACCTCCTGTTCTGATCTATGCCAGTGTTTTGCTGGGATTGGAGTGGGAGAGTGTGTGGAAGGATTTGGGATTGTGCTTTTGGTTGCTGCTGCTTTAAAGAGACTGAAAGAAGCCTCTTATTTCCAGCTCCTGACCTTGCTGTGGGAAGATCTTTGAGTGAGGGTGCCTTTTTTCCTCCACCCTACCCCACCCCTCACTCTGTCTTCCTGGCCCAGCTCCACCATGGCCGGTCCTTCGTCCTCCTCTGATCCAGCAACTCCCGGTTCCCATTTCAGTCATGCACTCTGGCAGCACTTCCCACCCTTCCTGATCAGCATATTACAAACTGGAAGGGCAGGTAGAAGAGAGCCTGCTGAAGTCTCCCTGTGAGTTTGGCATCTCCGGGTATGAAGGAGGCCATTGAAATGCCCCGGATTCTGACTAATCACAAACCTAACGACTTTTTTGGCAAATGTGTCAGTTTTGTGAAGTTTCGTGATTCGTGATTCATGGATCATGATGAAACATGAAACTCTCATTTCGGGCTTTTTCTGTTTCGTGCCCATGTCTACTGGCAACTCACGCTATGCCACTGCTCCAAACATCACTTGAAAATGATGCAAATTTGATTTTTTGATCAACAGTGTACACAACCTAAACTATAAAATAGCATAATTAGGAAACAGAAAATGAGACAGTAGGATATGATTTACAGGATGAGAAGCATGTTGAAAAACTGAATCAAGGATCCAAAGAGAGGGGTCTTTTATCAAATCCATTATGATAACAATGAGGATTCAAGCTGCTCTTATGGAAAACTTAAAAGCTGAATTCAAGAAGATTCTGGAGACACTACAATCATGAAAAAAAATCAAATTCTAAAACTGCACAGCCAATACAGTTCTAAACTTGCTAATTCACAAGCTAAACATTAATTTCCAGGCATGGCTCATGCAAATAAAAAAGGTGAAAAGTATTTAAATCATTACACATAATGCCCAAACTGGGGTACAACAGCCCTGGAATAATTTTTTTAATGGTATGAAATACTGAGGCATAATGTATGGAGCAGTTAAAGATATCGTGTCAGAAGCCTGGACTTGATGCAAACAGCAGCTCCCTTTGACATAACAGCAAATTGTAAGGGCAGGTTGGTCCAATCAATGTGGTACAGAAGGACTTCAATAGCTCACAGGATTGATTGCAATGGAAAGGCAGTACTCATATTAGTTTAACAATGTATGCTATACAAGCTAGTTATTATGCTGCTCCTTTTATTTCTTGCACTGGAGAAAGGAAGGGAGAAAAAGGGCCTGTGAGTTCTTTGGCCCAGTTTTTGTGTTTGGTAACCATTCCCTCCTCTCTATTATGTTTCTTTCAGGGTAAACCTTTGCCATTCAGTCAGAAATTGCTCAGTGTGAAACAAGACAAACATTGGTGCCATACATGAGGATAGTATCTGCTTCCTAATGGAATGTCCTGCAGGTTCTTTAGCTGTGCTTTTTATAAGAGGTCTTGGTCTATTATTTTCATCAGCATGGCTGCTGGAAAATAAAAGGAACAAGTGCCAAGAGCGGATGGATTAGCTTAGCAATCAGCACTGATGTGAATTACATCATGTTATTTAATGGGGGAAAATACGTTATTTTCCTGTTCTGTAAGCTTGTGAAATAGATCAGAGTGCAGGCTGCTAACTTATGGATAATTTTGCTCATAATATTTTTCCTACACAGGTATAGAGGTTCCATAGTTGGAGGAGGGTCCCATTTACTAGTTTGTACACTTGTTTATCTGTCATTGTTTATGATGAGAGGGAAACTGCGTGATAAACATGGTGCTGCGTTCTCATCCTCCTCTTTTACAATATGTAATATAAAGTACTGCAAGTTGTAACATCACATAGCATTTCCTTTCTCTCTCCAATGGCAATAAAATGATAGCTGTTTTTAGATATTCGAAGATTGTACAAACCAAAATATGTAGAAACTAAGGGGATCATAGAGGCCAGTCCTGCAGCCAAATTATGGGTGACTGTGTTATTTGGAATGTATGTACAGAAACAACATGTATGCAGGTGTATAGAAGTATAGATCTCTCAAAACATTTGATTGGTGAGTTGTTTAGATTATTGAGGTGAATTCAGATGAATCCAGTTTGTGCAACTACCCTGTTTTCTCACATGATTAGACTTCCTTGCTGCTGTTCAGTGCCCACCACCCTTTTGGCACTGCGGCTGCTTCCGATTTTTAAAAGGCACAAGCAAACTGAAAAAAAGTTTGAGTTTTTTTAGTTGAGACTTATTGCTTAGTATCTGTGTGCATCTTCAGTATCTGCCCACTGCCTCTATCACACCATGCCACACTGCCATCACATGTCATCACCTTCTACTTTTTGAATGGTCTCTGTATTTGCACCTATTGACAGATAACATATCATAACATAATTTATGCCAAAACTGCAGTATGTGCTGAAACTAGGTTGGGTTGGCAGGAGTATGCAGTTTCTACTTAGCCATGATTAGATTGCAATGGCTTTTGCAGGAATATGCTTGGGATTGTTTTAGCCTCTTGATTCATGTAGAAGCATTGTTTCAAATATAAACTAGACAGAGAAAGAGAGAATTTTGCCTGTAAAGGGAAAATATTACTGCTAGAACATAGTTATTTGACAGAAGAGACAACAAAAACATAAGGACTATCAATAAAACCTTTATTTTAAAAAAAAATCAGGAGAGGTGCAATGGAATCTGTTTGCATCATTAGAAAATGAAATTCAGGGAAAGAAGCAGCAGAAAATGGGAGACATCTCATTCTGATTTAAAATCATTTTCCTGGCATTTTCAATAAGGTTCTCTGAGATAGCGAAAATGTAACTATAAACTGGAAAAAGGGAAAAGTTAATAGAGAGAACAACTTCCTTCAAAAAATTCTTACATCACCTGTCTGTTGCATGCTGTGAACTATCCAGTAAAGGTCACATCCACTTCTACATATATCTTTATTTTTTAAATAATGTGTGTGTTTTTGCTGTTAAAGCCAGAGGCTGAGGATAGGAAGAGCATTTCCACATCCAGATGGGATAAAAAGGAACCAAAAAGGAGTCATAGCATAGCTTCAGCAACTGGATGGAGGGTTACACTGTTTTTATGGCATGCAGCTGTGTTTGGGGATTGATGTGGGCAGGAAAGAGGTAGCCAAAGTGATCTGCACTTTGTTGAGGCAGCTGGGGTATGGTCATCCCCCACCCAGACATCCCTTTCATTCTGGAGGTGTTATGGCATCTGATTGGGGTTCACCTGTCCACTTAGGAACAGGATAGGACATTTAGGACAGCCTGCAAAGTTGGTTGCAGTTTTAGGAGCTTTGGCAGAAACCATTTTGTGGCTCTTGTGGTGGTTTTGGCATTGGGCATGTATCCTTTTGGGGGGAAACCAGGCTTGCGAGCCCAGTTTCCTTATTTGGGGATCATTTGAGAGTGAGGCATAGGCAGGTGCATGCCCAGCTCGGAGGCTGTCAGGGGGCATCCTCACTTCCAGCTGGTAGGGGATCCACACCTTCATAGTTAGTTGTCAACCTATGGTTCCCCTCTCAGCCCATGGGTTGAGGGGGCAGGTGGTCATCAGCTGGTAGGCGGGTTAGCAAATGCCCCGTGCTGCACTAATGCTTGTTAATTCCAGCAAATTTTAAGCATCCTTATTTGCCAAGTGCGTGACCTCTATACTCTTTAGCACTGGGACTGCAATTAGGTATTTTAATTATTTCCAGTGCTTACAGTCTTCAGGTTATACTAGGACTTCAGGTCTACTTATCCAAATTAGGGCAGGCTGTGCAAAATAATATCCAACTTCCCTCTGGACATTCCTTGTATTGTAAGCTAAGCATTACAGTATCTATGTGAAACGGTGGAGAGCTGCCATCTTGATGAGCCTTAAGTTAAATTGATTCCAAACACTACACTTCCTGCCCTGTATCTTCAAAAGCAGCAGTTTACTGTGCTCATCTCCTTGAATTTGACCTTCAGCAGATTTCCCCCCCCCCATTGAACTGCACTCAGAATAGCAATCCAAAATATTGACTGTGAGAAGTTTGAGTCTGATTTGCCAGTGTGTGGATCAAACTACATCATTAAAAATACAATCTAAATAGAGGCTGTGGAACTTATTAAGGAGCAAAATACTCATCTCCTTCCAGGTGTAGGAAGGTTAATAAAAGCACTTCATTATCTGATATGTCAAATGTTGAGTTTTTTTGCAACTGAAGAGATGGATACCACATATGAATGCTAATGAAACAGTATGCATCAGGAGATAATATTTTTTTAAAAAATTAAAAATTAAAATATTGTTTTTGCTTTATCAATATAAACAGTTCTTCATTTTCAGACACTTTCAAATATTGTTAAAATGTTGGTACATTCACTCTTTTATTTCTCTAAAATTAATGCATACAGTTCCTTTAATCACAGAAGAGCAAAGTCTCTTTGAGACTTAGTTGCCAGCCTCTCTCACAGAAGCATAACGCTGGCTTCACTGCATACCACAGTGTGCAGATTAGGAGTCAGTCTTGTGAATACGTGCTACCTCCCTCTCCCTTCTCCGCTCTCTGGAGCAATTTCCTCCTCCTTTCTTCTTCCAGCGTAACTATCATATTTATGTTATGTATGCACCTAGGCAAGCTAAAATTTTGCCACCACCCTTCATTAGCATTTTGTATGCTGAGCAGAATCCCCACCCAACTAAACACAGAGTAAAGGATTTTGCACTCTGAGAGTGTAACAGTGCTGGATTAATTCCTACGCACACATATATAGAATGAATTGAACTAAGAGAGACTTACTTCATAGTAAGTATTGGGTAAAACTGCAACCCACGCACCAACACATCTGTTCCTTGGGGAAGCCATGGTATACACATGGCCACATAGATACCATCACCTATTTTTAAAAAGAGAACATTTTAATTAAAGTCTGAAAATAACATTATACAAAAAAGACTCGTAGTTCCTTGACTTACATTAAACAAAGAATCAAATAAACCAACCACTTCCACCCCGCACCCCACCGAACCCTCACAGAAAAGGCCACTGTGCATAGGCCTGAGTCAGACCATGATTTTTATTTTATAAAGCCAGGATTCATCTTGTAGATGATACTCACTGCTAGTTTGCATCAGTGAATACTGGTTTCCACACCTTTGCCCTTTCCTCCTCCATCTTCCCTACAGAGATTCAACTGGATTCCCATCCTGCACTGTGGTGCCTGAAAGAAGGCAGAGCTTCAGCATAATACCAGCACATTTCACTGATGTTACTGACAGCCAAAGATCTATTCTCCTTCACACCTTTGCTAAGGAAACTTCCTGGCTTTTCATGCTAGTCCTTAGTCTTACCCCAAATCCAAGGAAACCTCACTGCTGATTGAATAGCATTCCAAACACAAAGGTACTCTAATACTAAAGAGTCCAACAGGCCTCTCATCCCAGAGTTTTGTTTCATAATTGGGAACCTTGTTCCAACCAAACACAACCACCTAAGTATGCCATTTCTGCTCTTTGCCAGAGTTCACTATTACAGCAACAATTGCATAACTAATTTACCCATGAATAGACATGGGCACAATCCAAAAAAGAATACCGCTCAAGCTAATCGTGGATCTGCGTTGGTGATGACCCCAGATCTCCAATTCACTCTGATCAAGTCCCGTTTCCGATCTGGGATCGGGGAGGCCAAAGTGGAGGGGCGCCCCCCCACACACACAGAGCAGAGGGGGGGAAAGTTTTTAACCCAGCAACGAGCAGCCTCCCCTCAGGGAGGGGACATTTTCACACACACACAGACACACACACACATAGAGCAGAGGGGGCGGAAGTTTTTAACCTGGCGACGAGCCACCTCCCCTCAGGGAGGGGACGTTTTCTCACACACACACACACACATGCACTTAGAGAAGGGGGGGGAGTTTTTAACCCGTCCCTGCCTCTCCAAATAGAGAGAGAGAGAGACACCCCGTCAACAAGTTTCAGCCAGCTTTTAAAAAAAAGCAGGGATAGAATCCTCCTCTCCCAATTTTAAAAGCAAGCAGCCAGTCTTCCAAAATGCACTGAATGAACTCAGTCAGGAGGAGAGATCTCAGTGTTGTTAACTCTTTCAACGCACTGAATGAACTCAGGAGAGGAGCGCAAAACAGCTTCTGCTGATAGCCGCACTCAAAGCGTCTCTCTTGTTTTCTCTCTCTCTCTTAAGTCTTAACCCCTTCCTCTCCAAATCACTTTGCTTATATTTTTCTCAGGAAGCCACCTTTTCACTCACAACTGTTTGCTTTTCCTCGCTAGGGGAAATATTATCAAGTTTCAAACAGAGCTCAGGCATTCCCCTGCCTCCGTTGCCAGGGGGATAGATTGTTGGCACCTGAATGTCTAGCTTCCAATCCTATCACAATCACCCCATCCAGCCCCGATCCAGCCCCCTCCCAACCGCTGGATCATTTGCCGTGGAAGACAATGATCCACCAGGTCCCAACTGCGTGAACACCATTATCGTGGTGTTTTTTTGATCATAATGCAGATCGTGCCCATCTCTACCCATGAAATTTTTCATATTCCAAACCTTTTTTCCCTTCCTTATAAATATCATCACCCACCAACCACAAACAGGAGTCGTTTGTGCATGCATGGTCCCAACTAGACAGTCCCAACTATACAATCTTTCCTTTTCCTTTCAAAAGAAGGGAAATGTTTTCAATAGCTATACAAAACTCTCAAGCTATTGCCTGATTAAATAAGAGAAACTGTCTGAGTCTGCAAAAGCAACAGTTTTCATTGAAATGTTGAAACAGGTAAAAATGTTGCTGCTGCCCCTTCACAATGTACAAAAGACCACATCAGCCAACAAGAGAAGCTTCTTGTGCTGATCTACACTCACACACAATAAACACAGATTATTTATCTCTGTCTCCTTTCCTCTTGTCTCCTTTTTTCTCCATCTCCTCCTCTCTGTTTCCTAAGGCATAAAGTCTAGCGGTTAGTGAACAATTTTCCTTTACAATGCAAACAGTTTAGAACTTGCTCACTATATTTCATGACTCTGAGCAGTCCTCCATTCCCAAATGTGATGTTCCTGAGCAAAGGCTAGTGTTACCTGCATAGATGAGCCAGCTCTGCAAGCATCATCCATAGCAGAGAATTAGACTGTTCATTTCATGTCGATGACAAACTTTTCTCCATTCCCAAAATATGATTTCCCATGAATGCCTCATCTATTATTTATGCCTGTTGTAATATTATATATTTGTATATCTTTTGAAGTCCGTATTTTAAAGTTCCCATGCAGTTAAGATTTACAGGTTCTTTCACCCTGTGATTTACAGAGCGTATACAAGTAAAAATCACTAGCTTCACTATGGACATAGATTCATATTACGAATGCCAGGAACTGGTGACAACTACCAATGCTGACCTCAAGGGTGCTAATATAAAATAAGTTGCTATTGTGTGCTGTATTAAATTGGTAGTGCTGGTAGATCTGCTGGACAGAATGCAGCAAAAGAAAATGTGCAACAAAGGGCTTGTTCATACACCAGCAGCTCCCAAATGATCACCTCACTGTGTAGGGCTACTATGAGGTTCATAACCTGCCTTGGGTAGCATCGAGACACCAAATGTGTGAACTAGCTTGTCCACATGGGACAATATATAATTACAATAGCCTTGAGAAAGGTCACTTTGGACTTATTCATATACTCATACACTGATGCTGTACAATCATAAAAGGTATCACTGATCTGAAAGCAAATTCGTAAGCAAATTATACAACACATTTGCTATCTGAGTGAAGACTTGAAAAAAATTGGAGGGGGGATTTCACATGGGGTGCACTTCTCACCGGATCACTTTCAAGATGAAATTTCATATGTGAAAACTGTTGTCTTCCCCTGAAAGGGCTGAAATACTTTCTTTTGTGAACGTTTGGATGTATCCCGAAGTTACAATTACCCAATTTTGCAATTATGACTCACCCAGAAAAAAAGACTAAGGGCAAAATGCTGAGCTTTCTTACTAATCTGACTGGCACCTATTCAGACTCCTAATTTGTATTTAAAAAGAGCATGATTAATGCAGTGGTTTCTCATATTGTGCTATCTCATTTTTTAAACAGTGGGGTGAGAGATTTTTTAAAATTCTCAATAGCAACATTCCAAATTATGCATAAAAATGTACTCAGTGAACAATACTCACAAAACAGCATTTAATGTGCATGTTGTTTAGTGGTGTGCACTGAACACGTTTCTGTTTCAGTTTTCAATCTGGGGTTTCCGAAGGGACTATGTACCGTTATTGATTTTTTTCCAGATGAGGCGTTCCCAACTCAGATCTAATCTGTTTTTTGGCCCCTTTTCTAATCATGAATTTTGGCCCCTTTCTTTGCAATGAGGGCTTCAAGGCTCTTTGAGGCAGCTGTTTTTGCACTGTGCCAAAATTGCACAGGCCACAGTCCTCCCTCTAAACCATTGATCCATCAAGTTTTTCCTCAGTTACACAACAATGGACACTGAAGAAGGTGAGTGTCGGCAGATGCACACTAAGGTGTGAAATTGGCTGGCAAAGGGGTAATGGGGCAGTGGAGGCATTAAAGGCAATCCTGTTTTATGTTCTTTTTTCTTTTTCTATAGTGCTAATAAATTATCACCTTTGCATCCTGCTGTTGCCTGTTGGTTCCATGTTTCCTTGTGCTTTGTAGGTCTGTTACCACAATAAGGGGTTGTTCTTGCATTAATCACCACCAGTTTCCATCACTGAAGTACAAGCAGGCAGGCAGGCATGATTTTTGGATCCCCCCACACTTAAACAGACCTGTGTTTTTCCCATAAGTTTTCCTTTTGCTGTGGGCAAGCAGGATTGTTTTTTGAAAGGGAAGAGTAGGTTAACGGCTCACAGGATAGGAAGGGAAACCAATCCTAGACAGATCTACTCAGATATAAGTCCCATGTTATTCAATAGTGCTTACTCCCATGGAAGTGTCTTTAGAATTGAAGCCTATGATTGAAGCCTGCATATTCACCCTTCCAAACATTTCCAAAGCCAATAGGCAGGGGGTGCTCCCCTTGTGAGGAACCAATTGGCAGGGAGACAAGGCCATTCCTCAGGAAGCAATGGGGAAAAGATGCACTCGTGCCCATTGCATTAATTACCACTTCCTGCCAACAACATAGATTAATAATGTAAGGCTCTCTTCACCTGGGATCCAATTGCTGAATGCCATTAAGGAAAACAAGATGCTGCCATGCAGGCCCAGTGCCTACCTGCTGCTGCTGCTGCTGCTACAACATAAGAACCAAAATGAAACACACAAACTTTTTGTTGGGAGGGTATTGTTACAATTTGGTTTCCCAGATTTGGTTCCCCATTCCAGAACCTTCTTTAACAAAACAAGTGGTTCCCAAGTGTATTTCAGGCCCATTTGTTTCATTTCCCACCCTCCTAGTTTTGAACTCAAGTCACGATGTTTATGAATGACAAAATACATGTTTCCTTTGAATACATGTTGTGCTTTTTCCATTGTCAAAAGTGATTATATACAATCATGGAAAGCATATGCAGGACCAAGTTGGTTCCTACAACTTTTAAAATTTAATTTATCACAAGTCGGATCAAAAAGCTGACCAGAAGGATTTTTCCCACTTTGGAAGAAGGTGGCACAAGTGGATGCAGCAGTGCAACAAGGCTTCCAATGTTCACTATTTTTCATAATGTCTAAAAATGGAAATCACACATTTCCTGTATGAAAGGATACATGCACTCAACTTGTATCCAGTACCACTGGTCTCCTCAACAGGATTTTCTTTCTTTTTTTGCACACTACAAGGAGCATGGAAGGCTACAGTGTATGCAGGCATTTGCTTTTCTTTGTTTCTTATAATATATGCATTGGCCCACCAAGACTCAGCATATGCTTCAATGTGCCATGAAGGCCAAACTCAGACACTGCAAAACCTGTTGGACACCTACTATAGTATTTGCTGCTGCAAATTTTATCAGAGAATGCCACAGAAGACTGAAGTGGGGAACAAATAATCTTTACATGACTCAGTATAACTCTTACTACAACTGATCGCTAAATGACTTCTACCCCAGGGAACCTTTCTCTGCTCGTATTTTTCAAAATTCCTTCACTCCATGCAACCACTCCTAGAACACTTTGATTCCTGCTATCATTGCAACTCCCCCATCACTAGACCTGATCTCCATGAGCACTTTTCTTGGCAAATACACAGCAGGTATCTATCCAGTGAATAATGCTCATAGCATTGCACTTAATGTGCATTCATTCAGTGCAGCCCCTTTGCATTTGTTCCAGACAACCCGCTTTTGGCTGATTGTGCATAGATACCGCAAACTTAGTCCAAAGAGAGAAATTAATTTGGATCCATTTTTATATTTTCCTATATGTACAGAATGTTTGCTATAACATAACACTGATAACAGGACATGTAATGATGCTAAAGAAAATGTGTATTTCATGTATAGATGGTCTTTGACTTCAGAACTAGAGTTCACATTTCCATGCCTTGTTTCATATACCTTATGTAATTAATATCACAGGTTATATGTGAGTGAGTGAAAATATGTATTCTGAGGCAGTGAAAGGGGGATAAAAAATGATTATGATGGGGGGGGGAAATCAAATGTATTATTAAGTGGGCTGCAAACTTCTCGAAAAGGCATTTGGCATTGGAACCTATCTTGTTCATAATGCCAATTTTGTGCCACCTCAAATGATCACATAAGTAATTTACTCACAATTAAAAATTGCACCTGCACAGTGTTAGCATTTAGCTTGACAGCTAGCCATGTAGCCAATGCTGGTGCATAGTCCCATCCCAGTTGCTGGCTTGGTTAGATTATACATGCTGCAGACGTTATTATCATATTCAGGTGATAATGCACCATTTAAAATGAAATGTATTAGAGTATGATCCTCTGCAGAATGACTCCACTCCAAGCCCATTGAAATCAATAGACTTAGACTGGAGTAAGTCTGCAAAGGCTCTCACTGTTAGCATATATATACTGTTTTTTCTTCTTTGCAGTTAGTAACTAATATCATGCTCAATAAACACAGAGTCAGCCATGCAACAGGGACAAGGTTACATTAGAGAGAAAAGCCTCCCCTGAGCAGGATCGCAACACCTTTTTAACCGGTTTTTTTTAATCGTACAGCAATAACGATGGTACAGAGTTATGGCAGGCAAAAGCAGTGTTAGAATGCTTATGCACAGAATGTTTCTGATCCAGTTTCAAACAGTCAAACTTTTTTTCAGATTCAAGGGTTCTTCCTGCAATTTATGTACAAATAGGGATCTGAACAGAGAGGTGATTGAGCATCTTTATCTGTTTTTTGTTATGACATTATTTCATTAAGACCACACCCTACTAATAGGTCAGCCTTCTTATTTAATTTGATATAAAAGTGTAACTACAGAAATCTGCCTAGCTATATATTTAATGACTAGTGTCTCAATAATCAATAAATTAATACAGATTAGTTTGGGCCATATTAATGTTCTGTCTATGCCAACAGCCTTTTCCCATTACTAAGCCTTGCCAGACATGTCAGAAAATGACACAGTTAAAATGATCCATTATTTTCCACTCATATATGCCTGCAATTCTCAGCAGAACAGAGATGTCTCTTCTGTCTGCTTTCCCTAGAATAATATATCATTTATATTGTACTTCCTTGTGTAAAGTCTTTATGCAATTATCTTTAAGGACCATTATGAAGTAGATCATTACAGTGCCACTTTATGATACCCTTAAGGTACAGAACAGTGATCCCCAACATTGTGCCTACAGGCACCATAGCACATGTGGACAGGCTTCCTTACATCTTTCCCAAAGCAAAGAGCTAATTCTGGCATACCTCCACCTCACCGTAGCAGCAGATGCTTCAGAAGAACCCAAGAGGCATTGCCTTTGAAACTGTGGGGGGCACCTATTCAGAAACAGTTGCCTCAATTGTGGGAGAATGCTTGGCTTCAACCTTCCAACAGTTTTGTACTGGCCCTTGCCCCCATGGCAGACTTTTTGTGGTAGTGCCCACTCTCTGTTCTCAAAATCCTCCAATTGCTTACAGGCTCAACAAGACTGGGGACTCCTGCTATAGGGTTATAAATACATATAACTCCAGCAGTTTGTCCATTGCACAAATCTAGCTAGTAATTGTTGATGGACCTCTCTCTTCTGTGATTATATCCAAGGAATTCAGCAATCATGTCAGTGGAAATTTGCCCTTAAAGGTTAAAACAAACACATATGGTTTCAAAAGAAAGAATAAAAACAAGGAGATTAGTTAGAAGAAAGATGAAAGGGAAAATCAGGAGTGTCAAATCCCTCCTGGATGCTTGGAAACCATTTAAAAACTACACTGAACCATGATAGAATGCACAGTCCAGGTTAGGAAAGGTAACACCAAGTCTAAAATGATGCCTATATGGCTTAACAAACCAAGTTAAAGAGGCCACAAAAGGCAAAAAGGCTTAGTTTAACAAGTGGAAGATTTACCCAAATGAAGCAAACAGAAAAATGCAGTAAACACATATATGATGACAGTAAGGCCAACATAAAGAGAATTTGTGAAGCAGCTTGTTAAAATGTGAAAACAAACAACAATCATGACTTCAGAAACAGAAAAACGGTCTTGGAGGAATTTGGGCTGTTGGATGACAAAGAAAAGGACTGCTTAGGGATAGGTTTTCCCCCAAAGTGATGTCTGTCATCACTAGGTATCACCAAGAACTCTATCATTTCAGGCAAATCCTAGAGATTTGTGATGTCACTTTAAAGTTTTCCCTGGAAGTTATGTCATAACATTGGCTGGACAGTCTTGCTTTTTCTCATGCTGCTGCTTTAAGCAGTGGCAGGAAATAAGGAGGGGTGGGGGATTCTCCTTCCCTCCTGTGGGACTGGCAACCCTACTTAAAGATCATAGGGTTATGGCAGAGAAAGTGAGAAAATTCCTTTCATGTGTGTTCGTAGTAGAATATGTGGGACGTGTACCCATGCTGTAGCAACTGTTTTCAGGAAGGAAGTTCTATGAACTGAATCAAATTCAGTTGACCAGAGATGAAGTTCTAGCATGACTGAGTAAATTAAAAACTAACAAGTCTCTGGGTCCAGAGACCTATGAACCTGAGAGTTCATAAGGAGCTCATATTTGAAATTGTTGATCTACTAAGAAGTATATATATATATATATATAACTTGTTATGAAAATCAGCCTCTGGACTGGAGGACTGGAAAGTAGCAAATATTTCTTAAATTTTTAAACCAAGGTCCAGAGAGGATCCATGTAAAAACCACTCAGTCTAGCAAATGGTGATTCAAACAGAGTTAGATGAACTCCAAACAGTAAGATGTTTTTAAAAATACAGTGCTGTTTTAAAAATACTCATTGGCTGGCTGACTGACTCTTTGTCCATTCTTTAAACAATTGGCTTTGGAAAGTTATGTATCAATGACAGGTTGGGGGAGGCTATGCCTTTCATCAGGCTGTGGAAGAATATACATGTATGAAATATTACTGATTGCACTGTTTGAATATGCAGAAAGTTATCAACTGAATAAGCTCAGGCTGCTCACAAACACCCAAACTGCCTGATGAAAAATCAGCTCTCTGTTTGCAACACATAACCAGAATGTGAGCCAAACTGGGGAGGTGTTTAAACATCCCTTGTTATCAGTCTTGGAAGGAAAATATTAATTTTATATTCAAATATTTATATTCTCATGTTTTCCATACTCTTGTTGAATAAAAGGCTAAGTTACCAAACAAGTCAGAGGTCTCTAATAAATACCATTATTAGGAGGCCTTAGTGAAGTCACTTTCCCACACCTCCCCTTCTCATTCTGTAATATGGTGATAATAGTATATTAAAGGACTGTTGTATGGATTAGAAGTACGTGAAGTGCCTTGAACACTCCAGAGTGTTAAATCAGTTCTAAGACATTTGCTATTATAGTGTGAGTGACAAAGTAATATTCCAGGAACTGAAGATGCTCCTTCAAGTACATGATTGAAAGCAAAAGAAAGCTCAGTCTTGTATGATGTGGCAGGGTAAGTTTGGCCAGTTCATCTTATAATTCCCCAGGAACGGATGACTTTGATTAAACCATATGAAATCAAGCCACTGGAAAGGAAATTCATTTGTTAATTTAAAGAAGTAATTGTGAAGTTACCGAAGTAGAACAGCAATTGTATTTTACCAATTTGCTTTAAGGAGTGATCATGAAAAATTAGATAACAAAATTGGAATCTTCTTTTTGGAAATTAACTTCTGCTGTTTATTTCTGTTTACTAAATGCTTGACTCTTCTCTAGAATATTGCAGGAAAAAATGGCACTGAACAGTTAGTATCTTTCATTTTTTAAAATAGGTATGTTGTCACAGATCCATTTTTAACCATGTTTTTTGAACTCGCAGAGAAGTCATTATTTGCAGCAGCTTTGCTGCTGGCTAGAAGAGTGTTCCCTTGGGATTGTGTGATGTTTCTTTTCTTTCATCCTCAATTGTCTTCTTCTTGTGGCAAATACTATTGCTTTGTTTCAAGTCAAATTTGAAATAAAAATCACACCACATTGCAGCAGAAAGTTAAGGACCTGCTGCTCCCAGCCTATGAAAGATGCTATTAGTGGAGCCTGAGGCTGGCAACTAGTGAGAGACTTATCTGGGAGGGGGACTTGCCAATCACCTGGAAGTGACATCATTGCTCTAGCATTCAGCAAAAATTCTATGGTTTATGCATAGAATTTTGGGGTGAATTCTAGAATATTACCTCACATGGTGATGTCACTTCTAGATCACATTGGAAGTGATATCATGGTGTCAGGAGATGCTATCACCCTCCATCTTGTCCCTGGACATTTTTCTTACAGTGAGTAAGTAAGTAGTAGTAGGCAGAGCAAGAAGAGGGCAGTAGGGGCACTGCCCAAGCTGGGTGGCAGAGGCATTGTGGGTAGCAGCATGAAAGAGTATTTGGTAGGGATGGAGGAATATGACCTTTTTTGTTTGTTTTTAAATGGTTTTGTGAGCCATTTCATTTTTATTTTTAATTAATTAAGAAAATATTATATGCCACCTGTCCAGAAAATCTGTTTGAGACAACTTACAAAATAAAACATGAATAACTAATAAAACAGCATACCAAAGTAAACTATTAAATTCTAAGCCAGAGTATAAAAATGGCACAAACTGTTTAGTAGTCTAAAAAAAGTTTATAAAACAATCCTCAGGATATAAGCAGACTGTAAAGACAATTTTAAACCCCCAGCTCCTTAATCAAAAGCCTAAGTAAAAAAGAAATGTAGTACAACCTATTTTGTTATTGGTGTTCTCAATTTATTTCCCATTTTACAGTGATCCTGTAACACAAAGAGAAAAAAAAACCCTTCCCCCATCTTCCCTACTCCACTGCAAACTACAATCAAAAGCTCCATCTATTTTATTAAGCTATTTTGCTCTCAGAATTGGGTTCTTAAACTTTTCATGAGTACACACACTTCTGACTCACAAAAAATGAAAAAATATAATGCAAAGCATCATTAGATGCAATATTTTAGCAAATCATTACAGAATGTAATAGTTCATTGGAGTCCTCAGCGGTTATTCCGGTATATTGGTTACAATTCACCTTCCAAGAATTAATTTATAAAGCCCTAAATGAACCAGGATGTTTATGTCTAGAAGACCACTTCTTCAGCCATTATGATAACCTTTAAAATCAACTCTCTCAGTTGTATCATATATATTAGATTAAACAAGTTATTTTATTGAAATAATTTATAACTGGAATACAAACAAAAATAAAGAAAGCAGATTTCAAATAGTATATTAATTCTTTCATAATGAGAGCATAAAGTAAAACAGGTTACTTATCTGTAAGTACCATTCTTTGATAGTATTTCCAGAAAGGTAGCCCTCAGGGGTGTGCATAAAGAAATTCCTGAGCCAACGATATACATGTAAATCACTGTTTTGAATCATTACCTTGATTTTCCTGAATGGTAACACAATTCCAAGATGCTTGGGAATTATGGTTCCCCGTTTAAAAAAAAAATCAATTTTTAAAAAATTCCAGTGCTTACCAGCCATACAGCATGAGCACGTGCTTTTCTTTAACTCTACTGATTTCCTGGTCAATGGAATTTCTCCTTCCATAAAATTGATGTTTGCTCCTCTCTAACCTTCTTTTAATGACAAATAACATATATGGGTTAGTAGATCAACTATCTCACATTTGAATTCCCTAAAAATACTTGATGTATGCCATCAGCACCTGGAGACATTGATTTTTTCCCCTCAGTAAGTCTAGAACTTCATCTTTTGCCACCTCAGTTTGACTCCGTTCTTCAGACTCTTGCTGAAAATAGTAGAAGTACATTTCCTAACTTGAGATATGCATTCTGTCTGGGCTTCAGTTATTGTGGTTTTAAATAGCTTCCAAGCTATCTAGGGGTTTGAGTCTCTTGCATTTCCTTTTCAGTTTCCTCATTTTCATAATGTTTCCTTTTTTGATGTCAAATGTGACAGTAATGGGCTGTAAGGTCAACTTTCCATTGACACAAATGCTGAACTTAATAGTGTTTACGGCTATTGTTCCCAATCAATGCAACAATATCTCAATCTCACACCAACAGTGCAATCCTAAGCAAAGTTACACCAGTCTAAAGCCATTGATTTCAATGGGCTTAGACTGGTGTAACACTTCTTAGGATTGCACTGTCTCAAGCCCTACTCAAAACCAAATCCCAAATTAGCCATGCTCTGGCCAGCAATGTGATCAACTGTTTCAATGCACAGTCATTTATGATGTTTGGGAACCTCATTTCTACAAATGGTCAAGCACACATTTACTCAGTCAATGAGAGTAATTGAAGTCACCTACTATGCAACATTTTCTGCATTAGCCACTCACCTTATTTCCTTCTCCATCTTCAGATCAGCCTCAAGGGTTTGATCAGGGAGGTGGTAGTACACCACAAATTTTAAGGATCTTGTAGGGCCTGGTATCTCCACCCATAGAAATTCCATGGGGGAGTTTATTCCGTTAATGTTTTCTTGTTTGTTTGGCTCCATGCACTCTTTGATATAAAAAGCAACACTTCTTCCAACACATCTCTTGTATTGCCTGTAGAGCTTATATACAGGGATAACAGTATCTTTTGGTTTCCCACATTCTACCATGTTTCTGATACCCCAGCTATGTCCAAATTGTCATTTAGCACCAAGGATTCCAACTCTCCAATCTTGGTTTGGAGATTTCTAGCATTGGCATACAGATATTTGTAACGAATTTCCCTCCCCAATGATCCTCGCCTCACTCCTCCCTTTGCTCTCTGCCCACAGCCCTCCTTTATCAGCCTACACTCACTCCCAATTTTTATCATTCTCCTGTCAATATCACCCTGAGTGATTCCCCCATCATCTTTATGGGATGTATGACAATTGGTATATATATATATGTGAAAAACAGATAGCTTTAAATTAGCCTCTTCGTGTGTGAAAATTAAAAAGAAAGGCTTTACATTTGATTGCTTAATCACTTGCTTATATAAGAGGGCTGATAATCTACCTCATCTTCATAATTCATATGTGATTTCATTCTGTTATCTGTGAGTGCTTGTATAGTGTAGTATTGTGTAGGGGAAAGAACTGCTGTAATCATGTTGTAGGGGCACTGTGAGGTCAGTCAAGGATATCAGCATAATTTCATCTACTTTATTTGTGGTCAAGCTTCCTCTAGGGAGCTCAGGGCAGCAGTCTAGGAATCATCCTTTTTAAATCTTTGCTGGGTGGTGGAAACAGTTGCATAGCTCTTCTTTCCTACAGCAGCTTTTCTGTCCAAAATCACCCTTCAGCTGTTGCTTTTCCATCTACAAGGGGTGCATTGGGACAGTTATTTCAGCTTCTCAAAGCTGCTTTTGGTTAAAAAGAAAGCATCAGGGAAAAACTACATGTCACTTTATAGAAGGTCTAGTTTCCATTGAAGAGTGTGAGCCGATAGCCGAAATTCCACTGGCTCAAATCTCACAGTGGCTACACATGCATAAAGTGGTTTTACAAAGCAAGAGGACAAACTCAAACAAACTCCATGGCTGGCATAATGGAAACTACTCTTGAATATGCACTTTTAATTAGGAACATAAGAAGTGACTGTAAGGTTCATAGCAACTGCAACATTCATTGCAGGAATCTCAGCAGCTACCAAGCAATAGGGAGAAAAAACAGCTAATAGTCAATTCCTACAAAATATTTTTTCAGTCTCCCACTGGTCTTTGGAGATAATCATTCTAGCCTGAATAATTGAGGTAATATGCTCACCGAAACATTTGAAATGTAGAATCATTTGGTTATACAAAAGTATAGAAATGCCTTGCATAATTATGATTGGTAGGAGGGAAGGTAGCATGGTATAGCCTGATCTTGTCAGATCTCAGAAGCTAAGCAGGGTAAGTATTTGGATGGGAGACCACAGATGAAGACTCTGCAGAGGAAGGCAATAGCAAACCTCCTCTGCTTCTCATTTGCTTTGAAAACCCCTGGCTGGTGTCACTATAAGTAAGTTATGACTTAATGGCACACACACAAACAGACACACCCCAATTATGATTATTAGTAGTAGACTTTTAAAATATCATTATTTGGGGATCTATAGTGCAACATTTTGTCACATGACTAGCAGGGCCCAATTGTGGAGGGGGATAGGCACACTTTACCAAGATCCAGGAGTTCTTGTGCACATTGCATCATTATGTGCATGTGAGTGTGCGGACAAGTGTTCCACAGCCCCTAATTCTTTTGTTAGTATTGACTGAACAATATAGATTCTGCTGAGTGATGGGAGAAACAACTACCAGGCTTCTTATATCAGGGCTAACAGAGGGATATATTGTTGGGGAAAAGGGTTAAAACAGCTTTAAATCAGAGGTGCAATGGATCTTGAATCAATAGAGAGTCAGAGCGTCAGTTTGCTTTAAGAATCATTTACTTCTAAAGGAAAAAGGTGCACAGGATTGCTACAAAATAACAGTCTGAGGCTACATCTTGCTGACCACTAGTACAGACAAAGAGATAGATAGGAATGGAGATTCTTCCTCTGTCTTCTTGACCCTGAAAGAAAATCACCTGACCTATTGACCAATAACAGTTTACAAACACAGAAGAATAAGGGGGGTACCTCATGTCATAACAAAAAGTGACAGGTGCCCCGCCCCTTTCTGGGAGGAAGTCCCGCCTCTATACCCCGGAAGTCCCGCCTCTATACCCCGGAAGTCCCACCTCTAGACCCGGAAGTACCACCTCTAGACCCCGGAAATCCCGCCTCTAGACCTGGAAGTACCACCTCTAGACCCCGGAAGCAGTACCCCACCTGACAGGAAGGGCCTAGCAGGGTCCCGCCTGCCCCTGTGGACCAATAGGAAAGAGTTTTGAGTTTATGGGGTGCTAGGGTGGAAAATTGGGGGGCAGACCAGCCCCCTGCTCCCTAGAAGAGCCTAGCTGGTTCATGTGACCCCTCATTTCGCTCCCCTGAACCCCCAGAAATGGTTTTTGACGGCCCTAGCCCCCTGTCTCTGTATAGGTCCCCTGAGGGGCTCATGTGACGCTGCTATGCACGCGTCATGACTGGACCTACCTCCTGGATGTTGTTTAAATGCGCCAATGAGCGGTGAGATGGCAGGGGAGCCTGGTCTTTAAATGGAAGAGCAGCAGGACGATCACAGCTTCTTCTGCGGCTGTTCTTGCTGGGCTAGCAGCGCTGTTGAGGGAGCAGAGCCTGTTTACGAGAAAATGAATACACCGGAGCCATACAGAACTGAAGCTGTGGAAGAAATGCGAGCTTCTTGCGAAGAACCCCGCAAAGAAGATGCACAATGTAGAGAGCTTTCGAGATTTGACTTTCCAGAGTGCATTATTCACTTAGTACAAGGGGTAAGTGCATGGGGAAGGGGGAGAAGGGAAAGAATCAGACCCAGAGGTGGCAGAAAAACAAGCAGGCCTTTTTCTTTTTTGTAGCTGCAGGATAAAGAAGTACCGTGGCGGGTGTTTTCAGAAATAGTTGAAGCAGCTCACACAGAAGTTTACCCGGAGTGTTGTGATCACTGCTTTGAAGTAGCATATCGACAAAAATTCGGATGCCTGGGACGTGGTGTAATGTATTGGCAAAAATTCAAATGCATGCAGCCTGAACAACCCGGTGACGATCCGGATGCTAGATTTGACAGACCCGAGTGCGTGCGTTTTTTAGTACAGGGGGTAAGTACAAGGGGGAAGGCTGGAGCGGAAAAAGAATCAGACACCTGTGGGAAGTAGAAAAACAGAGTTTTTTTTCTCTTGTAGCTAGATGATTATGAAGTGGATTGGGAGGTGTTTTCCGAAATAGTCAAAGCGGCGCACACAGAAGTGTACCCAGAGTGCTGTCCGTACTGTGAAGAAATAGCAGATTGGCAAAAATGCGGTTGCCTGAGATGTGAGGAGGAGGAGACGGCTGAGGGAGCGAAAAGCATAAGAGGGGATGAGCATGTGACAGACCAGAAAGTGGAGCCCATTTATGAAGAAATGCAGAGTGTACACGGTATCCAAGAGCGACCAGAAGTGCCTGAGGAAGACGTCACAGTACCAGGACTGCTGAAACAAAAAGTGTCGCAGTGCATACAGACTCTCTACCCTAATGTGAGTATTGAGACTAGGGGAAAGGGGAAAATGGAAACAGGGTATAGCATACTGGGCGGCTGTTTTTATTTTGCAGATGGCGGAGCTGAACTATGTAGCGGTGGCTGAGGAGGTCAAGGAGAACAAGTTTGATCCTGACTGTTGCAGATTTTGCAACCACATAGCATATTGTCAAGAAGTCCCCTATGATGAAGATGATGAGAGTGCCAGAGCAGATTGTGGACTCAGGGGATGAACCAGAGGATGCTGTCCCCATAGAGGTTGGGGAAATAGATCCAACATTGGATGTTTCTGATAGTGCAAAAGCGACAGACCCGGTGAAAGAAGGCGTAAAGCCGCGCATTCAATACCTGGTCCCAGATGTAAGTATGAAAGAAGGAGGGTCCTGGAAGAATGTAGGGTGGATAGAGAAGCAATTCTAAAATGTTTTTCTTTTTCCTATTCCTGCAGCCAACAGATGTGCTGATCGAGTGTGCTCTACTGGATGAGGTGCTAGCGAGAGGCCCGGTTGGGGATGGTCCGGTCAGCTTTGAGTATGAGCATCCCCCAAAGCCCCGTGTAGGGAAGAAGCTGAAAAAGAGGAGACCTAAGACGGATTACTGCAGTGATACCTGTTGTGATTCTGATTATGTAGATGACTCGGACAGACCGCGCCTGGACTTCTGTCATTATAGTTGCTGCAACTCTTCTGATGAGTGGTCGTTAACAGAAACTGATGATAATAGCGATATTGAGAGTGAAAATGTCGAGCAGGGGGTGCAAACTGATGGTGTCACACCCAAGGTGCCCCCCGTCCCCACTCTACTGAATGAGGAGACAATGTGGGGCCCTGCTGGGGATAGCATAGAGAGCTCTAAAGATGAGCATTACCCACAGCCCTCTGTAGGGAAGAAGCTGAAAAAGAGGAGACCTCTGCTGAGTTACTGCTATGAAAATTGCTGCTATTCTAACAGCTCAGATGATGAGTGGAGACCATATGCGCCATACTGTAATCTTAGTTGCTGCAAGTCTTCTGATGAATGGTCGATAACTGAAACCGATGATAGTGATTTTGAGCCTTTAGGAACACCAGGGGGGAGAAAAGGAGATCCCGAGTTGCGGGTTGATGGAGCAGCACCCGAGACTATGACCAGAGAAGGAAATTGAAGGGGGGGGGTGGAGTTGTGGTTGAAAGCCCACAATCTGTACACACTTTAATAAAATGCCTTTTCCAAGTGTAAAAGCGTTGAGTCGGTTCATGATGCCTCAAGAGACGGTATTAAAAGGGATTTACTATAATCCGGGGGGAGCAGGTAGCTTTGGGGGAGCAGAATCCCTCTTTCGAGAGGCTTCTAAGACTAGTAAAACACTGACTAGAAAGGATGTGCAAGCATGGCTTTTGGATCAGGATGCGTACACGTTGCATAAGCCAGCAAGAGTTCATTTTAAAAGAAACAAGACCTATGTTGGTGATGTGGATGAGCAATGGCAGGCTGATTTAGCAGATATGCAACAGCTTTCTAAATACAACGGGGGGTACAAATACATTCTAACGGTGATTGACATTTTGTCTAAATACGCATGGGCAGTAGCACTGAAAGACAAGACGGGCTGAAGTATCAGCGGCTTTTAAAAATATATTCGAGCAGGGCCGCATTCCGTGCAAGTTACAAACAGATAGGGGGAAAGAATTTCTTAATAAAAAAGTGAGCAATGTACTAAAACAACATGGGGTTTACCACTTTGTGACCAACAATGAAGTCAAGGCAGCGGTGGTTGAAAGATTTAACAGGACTTTAAAGTCAAAGATGTGGCGGTATTTCACAGCCAATAATACTTATAGATATACAAATGTGTTACAAGAGCTTCTAAAAGGGTACAATCACAGTTTTCATAGAACTATTCAGGCACGCCCCATAGATGTTAACGCATCTAACTCTCTCCTGATATGGAGGCGCGTTTATGATCCCTCCTTTCAAAGAAAAGAAACAGATACCACGTTAAGAAAAGGAGATCACGTGAGAGTATCGAAAACTAAAGGCACTTTTGAGAAGGGTTATGAGCAGACATTCACCGATGAAATTTTCATAATAGAAGATATCACAAGGAGAGGCGAGCGGCCCTTATTTCACCTAAAAGACTTTGATGGTGAACTATTAGTAGGGAGATTCTACCCTGAGGAATTGCAGAAGATTAATGCTCGAGAGGACAGGACATACAGGGTTGAGAAAATTATTGCTACACGAACTAAGAAGAAAAAGAAGTATCTTTTAGTGAAGTGGTTAGGCTGGCCACCTAAATTTAACAGTTGGGTGCAGGCTGACGACATAGCAGGCCACTATGGGGGATGACGGTTTTTACATTACACTCCCTAGCAATGCGTCTATGGACTTATTTCCCGAAAATACCAGCGCCTCTTTCACAGTGCGGCTGTTTAAGCCACTTGATTTGCGGGGAGAATGGGAAGTGGGGCTGGTTGAAATTCAGTATCCTCGCAATTGGTACACATTTAGCCAGAATGCATCATTCAGGATTTCTGAAGGTGCCAATAGCAATGAGTATCATGTGCGTTCAGGCTATTATTATGACCTGCGCAGCATATCAGATTTTATGAATACAGCCGTCAGAAGACAGGCTGGGACGCCCCCTGATCTACAATTCTATTTTGATCCAACGTGTGCAATGCTCAGATTTAACGGGCTTGATATTTACACCGTCACAATGAGTGAAGAATTAGCCCATGTGATGGGGGCACCCCCTAATGTTCCGATCAAAAGAATTTACAATTGCGGAGATATTACAGGAGGGATTAATACCCTGTACCTGTACACTGATATCATAGAACATCAGTTAGTGGGGGACACAGCGGTGCCCCTTCTACGGTGTGTTCCTGTACAGGGGAAGCACCATGACTTTATCACGGTCACATATGACGAGCCTCACTATATTCCAATCAATAAGCACCACATTGAAACCATCCGCATAGAAATAAAGACGGATCAGAATCGGGCCGTGCCATTCCGCTACGGCAAGGTGATTGTGAGGTTGCACATACGCCCACGGAAGAAATGGTGATCGTGAAAGACTATGGAGACCCTGCGATGCTTAGGAGATATTACCAATCTCAGGCGGGTTATGGCCTCCCCGGGTTCCACGGGGCACCCGTTATGTATGGAGCGGGGGTGGGGGGGATTTTCCGGCGCCTTTTTCGAATGGCAGTGCCACTTTTTAGAAAAGGGGTGGATATTGTCAAGCCACACCTGAAAACCGCTGCGCGTAATATCGCTCAAGATGTTGTGAGCCGCGTGACTCACGGCGTTATGAATAAACTGGCCCCCCAGGAGGGGTCAGGCTTTCTATATCTTAAAAGAAGGGGAGGGCTGAAAAGAAAAGCATCCAGCACACGCAGAGGCCCCCCAGGACCCATTAAAAGAAGGCGCGGGGGAGCTAAGAAACAGACAAATGTGAAGAAGGGGAGAGTAAAGAACAAGAAGAAGAAGGAGTCTCACAGGAGGCTCAAAGACGTACTATAAACGGCTATGGCTTTCATCCACTGCGGGTCGGAAGAGTGTGTAAAGTCCGAGCTCGACCTGTTCCAGATAGCCCCTACCCAGACCAGCATTGAGAAAAGCGTATATATCGAGGTTCCGCCCCTCTCAGCCCTCACGGGGTCAGCACCTCTAGAGTTTTTCATAGCCGGGAATGGTGAAGATTACCTTGATTTAAACAATACTCTCTTGTATGTGAAATGTAAAATTACTCAAGAAGATGGTACCGACATCGCACAGAATGCTAGAGTGGCACTGGTGAACTACCCAATTGCTTCCATTTTCAGTCAGCTGGATGTTACCCTAGGCGACCGGCTCGTCAGCCAGAGTAACAACTGTTATCCCTACAGGGCTCTCATTGAAACAGTGCTCAACTACAGCTTTGAAACCCTATCTACCCAATTTTCTTCAGGCGGATTTTATAAGGATACAGCGAGTCTGATGGACAGCACCCTGCTGAACCAAGGTAACAAAGGATTTGCCAAAAGGGCGTTGCTGGCAGCCGAAAGCAAAACAGTAGACCTTTTAGGCCATCTCCACGCCGATATATTTTTTCAAGAAAAGCTGCTCTTAAATGGCGTGGATGTCAAAATCAAACTAGCTCGTAACAAAGACTCTTTCTGCCTGATGAGTGGCGAGGGGGCTGCTGTGCGCTATAAGCTCCACATGGATTCTGCTGCGCTCTTTGTGAAGAAAGTGAAAGTAGCCCCAGGCGTACGGCTGGCCCACGCTGAGGCTCTGCTGACATCCACAGCAAAATACCCTGTGGACCGTGTCGACATGAAGGTGTTCAGCATCCCTACCGGTGCTCGCGTGAGCAACCAAGACAACCTGTTTTTGGGACAGCTCCCCAAAATGGTGGTCATGGGGCTCATGGACAATGACGCTTTCAGCGGCGCCTTCACCAAAAACCCTTTTCATTTCCAACATTACAACACTAACTTTGTAGCCCTGTACGTGGACGGGGAGCAGGTCCCCTCCAAGCCCTTCCAGCCCGACTTTGAAGCCGGAAACAACGTGAGAGAATACATGAGCCTCGTGCAAACAGCGGGGAAGCACCTTCAGGACAGGCCCCTCCTGGTAGATCGTGAAGAGTATAGGCACGGGTACACCCTGTTTGCTTTTGACCTCTCTCCTGATCAGGACTGCACCGGCCATTACTCCCTGATTAAAACCGGGAACCTGAGAGCAGAAATACGTTTTGCTGCGGCCCTACCACAAACCGTTAATTTGATTGTGTATGGGGTGTTTGATAATGTCATAGAGATCAACCACAACCGTAACGTGCTTTTTGATTACATGTAAGATGGACACAATCCAGTTATCCCAGGCCTTACTTGACAACCCGCGCACCCGAAAAACCTTCTTAGATGTCTTCCCCAGTGATCAACTTCCTGTTAAAAGAGTGGTTCGGAGGCCGGCATCTCTAGTGGTGAACACCCATCCCCACTACCTCCCCGGGGAACACTGGCTAGCAATATACCTACCAGACCATGTCACAGCAGAGTTTTTTGACTCTTATGGGAACTCACCGAGCAGCCGCCTCTTCCCCAAAGCCATCATGAAATTTTTAAACAAAAATTCTGAGGAGGTCCATTTTCAGCAGAACAGGCTCCAAGGACCCACATCTAACACCTGCGGTCACCACTGTCTGTTTTTTCTACATCAGCGCTGCAGAGGAGCCCCCTTTGACACCGTTGTGAAGATGTATTCCCCCAATCCCGAGCAGAATGACAGGATGGTCATGAGTTTTGTGAAAAACAGAGAGAATTCAAAGACTTTACAAAACATGTACACGCGGATTCAAACCTGTGTTTCTTGTACCCCTAATAAAACCCTCTGAAAAAATTTAACCGTGTCTTTTGTCTAAAAATACTCAGACAAAGGTTTACATTTCAAAAATATTTTATTCTTCGGTCAACCACTGTGCCGGTACCTCTTGTTTTTTCCTTTTTTTCTTTTTAGAAGAAGAAGCAGGGGGGCGGATTAAAACCGAAGGCTGGGGGCTTTTCAGGCCCTCTAGTATTTTTCTAGTAGCAGGGGTGCCCGCGACGGAAGCAGGGGTGTTGAGTTCAGCCAAAGCTGTCATAAACACATCAAAGCCTTTAGGTGGGGGTGCAGAAGAGGGAGGACGCGCGTGAGTAATAGCCTTGATGAGGTCGAGTAAGTGGCTACCGGCTACAGGCACTCCCCTGTAAAGAAAAGTTCCCCTCTCATCCCACGAGGCTATTTCACTGTTTTGACCCATCTTCTTCAGCAGCACACGAGCATTGTTCCTGTATCGGAGGGGCATATTGTCTAGTACCTCTTCAAAAACCGCGGCCTTTTTTTCATCGCTGCCTGCTGCTAACCCTGGTTGTGGGAGATACAGATTCAGCTTAGTTTTCTCTTCTTCTCCCATTCTGACATGGGTTAAATATTTCTGGAGGAGAGACCCGTACAGTTTGGCTTTCTCATATTCAGACAGGTCCCCTCTCTCTAGAACGGTCTTCATCTCCCTATCTAGAGAGTGTACAGCTGTGTGCCTGATGCTTTCACCCTCAGGGGGCCTCTGAATAGCTAGCCGATCTATTTGATGGCTCGGGACCAGGTACATCTTCTCAGCATGCTCCATCAGGAAGGGGTTAAAAAGCTGGTAATCAGGGGCAGAGCAAAACCTAGCAGGGATCCGATAAAGCCTCCCTGCTGCCTCACAAGCCGCTTCTTCTTTGTAAGAGGAGTTTTACCGCTGCTCAGGGATTTAATGATGCCTCGTTTTTTTCGCAGGACGTTCTTCTGACGCGGTGATAGGGGGATGATGCCTTTTAGGGTGTTTAGAGCTATTTCTCCAATAGCCTTGATTAGATCATTTGGGGCTGCACTCAGAATAGCTTTCCTTAGGCGAGGGGAAGATTTGGAGACGAGTTTCAGTAGCGCCCCGTTTCTTTTTAAGCACTCTGACATGCTTCTGCAATGGTCAGCCACCTCTCCTTAAAATGTCACAGCAGCTGAAAGTTAGCGCCTTTTGAACCCACCCGCTGTCTTTTTAATAACATAGGATGCAGGCAGGTCAGGGGGGAACATGCCAGTGCGCAACCTGTAGGGATCAGGAGTGGCTGCATTTAAATCCACCACCAGGTACCCAAAGGGCTTTCGTGTGGCATCCTCATAAGCTTCCATAAAGAAGGATGATTTACCGGGGTACATCTGGCGCGCTAGAGTTGCTATTTGTAATTTATCTCGGGGGTTTTTAAATAACACAATGTATTTCGCATTCAGGTTGATGGTGCGGCTACTCTTACCCTGGCAGAATAAATTTTGAACTATGTAAATGATACTCAGATTTCTATGGTGTACATACTTAGTAAACGCATTCTCAATTTCGGCGCTACCACACGCTGAGGCCATCAGATCATCCACAATGACTGTGTTTATTTTATTAGGAGGCAGCAGTTCATCATCATTCAGGCTTGAGGGCAAGCCCTCTACAAACTTTATAAAGGGGAACCGGCGCCGCAATTCTTCATACAAGGGTTGCCAGCAGGCATAAAACCACACAATATTTTCCGGCATGACAGAGAGTGTAGATTTTGCATTCAAAAGCAGATTTTTTATAAAATAACTTTTTCCGCAGTTGCTGGGACCGGCAAGGATGGCTGAGAAAGGGTGCAGCCACCTTGTATCCATATCAGTAACAGTAAGGTAGCGTCTTAAAGCCGTCAACAATCACACGTTTGTCATAAACAACCTTCTGAGTTTTCTTAAGAGCTTTTGTTTCAATGACAAAACGTTTTTTGTCTCTGACAATCCCCTGCTGCTGCACCACTATTTCACGGGGCTCAGGGTCTGAGACGTGGCCAAAAACCAAATCTTTCAAACTGTCAAAATTAATCTTTTCACCATTGGCGGCATTCAGAGTTATTCCCTTTACCTTCAGCACCGCCTCTCCCCCTGACAGCTTGTACCCGTAGGTCTTAGGGCCTGCTGAAACAAACTCTGTTATATGCTGCTCTGGGGGCACCTCACTCGTGAGTTCCCCGAGATAATCCCCCAAGGGGGGGCTCCACTCCCCATTCCTGGTCACAAATATAACAGAGTCTGTGTCGTGGTACAAGCAGCGCTCCTGCAGTTTGTCTAGCAAATTGTAGAGTTCTAAGCGCGCATATGCAGTTGTGAAACAGGCTATGTAGACATTGGTGTTTGTAGATGTAGTCAGCCTGCCTTTAGAGTATTTCCATGATACACACGCAGCTTCCTCACTTATAAAGCTGCATGATGACACATCGTGATTGTCTGAAAATACCAGCTGGAAGAAACGGTCAGGATCTCTCACAATTTCAGTATTTGCCAAGTTTGTTCTCTGAGCAAATTTACCCCACAGAGAATTAAGAAACAGTTTGGCAATCTGACGCTTGGCGGGGTTCATCCCTATGTGATCAGAGCGCAAAAGGACCCCCTCCTTTTTATAAAAATCAGCAATATACTTCTCTCTGTCCTCATCTGTCACACACCACTCGGGATAGCCCGATGATTCCTGTTTCTGACGGAGGTGCTTTTTTATGTATTCTGAAAACAACCTGTCAGATTTTTCTGCAAAATGCCAGACTTCAAAGATTTTGACTATCCGATAACCCTTTACCAGAGCTACCTCCAGTTCCACAGTACACCACGTTCCCTCAAGGGCTCTCTCCTCATCACTATGGGTACACGGTTCCTGCTGCTTTATATCAGCACACGTGCGGCACAATGTAAAAAGGAGTTTCCCACCCCCCTTAGAAGGTAACACTGGGAAGAAGAGGCCCCTTGGGGGATAAACTCTAACCTTAGCAAATCCAAAATAATCTGTGAGAGGTCTGAAATTGTCCTGAATGATCTGCGGATGCCCAACAGGGTACAATTTTGTTGCATTAACAAATGGGTACAAGCTGGTAAAATCGTAATAGTGTATCTGTTCCCCAGGTGCCGGCTTGTAATAGAGGATGATTGCATTAGTACGGCCACCAAACAGGGCGTCTCTGGGAACTAGCGGCTCTGGAAACTGCATGGCTTTAAGAAATTCTCTGACAGACTCATCAGTGTTCTTTAAATGGTTCCACTCATGTTCCCAAATACTTCTGACTTCAAACTGACGCCTTTTAAGATCATCAGACCTGCGGCAGGTTGCATTGTAAAGAGATTCAAACGTTGTGCCTGTCATCCTGTTAATCTCTGATGGATTATAGCACTGCACACACCCGTGCCAAAAGCAGCCATGAAATTCAAAGGCAGTTTTCTTATTATCTATGACCGCATAGCCATCTAGATGGTAAGAGCCTACCTGAACTTCGCCACCCTTTAACGCGTGACGTATTTGGATATTTTCACTGTATTCGGTGTACATGAGCCATTGGACCGATGCAGTTGAAAATCTCTTCACTATGCGGTGATAGTCATCTGGGGGTGGAATAGCGATGGTACCGGGGGCCAGGAAGTTAAACCTGTACATTGCAAGACATACCCCTGCAAGAGTGAGGTACTGAAAGGGATCTATAGACTGGGCCCCCTTTTGAGTCATACTCATAATTTCAGATCTATACATGGTGCAGGCCCGCTCCAAAATTTCAACATCTTGCTGACAATAAAATGCTAACTCTTTTTGAAAATCAAACGTTGCTGTTCTGTTTTCCTCATACCATTTCAAAAAATCGGCCTTGTCCTTGGGCATCATGTGATCCACACCATAGTATTTTACATCGGGTAATGGTCCTACATAGGCTTGATTTTCAACAGTGTTAAAAAAATGTGGGAAATGACCCTTGCATCCCTTGAACCCCAGGGCTTTGGGAAGTTTAGAGAGTGCCATAGGCAGGTGGTTCAAAGAATCTATGAATTTTATGTCAAGACTAGTTATTGTTACACACATCAGCTTTCCCCCCATGGCTACCAGCTGGGGATCAAGCTTCTCCATGATGAGCTGCTTAACGATAAAGTAGGAGTCATAGCCTTTGGCATTATGAGCTATGAACGTGCAGTGTTTGAATGTACTATCTGTGGTGAATGTTTTAACAAATTGATAAACGCATGTTTCACCTTTAAACTCCCAAGACTGACCAGATGCTGCCCATTTGGGGTCCTCTTTAAAAGCTCGAGCGTGGACATGGTTAGGAATATGTTCCCCTGTTTCTTGCATGCATTCAAAATCATAAAAAATGTAGTGCGTCGAGCATGCAGGCTCTTTAAGAGGTTCTATGTAACATAGGTGGTAATCCTCATTTTCCGCAAGGTTCGCTTTACAGACTTTACAGGCCCTCCCGTGACACTCTTTGAACTTATGCTTCACATCAGTATAAGACTTGCATTTCTTACACCACTCCCTAGCTGGGCACTCCACCTCATTTATTCTTGCCAACGTGCAATGTCTTTGAAAGCATGCTTCTGAACTGCAGTACATGCAACAGTGTGGACATTTCTTTGCAACCCCCACCTCATTCTTGCAGTCTATGTTTGTGCACATTCTACAGTACCTAGAACAATTGTGTTTATGACAATATAGGGTATGACAGTGTCCACAGTAATTTCGTGCACCCATCAATGCTTTAGCATTCCGCACACCGTAATAATGATCCGCATGTAACAGGACGAAGAACGTATTTGGATACCGTGGTTCCTGTGTTTTAAAGATCCCCCACCCCTTATCAGAACATGTAACCACATGAATGTTGACTTTTAAATGGTTTTCAATACATGCTATATCATTGAGCCCCACCCTTTTCTGATCCGACCACCCTAGATCTCTGTGCAATTTTCTGGCAGCATTTAACAATTCTGCGTCTGTGGGCTGCCCTTTTGCCATAACAGACAAGAGACCACCTGCAAAGCAGAGGTTGTGGTGCTCACTGTTGAAGTCCACCAGAAATTGCCTCTTTTTTTCAATAATAGAGCTATAAGGGATAGACTTGATTGAGCGGCGCCCACCCCCCCGTGGAGCTTTTACAATGGTAGCTACTAGGCGTAATGTGCTGTTACCCAGAATCTCCCTGTTGCTCTGGAGCAAGGCACTAATATATTCAAGAAACTCCCCTGCACTTAGTTCATTCTTTTTCTTCTTAAATGAATACAGAGCATTTTCTAACCCACCACCCTCTAAGCGCAACTGAACATAGTCCCCATCTTCTATTCGCCCGTTCAGTTCATCCAGAACCTCTTGAATGCCTCTGAATAGTGCTGCAATGGCCTGGGGGAATGAGTTCACCCTGTCTAAATTAACAAAACGAAATTCTTCACTAATCATTAGTGACCTGTATCTTTCAAAAGGCCTCTCCCAGGATCTGACACGCTCCACATGAACCCCTGCATCCGGTGAGTTGTCATCTTCCTCTAGAGGTGGATTATCCCTCTCAGTTGGGGGTGTCTCTAGAGGAGATGCTGCAACTTCCTGTGACAGGGGTTGTGAGCACTGTAGGGTAGAAGATAGCCCCCCGGCATCCCACACACTTTCTTGTTCCTGCATATGGTGTGGAGAGGGTGGAGCAGCACCTCTGGCATCCTCATCTCCCCTGGGGTGGGGGGAAAGGGCCTGTGGTCCCCCGCGACCCCCTTGTAATGAATTGTCATTACAGGCAGAATAGTTGTTACCGTTTTTAATATCAGGTGTATATTTGCCACATAGCTTGCCGAGCTGTATTTCTTCTTCAGCCACGGACTGCTGTGCTTTCTCCAGAATCAGCTTTTTCTCCTTTAGCCTCTTGAGGCCGTCACAAAGTCTCTGGCTGTATTCAAAAAGCTTTTTGTAACGCTCCTCAATATTTTGTGGAGGGTCGGGCTTCTTCTTCTTAGCAGGTGGTACTCCTTTAGCACTCGACTCTGGCTGTCGTCTCAGGCTGTGAGCTGTACTCCTGCGTCTTTGGCCACCCGGGGGCACAGCAGCTGATGTATCTAAAAAAAAAAAACACATTATTGCCTCCCCCATGGCTATCTAGCATAACTCTCAGACCCCTGTTAAGCTGAGACTTACTAGGGGCTGCTGTAGGAGTCTCTGTCGCTGCTACTGGCATGGTGCTTCCCTCTGAAATAATTTCTGTAAGAGAGCGGGACGGGGTTAATCTAGCTGTGTTGATACAGCTTTATAGTATATATTAGTGAGCGGTGGGATTTACCTATCTCTTCACTGAAGAAAGTTGGGCCATAGGCGTGGACCTCTGCTTGCACATCTGTAGTGCGGCGGGTGCTGGCTTGTTGAGCGCTCTTGGGAGGAGCAGTTTCCAGGGGCATATTCAAATCATCAAGAAATATTTCTGTGTAGAAACGATAGAGGGTGAGAAACAGATGATACAGATGTGTAGGAATAGGTACAAGGTGCGTATGCGGGGGGGGGGGGTAAAATACCCATCATGGCTGGTGGAGAATGCTTACATGCGGCACATTGACTTTCTCTGGCAGGAATGGGTTCATAGTGTGAGTATATACACACCCGTACAGTAGTAAGGCCCCTGAGCACCCCACACACCCCCACACACCCTAATACCAGCATTATGTCATGTGTAGGTGAGAAAATTTAAAAGTTGCTGCTATAATGAAAGTGATACACAAGATAAGGTGAGCATTAGTGCACATTGTGTGTTTGTTTGTACAATACAGCTGAGACTTTTTTATTTTTATTGATTCAGCACCTGTCAAATAAAAAACAAAATACATCATATGATACATTCATCAGTTAACAAAAATTCATCACATGCATTTTTCTATTCTACCAGCATCATTAACAATGAGCTTGGCAATGCTAATTTAGCATAAATATACATGCATATTACTTGACTGAGAGAACAGCCCGCTTTAAAGTTAGTAGGTGTGAGAAAGCATGAGCAGTATTCTGAAAAGAACCCCACCACCCCCCTGAATCATATCAGTTTCATTAACAAAAGAGCATAGCATCTTAAATTCAGATTAAAAGTACAGTTAGCAGCTATGGGGCGAATTTATATAATCACAGCCACTTCCCTCAAAAAATGAATCCTAGAACACACACAAATTTTGCAATAACTTTTACAATGAAAGGCTGTGTTAGAAAAGAGCAGTGTGCAGCATTCAAAGTAGAGCACAGGTTGTTATCAGACCCCTATTTGATAAACAGTTGGATAAAGAATGAGCGGTTAATGCCCCCCTTCGAAACATAGAGACAGAGGTGTGAATTATATCAGTTTCATTAACAGAGCTCATATACACAATAGTTGTAGGAGAGTGCTAGATTTAAAAAGTGTAGTTATAAGCAGGAGTGGAGAAACAGTATTCTGGCAGCAGTGTAAAACCCCTCAGCCCTTTCTCAGTTTGGAAAAAGCATGCTGATTTAAAAATTCACCTTCAAGATCATCCAGAATGTGATGATGGTCGCTCATAATTTGTCCTTATTAAAAATGGAAAAATACGTAATATTAGAATCCCTTCTAAGAATTGTTAGCCCATAGATACTCACCAAGGATGGCTTGTTACCTTCTCTCTCTTCTTGGCGCCCAGGGGTAGAAAGCGTGTGTAAAAGCTGTGCCGTCTGCGCGGTTTTTAAACCCTTCAGATCCGTACCCGTCATACCCCAAATCTTTGAAGAACGGTTGAAATATGGTGCTTTTCTTTTATGGCACCCCCCATAATATGGAGGAATCAGCACATTTTCCCCTTATCTTTTGAAAACAGACTGTTGCCGTGTTCTGTCTGGTGGTACCAGAATCAGATTTTTAGGATGCCAGAAACATTCCCTTTTGGGGACTTGTAGGAGATGCGAACAGGATCAACTGAATAATTCTACACAAATAATTCTATCCCCGGTGTTAAATAATGCATAGAGGCTCATAGATTTTGGGGGGAAACACTGTTGTTTTATGAAGATAAACTCCCGAAAGCTTATACCCCACCACAAATTTTGTTAGTCTCTAGCTGACATAGGCCTACAGCTATCTTCTAAAAGCCCTCTGTCAGTATTTTTACACGAGAGGGCACTGTTCATCAAGTATTCTTGAGTAACCTCTACTTCATCCCTGGGCCCCTGCATCTGGGGTCTTATCGCATATATCATGGGTATGTTTTTTACAACTTTGGTATGGTTCTGAATTGATGCTACCAGGCATTTAAAGTAAACAGAAGCGTTATTTTCCCACCGCTGTCCAGCTTTCCAGCCCCAGAACCTTTTGGAATTTGTGTGAAAGTAATTATAACAAGTATTTATTGGGGGGGGGTGTCTTGTAAAGATCACGCTTTTGTAGTGTCATTTTTACCACTGTTTTACAGCTGCCCACCCCAGAACCCCTTGGAATCTGTGTGAAAGTGATTATAACTAGTATTTATCGCGGGTGTCTTGTAAGAACATTCTTTTGAATTGAACTTCTTGTGCTATTACAGGACCATGCTTTAAAATCACTAATTTAAAAAGAAATTAAAAAGTAAAAGGATTGGAAATGTTGCAAATTGTTACATTTTTCAATAATACTTCTCAGCAGAACAGTGAATCTTTGGAAAAGACTTAAATTCTTCATCATCTGTAGGCAGACAATGTTCTGATGGTAAGACAAAGGGAATAAACGCATTTAAACTGATTGAAAAGCAACTTTATTTATACAAACACGGGCTACATTCTACACAGTCTCCTTATCTTTTTGGAGACATACCCGGTGGTTTCTGTGATGGTAAGACAAAAGGCACGAACACATTTTTAAAAATTGAAAATGGCTTTGTTTTATATCAGGCACAGGCTACATCCTGATCTCTAAGACTGGTGCACATATACCACAGTAATTCAGTAAGGAGTTATGATGTGTGAATTTCTTTCTAATAATCTTCATAGCCAGATCTACATAACGTTGTTTGCACTGCTTTAATAATCCATTTAGAGCATCTTGTGCATTCTTAGCATTTTGAATCGCTTCTATATACCTGCCTAGCCGTTTAATATGCCCCTCATTCATTGTAAAACAATGGATACTTGTGGCTAGCAGTGTTATGGTATAGAGCATGGGCCCCATGGAGAGTTTAGTAGATACATATTTCAAGTTCTGGTTATAGAAATCCTCTTCCCATGTCAGGCAATCGTGGCCCAGCTGCGCGGGGATATCTTCAACACATCCTGTACATTTAAAAAACATTATCTCGCTGAAACAATGGTTCAAAATGGAATATGAAACAGCTTTGACTACTTCATTCATTGCAGATCTTCTATTTTTAGGGTTGACATAATCCTCTTGAAGGATGCCCAGTTCAAAATATCTATCCACACTGTCGTGCAGGGGCCATATCAGGCCAGGGGTATCTGAACGGCAGCATTCCTAGAAGAATTTACAACAGAGTGTTTAGATCATGCTTTTACAGTCTGCAAACATATATTTGGGTGAGCCTTGTAAAATTAGAGCATACGTACCTCTATTATAGTTGTAGCCTGCTGGGTTGTTGAAAGGCTGCCCTCAGGGCTGCCTCTTTTGTTCATATTAGGTTCAGCATGGTCATTTTCTACAGTCCTTGGCGGTGAACCAAACAGACGCTTCACAACCGACATGCTGCCATCTCCTTTGCGGGACATCTTGACATACATTCTTTTGAGGGCTTTACGCTTCACCTCGGGCACTGGTTCAGCCATTTCAAGCGTGTTTGTAGGGGTGTTCTCCATCTTGCACCAGCAAGAACAGCCGCAGAAGAAGCTGTGATCGTCCTGCTGCTCTTCCATTTAAAGACCAGGCTCCCCTGCCATCTCACCGCTCATTGGCGCATTTAAACAACATCCAGGAGGTAGGGCCAGTCATGACGCGTGCATAGCAGCGTCACATGAGCCCCTCAGGGGACCTATACAGAGACAGGGGGCTAGGGCCGTCAAAAACCATTTCTGGGGGTTCGGGGGAGCGAAATGAGGGGTCACATGAACCAGCTAGGCTCTTCTAGGGAGCAGGGGGCTGGTCTGCCCCCCAATTTTCCACCCTAGCACCCCATAAACTCAAAACTCTTTCCTATTGGTCCACAGGGGCAGGCGGGACCCTGCTAGGCCCTTCCTGTCAGGTGGGGTACTGCTTCCGGGGTCTAGAGGTGGCACTTCCGGGTCTAGAGGCGGGACTTCCGGGGTCTAGAGGCGGGACTTCCGGGGTCTAGAGGTGGGACTTCCGGGGTATAGAGGCGGGACTTCTGGGTTATAGAGGCGGGACTTCCTCCCAGAAAGGGGCGGGGCACCTGTCACTTTTTGTTATGACATGAGGTACCCCCCTTATTCTTCTAACACATCTCAGTTTCCCGGGCTTCTAGAATATTGGCTTTGTGCCAGGTTCTCTTCCAGGTCAATCTAAACAATAGCATAGTAGGTAAACACACTAACCCCATAATGACTGAATGTCAGACCTTGCAACACACATATATTCCAACATATATTGGGGCATTTGTTAATTTATTTAGGGTGTTTATATATATCTCCTTCCTTTCCCCTAAAAGTCAAAACTAGGGGGGTGCAAGCCAAAAATTTTCGGCTAAAGCCGAAAGCAGAAAGCCGAAAGAGGATTCTCTTTCATATAAGCCGAAAGCCGAAACGGCCAGCCGTTTCGGCTTTCGGCTTTCGGCTTACTTTCGGCTTTCAGCTTTCGGCTTTTTCAATGGGAAAATGCCTCCGGCGTCTTCCCGGACGTCTGGGGGAGGCATTTTCCCACCGAATCACCCCAAAATTGGTGGAAACCTTCCTCTAACCCCTTTCTACAAACCCTCCAAGTTTCAGACCGATTGGACTTTCGGGGGGCCATGTTATGGCCCCCCAAAGCAAGTCCCCCTATCCTCCCATAAGAAAGCGAAGGAGCAGCATATTGTTAGCATGCTGCTGCTCATCTTCTTCATTATTTCCTATGGGGAAAAATGAAGAAGCAGGCTTCCTTTGCCAGGGGTGGCATTTTGCACCCCTTCCTTTGCCAGGGGTGGCAAAATGCCCCCTTACCCTCAGGGGCCCTTCTCCCACCCTTCCTCCCACCCCCCACCAAGGCTCAGCCTGCTCCCACTTGGGGGGGGCATTTCATGGCCTCCCCAAGTAGGTGCTCTGCTCTCATCTCTACCACTGACAGCTGGGGGAGGCTTGTCTTGCCAGGGGTGGCATTTTGCATGCAAAATGCCCCCCAGCCCTCAGGGGCCCTTCTCCCACCCCTCCTCCCACCCCCACCAAGGCTCAGCCTGCTCCCACTTGGGGGGGGCATTTCATGGCCTCCCCAAGTAGGTGCTCTAATCTCTACCACTGACAGCTGGGGGAGGCTTGTCTTGCCAGGGGTGGCATTTTGCATGCAAAATGCCCCCCAGCCCTCTGGGACCCTTCTCCCACCCTTCCTCCCACCCCCCACCAAGGCTCAGACTGCTCCCACTTGGGGGGGCCATTTCATGGCCTCCCCAAGTAGGTGCTCTTTTCTCTACCACTGACAGCTGGGGGAGGCTTGTCTTGCCAGGGGTGGCATTTTGCATGCAAAATGCCCCCCAGCCCTCTGGGGCCCTTCTCCCACCCTTCCTCCCACCCCCCACCAAGGCTCAGACTGCTCCCACTTGGGGGGGCCATTTCATGGCCTCCCCAAGTAGGTCCTCTCAGCCCCTAAAGTCCACCCCTTACAGCCCCACACAAACCCAATTCCCCCCCAGCTGCCACACACAGACCCAAATCCCCACATTAGCCCCTCACAGACCCAAATCCACCCCCACCTGCCCCACACCCATAACCCCAGGAACAGGCTGGCAAAGGCCAGCCCTCTCCCTTTGTTCCCTATGCTGGGAACTTCTAAACTCTCTTTCCCTGTGTGCACAGCCCAGGGGTGCCACAATGGTGGGCACACTTCTGAGTGCCAGCTGGTCCCTGTGAAAGAGCACCTGAACCACAGACACCCTCCCTCAAATTCCCCCACTACCTACAGAGATGTCTGGCCAGCCAGCCCCATTGTTCCCTATGATGGGAACCAACTGCACAACAAAGAATAAAACAAGAACAACACAAAATAAAGTTTTTAAAAAATTATTTTCTCCCTTCCAAAGTACAAGTAGGCAAAGCATTATGACACATTACACCAGCAGTCCCCCACACAGAAAAATAACACAACTCACTTAACATCAGAGAATCACAAAGCACGATTCCTGTCAAAAACACTTTATTTCTTGAACAGCTTTAGGTTACACAGTAGGAGGGCACAACAGGGCATGATAGCAATGTACTACAAAAAATAATACAACCCACTTCACCGTTTTTGACAGCAATTGTGTTTGTGTGATTCTCTGATGTGAAGTGAGTTGTGTTATTTTTGTGTAGTACACTGCTTTTCTGCTCTGTTGTGCCTTCCTACTGTGTAACCTAAAGCAGTTACAGAAATAAAGTGCTTTTGACAGCAATTTTTTGGGGTGATTCTTTAATGTGAAGTGAGTTGTGTTATTTTTGTGTAAGACACTGCTTCCATGCCCTTTGGTGTTCCCCCCCTGCTGTGTAACCTAAAGCTGTTCAAGAAGTAAAGTGTTTTTGACAGGAATTGTGCTTTTGTGATTCTCTGATGTTAAGTGAGTTGTGTTATTTTTGTGTAAGATAGTGCTGCCATGCCCTTTGGTGTTCCCCCCTGCTGTGTAACCTAAAGCTGTTCAAGAAATAAAGTGTTTTTGACAGGAATCGTGCTTTGTGATTCTCTGATGTTAAGTGAGCCTTGGTGGGGGGTGGGAGGAGGGGTGGGAGAAGGGCCCCTGAGGGTGAGGGGGCATTTTGCATGCAAAATGCCACCCCTGGCAAAGGAAGCCTGCTTCTTCATTTTTCCCCATAGGAAATAATGAAGAAGATGAGCAGCAGCATGCTAACAATATGCTGCTCCCTCGCTTTCTTATGGGAGAATAGGGGGACCTGCTTTGGGGGGCCATAACATGGCCCCCCAAAGTCCAATCGGTCTGAAACTTGGAGAGTTTGTAGAGAGGGGTTAGAGGAAGGTCCCCACCAATTTTGGGCTGATTCGGTGGGAAAATGCCTCCCCCAGACATCCGGGAAGACGCCGGAGGCATTTTCCCATTGAAAAAGCCTAAAGCCAAAACGTTTCGGCTTTTTTTCTTTTCTTTTTTTAATAATTTTTTTTATTTTTCAAACTACAAAACACTACACAACACTACACAAGACTATCACAAGGAAAGGGGAAAAGGGAAGGGGCGGAGGGAATGGGAAAAGAAAAGGGGGGGTAACCTACAAACACTAAACACTAAACACTACACTTCAATGTTTTCCCTTCATACTGCCATAATACAAAAATAGCTCAATAGGATAATGATGGAGTGGTTAATCATACAGAATACACATTTCAAATTCAAATTAAACTTTCCTCCCCCTTCTGGGTCCCGGACGCAGTTCTCTCTGAGCAGCCGCTGCTGCGGTGCTCGTCTCCTCCCCCCCCCCCTCAGGCTTCTCCTTTTCTTCGTTCATGGTGCACTGAAATTCCGGGTTTTTATCCTCAAAATCCTTTAGTTGATCTTCTGATAGTATCTTATAGGCTTGATCTTTATGTCTAAACCATATTCCTTCCGGAAGTAACCATTTATACTTTATTCCATGGTCCCTCAGAAGAGCTGCGAACTTTTTATACTTAAAACGTCTTTTCCGGACTAGAAATGGAACGTCCTTCAAGATCTTGACTTTAAGACCCATAAAGTCCAAATCCGCCTTGTATGAGTTATATAGGATAGTGTCCCGAATCTTTTTAAATGAAAAGTCAATAATGATCTCGCGAGGCAGCTGTCGCTTTGTTGCATATTTTGAAGAAGCCCGACGGACCTCCAAAATGGCGCTTTTAACCTCTTCTTTAGTTGTCCTCGCGGGTATCGCCAGTAGTTCCGAGACCAAATCCCACAGATCCTCATTTTCCTCCTCTTTCACGTTTTGGAGACACAAAATTTTCTGCGTTCGTTCCACCTGTAGCCCGATCAGCTGGTTCTCCACCAACTTCAGCTCTTTTTTCGTAGCCTTCACGAGTGACGCACTTTCCAAAGCAGACTTCTCTGCCCCCCCGCTGCTTCCTTAATGGTTTTCACTTCGCTTTCAATTGAGCCCACCCTTTGATCAGTTTCATCCAGCTTGTCAACAAAGGGTTTTATGGCTTCCACCACCGCCCTGCGCACCAGTTCTTCGAGCGACTCTCCCCTCTGCAAGGTAGCCGAGATCGACTTACCAAGAGCGGGACTTTGCTTCTTTGCTGCCATTTTAGGGGGGAGGGGGGGCGCCAACCAAATTCTGGAACTCACCGAAGGGGAAGAGCGAGCCTTCTTCAGATCCTCCACTCCTTCACATATGCTTGTAAAACAGAAGGGATTCGCTTGTTTATAGGCTTCCACCTGTTTCTTTCATTTGCCGTTTCTCGTTGCCCGGCGGCACTCAAGGCGCCGCGCACGTCTGCCGGCCTCCATAGGGACAAACGGGCAATTCCCCCCCCCCCGCATTGATTTCGGGGGGTTCTTCCCGCAGCGTCCCGGACCCTGCCTCCCTGCCTGGGAGTCCTGGGGGCTAATCCTTGCAGATCAGCCGCCCGGTCAGGGTGCCCGGTCGCTTCCTCCTGGACCCGCCGAGAGGAGCGTCCGGCATGGCTGAGAAAGCGAAACCGAATCCGTTTCGGCTTTTTTTCTTTCGGCTAGCCGAAACATTTCGGCTTAGCCTGAAACGTTTCAGCTAACCTGAAAGAAGCCGAAACACTTTTGTTTCGGCTTTCTTTCGGCTTTCAGAAAGCCGAAATGCACATCCCTAGTCAAAACCTAAGGCAGGTAACAAAAGATAAAATACAAAATAAATGAATTCAAACACATAGTTTACACCAGGCAATTAAGTAGTTAAACCACAGTCTGTTGAAGCTGTACCATGATCTTTTAAATCATTCTGTCATACAGCCTCGCTGGGAGACACGAAGGGTACATGTTTGTCACACTTCTTCCAGGATGCTGCATCAACAGAGAAGGCTCAGGTCATCCCAGTCTTCAGATCTGTTGTAGGGAGGGAGTAGACACAGGCATGAACCAAAAGCCCCCCGAACCACCTGATTTGTGGTTCGTTGCTGTTCCACAAACCAGGAACCATGAATTTCCATGAACTTTTAAAAGTTCACAAATCGGTTCGTGGTTCATAGTTCATGGAATTCAAACACTTGGCGCCAGCTTCTGAAGCTGGTGTGGGGTGTTTGAAACTGACAGCCCCCTTCTCCTATTGCCCTGAAGTGGCAGGAGATGTCTATCAGTTTCAAAACACCCCGTGCAGGCTTCATCGGATCAGGTGAAGCCAGCGTGGGGCATGTGAAACTGACAGCCCTATTCTCTTGTCCCCCAAGTAGCTGGAGAATGGGGCTATCAGCATCACTCATCCCGCTCTGGCTTCAGCCCATCAGCTGAACCAAGTGCAGGGTGAGTAAAACTGACAGCCCTGTTCTCCTGCCACCCGAGCAGGAGGAGAACGAGAGCTGTCAGTTTGACAGACCCTGCACCGGGTTCAGCCCATGGGCTGAAGCTGGCGCAGGGTCTGTCAAACTGACAGCTCCTGTTCTCTTGCCACTCGGGGAACAAGAGAACAGAGATGTCAGTTTCACTCACCCCATGCTGGGTTCAGCTGATGGGCTGAAGCCGGTGCAGGGTGAGTGATGCTGACAGTCCCGTTCTCCTGCCACTCGGGGGACAGGAGAACAGGGCTGTCAGCTTCACTCACCCTGCACCAGCTTCAGCCCATCTGCTGAACCCAGTGCGGGGTGAGTGAAACTGTCAGCCTTGTTCTCCTGTTGCCCGAGTGGGAAGAGAACAAGAGCTGTCAGTTTGACAGACCCTGCACTGGGTTCAGGGACTTATGGAGGGTCTGTTGAGGGGCATCCCAGGATTTCAAGAACTACGAATTTCACGAGGGACATAGGGAGGGAGGCAGTCCTGTAGGTTTGCCGGACCAAGGCCGTGAAGAGTTTTGTATGTAATAACATACGAAGCACGTATGTTATAAGCACGTATGATAGGTAATCAATGGAGTGACTGTAGGAATAGAGCTTTTTGATAACCCTTAGGTGAAGATGCTGGAATAGAAAATTGTAGCCTTCTTGCTGAACATAGTTTTCAGACTTCTGAAAGCCAGAGCCATAGAAGGCAACTAGGAATGTTCTTTTATTTTTTTTTACAACTTCATGCTATCCTACAGTCCAGTCCTTATGTACCTCAGTTTAATCAGAAGCACTAATTTTTGAATTAGAGCATGTACAGTTTTTTTTTTAATCTACTCAGATTAATGTGGGACTAGGCTATGGCAGCAATTTGTGTGTAAAAGTCCCATGATTTACATCTATGTTCATAGCATTCCTATCTTGTTTTATTTGTAAAGGCATTGATCAGCTATTACTGGCCATTTTGTCCCAAACCAAATTCTGAAAAGGAAAACTTGGGGAGCCTCATGCTGAGCAGGCAAAAATCAGTGATAATTTTTGAATACATATCATCCTGCTTTGCTGATTGTGCTGAAGTGATTGTCTTAAAGTAATTTCCAATCTTTATAAGCCATGCTTGTGAATTGACTTCTGGTAGCTTAGCTGATTGCTTTCTACATATTGGATTTTTTTTTATCCAGAGATACAGACTTATTTTTATGGCTGATGTGATTCCTTCACAAACTGTGCTACTGAGAATATCTGGTAGCAGTAATTACGTGCAAATTTGTTACAAGAAATTCTGCCCTTGTTCCACGTGCTCACCTTATCAAATTTTCTGATTTATAGATATTTACTATATTTGATATTAAGTATTCATAAAGCTTGACGTAGGTGATGTAAAATATGAGTAGAAGGGTATTGCATAAAACACACCTATGGAATGAGGACTTTTTAAAGCAACCAAGCCTTTTATCTTTAATGCTGTTCTTGTGATAGCAATCATCCAGTGGCAATGGCATGTTATCTCACACCCATGTAAAGGATAGTGGGTAATTTTGCTGCAGGATCTATAGCCTAGCATTGAAAATCTGTGAGAAGCAATGTGTGCTTCATGGCTCTGTACAGACCTTCGAACAACTAAAGAAAATAGAGGTGAATCAAAGGATTCATAAAATAATAGAGTATTTCTGCTGAACAAAGGTTGTATGCATCTTTCTGCACCTGAGTGGCATAGCAATGTGTTCAGAGTCTGATGATACTTTTAATCTCGTAAAAAAGGAAGAACCATCTAAAGTTACCCATGGAAAATGATGGTACTTTATATCATTACAATTACCCTGTTCCACTTGTGAAACTCCTTTTTGCTTGCCGGTCAGGAATAGAGATGGGCATGAAATGAACCATAGAACAAAATTCTGTATGGAATGGCTGGTTCATTTGCACCGAAACACGCGTTCCGTGGGAACGTGTGTTTATGGAACAAATGAATTTCTCCAGCCATTTCGTGGCTGGTTCAGAGTTTCACAGACCCCACACCAGTTTCAGCCCATCGGCTGAACTCAGCGCAGGGTCTGTGAAACTGACAGCCCCTGTGCAGGAGAAAGGGGCTGTCAGTTTCACAGACCCCGCACTGGGTTCAGCCGATGGGCTGAAACCGGTGCGGGGTCTGTGAAACTGACAACCTCTTTTTCTGCTGCCCAGGCTGTCAGTTTCACAGACCATGCACTGGAACAGTGCGGGATCTGTAAAACTGACAGCCCAGGCAGCAGGAAAAGAGGCTGTCAGTTTCACAGCCCCCACGCTCTGGCAGCAGGATAAAAAGGTAAACGGCAAAAGAAAAAAAGGCAATTAGCAAAACTTTGTTTGTTTGCTGACAGGATTTTGTTTTCAGAGGGATTATGTGTGAGACTCTGATAGGGAAGGTCAAACAGGTTCCCCTCTGGATTGACGTAAAAGGGCTCTTTTGCCCTAACTGCAACATCAATGTCCTGAAGAAGAAATCTAGGTAAGAATCCTTAGCGTAAGTGTTAGCATAAGCTGATGCCCACTTCACACAGACACCACAGAACTGTGTCCTATGTTTTTGGCAAGAGTGATTGGGTAGTAAGTGGCGTCTCAGACAAAGCAGGCAAATTTGAATTTTGGCAGGAAAATCTGCCTCATAATGGGGTAGTGATGGAGGGTCCATCATAGCACTATAGTGGCCAAATATTTTTGGTCCAGGAAAGGCCACAGCTGGCTAACCCTTTGAAGCTGGTAAAAGACACTTCTGGCCACACCTACCACCTGATTATCCAGCAGTAGGCCTGGATCCAATGGCACCTCTAGACTACAGACCTATTCCTTCAAGGTGAGTGCTACATCATCAAGAACTGGTGACACCTTAAATCCCGAATCAGCCTTCTACTTGAACAGATGCTATGTTACAGTTATATAATTACGCCTGGTACTTGTTTTCTCCTGTCTTCAGAGAGAGATGATGTATTCAAGGCTAACTGATAAGCAATGTGTCTGACAAAATGAAGATTGAGATGAACAGTGTTACTGTCCTCCTTAAAACTCTTGTACCAGGTGCTGCTAATCTAAATACCTCACTCCTAAATGCAATAACATGACCCCATGAATAGATAAATGGATGTTATAATGAAAAACAAGATCATTAAAAGAAAAACACGTTACATTGCCAAAAAAGAATGTCTAGGCCTGGTCTGCACAGCAGTTTGGGCACAAGATGGAGGAATTGTTGTGACATACCACTTAATGCCTCAAAATCACAATATTCTTCTGCATATGCCACTGCACTTAGATGGTTCTTCTAATCTATACAAAGACATACAATTGTGTTACTCCTTTGTTTCATACCTTTCTCCAAGGTTGTTCTATTCTGGGCTCCTGGAGATCCTTTGTCACATGTTTAGTTGTGCAGTGAGACTAGCACTGTTTCTGTGTGTAAATACATCTTCTAAAATCTTCTTGATCAAATCCAGCAACAGTTCCCCTATATTTCTAGCTATATCCATGACAATATATGAATCATGGCTTGGAAACTGAATGTGTGGATTTAGGCTGTCAATATGGCCTTACTTTCAGATATAAAGATAGGTCTGAAATATTTGTCATATGAATTTGGAGGAGCCTGTAGTAGACAGCAGACGCATGTAAATTATTCAAAGACCAAGGTAGTAGTTTTTTTGGATTCTGGGCCAAGTATCACATTTGGCAGTTAGATGGTTGGCAGCTCAATCAATTTATCTAGGAGCCCTTTTTGCATAAAGTGAGAAAATCAGATTATACCAATTCAGCTAACAGCTGCAAGATCAGCATAGGCCATTCTAAATTTCATCCTAAAGTGTACTCTCAAACCCCCAAAGGTGTTCATATGCAAGGTTCTACTTCAGCTTATTAATGGTGCTTATTACATCCTCAAAGGATGGAGATTGCTCAAAAATAAATTTCTGAGAGCATAGTTAATTTTGTATTCCAGCTGCTCATCTTAGAATTGAGGTCAATTTCATGCCTATTAGGTATTATATGTTCAGGGCTATCTTTCCATATTATAATAAATTAATTAAAGATCAAAAAGTAGTTTACCTAATGAATGTTTGGAAAATCAAAAGGAGCTGGGCTAGCAGCAATATTAACTAGCTAGCTTTATGTGAAGCCTCATTCCAAATCTCCTGGATGAAAAGTAACCTTGGCAGAATGCCAAGAAATATCTCAACCTCTTTGTCCTTTTAGGACATTGTTACCTGTACATTAATAAACAATGTAGAGCAACTTACTACTTAAAGTCAAAAATAAAAGCTCCTGGGGCATAAAACAACTTCTAAAAAAATATAATGGTTTTACCATTGGGGTAATCTTACATCTCAGCCAATATAACATATTGGAATGAAAAAAGTCCCATTAGTTTTTGCAATAGGAAACTAATATGAAACAGGGAAGGACTGTTTTCTTTTACAATTTATAGATGTTTTCTTCTACAGTATATGTTGATTTTCTAACAACTTGAGTTCAAAACATACTTTTAATTGTTTAAATTTAAAATAAGAACAATAGCTTTATAATGGAAAAAAACTAGTGTGAGTTGCTCAATAAGCATGTTGGGGGTTGGGGTCAGAATCCTCAAAAAATCTGCTTTATGTGAAAATGTATATGTGGGCTCTGGGTGTTGTGAAACCTTTGAATTTCTTTTTATGCTTCCTTTCTAAGTACTGAGTGTCCAGCGACAAGCTTTCTTCCCATCTATATTTCTTCTGATGATAAGCTAAACATGTATATTTTTATTGTGATATTCTTTCTTCCTTTTTGATGGAAATCTGTATTTTCCTTTCTTATCCTTTCATTCACACAGAAGCCTGATGGAGCATTCAAGTATTCATTAGAATTCTGAGCTACAAATTTTCTCAGCAATAAGATCCTCCAGTTTCTCTTCAGTCAGAGCCTCTCTGTATTATAACATCAATATCACATTTAACAGGAAAATTTAATATATCGTTTATATTTAAAAATGGTATTTCATCCAACAAGCTCGTCATCCTGTTAAAATATCTTTCCATTTCCCATTCTGTTTTACTGTGGGCATGACCTAGCCTGAGAAAGAGTAATCACTTGTGTTTGGTTATCAAAGCATAAATTATTTCTGGAAATATGATTCTATGTGAACTTGTAACATCATAAAACAACAATTGTTTAAAATAAGGAGGCTCCAACATGCATACTGTTTTACTACAACTGCCTCAATAATTTACAGAAGTATTCTATTCTTATGACACCTCATATTTAATTTAAAGCGCAAACCATTCCAGGATGGAAGAAATGAAGAAAAGAAAAATATTATTAGTTTACACTATGACTGAGGAACAAATAGGATATCCATTTGGTCAGTTGATTTATTAGCTAGAAAATTTGTATGCCACCTCTCCAGACCTGCTCGAGGTGGTTCACAACAATAAAACTAAACCAAGCATACAATAAAAATAAATTATAAATAAATTATAAATAAAATAAAACAACCTAGGTCAATAATTTTAAAAATGCCAATTAAAAACTTCCACTAAAGCCAAGCCAAGGCATAAAAGCAAATAAAATGTAGCATTTTAAGATGATATTAATAAAACAACCCTCAGGCTAAAAGTAGACTATAAAAACAGCTAAAAATAGCTTACTGACCTTTTGTTCTTAAATGTCTCATTCTTAAAGGTTCTTAAATGCTCAGTGTTAAGCAATGGACTTTTATAAGCTTGCATATACCTATCTGCTAATAGTCAATTAATGAGAACAGAGTCGCTTTTTCTTTGAGAGTTGTCATCCCCCTATTTTATGACCATGCCTTTGCTCTCAAAAGGTAAAATATCAGCTAGGATCCAAAGTATCAAGCTACTAGTTACAAGAACCCAAGAAGGCTTTGGACATGTATTTATCAAACAATAGCCCTCCACTGCATATGACAAAATATCACCTGAAATTCAGAAAATTGCCAGAAAGAATATATGATATGGTACAATGGCTCTGCTATTTTAAGAAAAGAAAATCACATCAGGAATGTACAAGCAATTGACCACACCAAATAAACTTCTCTGGGACATTATTGTGTTCACTTTCCCTTAATACCTTGCAGCTTACATTAGCATTGATGGAAGTATGCTTTAGACTGCTCTACCAATGAAAATTATCCTGAATAATTGATAGTAAATTTTTCATTAATACAAAGTTGTCTGGATGGATATATCAGGCAGTACTATGGACAGTGCAGAGGCAGGCAAGGCCAAACCACCTCTGTTAGTCTCTTGTCATGAAAATCCAACCAGGGCTTGCTATAAGTCAGCTATGACTTGAAAGCACTCTCTGCCACCACTATGAACAATATCTTCTCTTCCAAAGTGGACAGTCTCCCCTGCTTTGGTGGTGCGGATTTCATTCTAAAATACACCTTTTCATTTGGAGTAAAGGATGATTTTTCTGTGGGGTGCTTTCAGCGATCATGCTTGTGCTCCAGAATTGCATGAAACCCATTGCATTACATATCCCCCAACTGAAACATTGTCAGCATCACTGTTCACTGTTCACTTGCAGATTTTGGTCCAATAATTGAGGAGGATGACTTTGAAACTGTCTTCTACTTGGTGTTTTTAATTTACTAAATATAAACTGAGCAGAAAAATATCCAAACAGCCATCAAATATTGATAGGCCAGAGTAGTCAGGTTGTTTTCTGAACTAGCACATAGGAAATGTCCCAGGATCAAGAGAGAGAGAGACAAACATTAGGTATAATGCTGCTCTCTGAAAGTTGCATACAGCAGGACATGACTAATTAAGTTGCTCTCATGATGATCTCAGGACTCATATTTAATTTATAAACATCTTGTATCAAATTGCATCTTGGGAGTTTCAGTACCCCAGACAGTCCCAAATTTTATTCATTTCTTCCCTGAGATACAAGATGTGGAGAAAACATTATAGATGAGCAGGAGCATCAAGAGCAGTAGGGCATTAAAATACCTGTGGCATACAAGGGGATCCACTGCTGAACCCAATGCTGGACTCATTTAAGAAGCTAAGGGAGCCACATACAAAGTAAGCAACATGTCTGGTTCACACTAATGTGAAATAATCTGCTAGTGCAATACTAAACAGAACTGTACCCTTCCAAATGTATTGGTTTAGAAAGATATAACTCTCTTCCGAAGTTTGTACTGTATGACTGATAAATCTGAAATGCTTAGCATTGCTATCCTCTCCTGGAAAATACACTGAAAGTAGCGCTGTCACTCTAATTGCCATTTACATGATAGATTACATTTGTTGAACCTTTCACCAACTGGGAAATTAATTATTGCAGAATGATCCAGAGAAAGGAGACAAAGTAATTTAACAAATAATGTATTGCAATAATCTTCCACATCATTAGGTACAGGTGTCTCTTGTACAAATGACTTCTCTAAATGCAAAGCATAGCCTTCATTTCCACATAAATTTAAAACAAATGAGCTCAGAATTTATAATGTACTGTACACCATTGCTACTAACAAGACAGCTATTGTCATATACATGAAATCACTTATGTACGAAGGAAAGAAGAAATGGGTTACTGCAATCTTTTTTTTTAATTCAAAGAGTTAAAAGAATTTTATTTACCCTACTAATAATAATACAAAGCTTATTAAATATCATGGCTTTACCAGGATAACCCTATAGTGTTAGACAATTTAGGAACACAGTTGAAAGTGGGGATCTAGATACGCATCAAATATTTTTTACCATTTTCATTCACAGGAGAGGTTGTTCATGTAAATATTACAAGGACTAAGTGAGACCTCATAAAGATCAGCCATAGCATTTTTTAGAGTTGCAAAAAGGTATGTGAGGTCCCGTTTATGATAGTTGCTAAAAAAAAAAAATCAAGTATCCAAAGGTTCACTAATCTAGACCCTAAGACCCTATCAAAAATATATACTTTAATGTAGCTTGGTGTAGGACCTGTAGTAGGCAATGTAGGACATGAGTGGGTAACAGATAAAAGTGATTTAGCATCCTATGGCGCTCCACCCAGCCAGTCTTGGGTTCCCTGTCGGCTTATTTTAGGTCACTCCAATAAAAGACGGTTCCATTAGAGCTGAGTGAACCTACTGCAAAGGTTGCTTTGTAAGCAGGGACTCTTACAATGCCACCATAAGCAGAGATATACCCTTCAAAGTAGCCTGATTTTAATGGACTTAGAAGGGTATAACTCTGCTTGATAGCACTGCCAATATCCTATAACTAGGGTTCAAAAGGGAAAGGAAGCAGCTGGTAAGGGGGGGAGTGGAAACTGATTTGACTTCCATAAATGATAAAAATGTGCGATCCAGCCTTATTTTAGATCATTGAAGATACAGTAACTTTAACGGCTACCTCAGACAAGCATAAACTGTTGTGCTGGTCATTGTTCAATTTACAGCAATTACTCATTTTCTGAGATGTCAGCCAAGGCAGTTCTAAATCAAATAATATTTTGCTGCTATGCAGAATGCAGCCCCTTTTGTATACCAGCTTCTGAATATGTACTTAATATGTCTCGATTTCATCATACCAGGCCCAGTTTTAAAATCCCAGATATCTTTGCACAGGGTGGATTAACTAACCACAGTACTTTGCTTGCTACAAATTACAAATCAGCCATCCTGAAGCTCCAATTATCAGAAAATGTAGAAATTGTGTCTATGCTGCTACCATCGCAACACTCCTTTTGCATTTCTCATAGCTGAAAATATGGCAGCAGCTTCTTTATCCGGTAGTGAGAGAATAACAACTGTATTCCCTGGTGTGAGAAAATAGAGAGCATGACTGGGCTTACATAACTTTGCAAATTCATAAAAGGGCTACTTTGTTGCATGTGTCTTCATAACTCTCTCAGCATGCCTGTGCAAGTACAGGGAGATTAAAACATTTTTCATGGATCTAAGAGTTAAAAGACATTAGGATATGGACCCAAGTCTATTGATCTAGTGTGGATTCACACTGTTCAGAAGGTGTAGACTCAATTATCTGCTGGTAAGATACAGCTGGTACAAGTGTATTAGCTTGGGCCCTGCATGGCCACTAATTACAGTGAAAAGGAAACACTAGATGAAGTGAAGAAATAATCCGTATTGTCTCTCAAGAGCCTTGTATCAGTGGCACATGAAACAGCTGATATTTTAGTTTTTTCCTTTGAGAGAGGTTGGCCCAGGACTATGTTGTAAACTTGTAATATAACACCAGTTCACAGCTGATTAGGCTGGGTGTAGTTTTGTAGTAGCCCCTATTGTGACTGAAGACTGGAGCTCCTATTAGCAAATTACAGGACCATTTTTGCCTCATGGAGCAGCATTTTTACCTCAGAAGTGAGACAAAAATGGGTGAGGAGTTGGTTGAAACTCTCCTGAGAGGAAACGAGAGGGTGTGAATTTTCTATTGAAGCTTGATCCCTGCTGAATATAAGGAATACAAATCCTGTTAGAAACATTGGCAATGAAGCCTCTGTGGTGATAAAGTGACCTGAAAAGCTCCTTCACAAATGCCTATATGGTTGTTATCAGATCTGAACCACCAGCACTAATTCTTTCTTTCTGATGGTGTCTACCTAATCCTAGATGTCCAACAGAGCAGAAGCTGAAGTTGTGTTCAAGTTGCCCATATTATCTGTGCCTAAACTGATGGCACAGTTGGTTAGATTTTATTGGAAAAGTTGGTCACATCCAATATTTCCAGCAATTTTGGGAGGGTAATGGGGCAAGGGAATGTGAAAGTAATGTAACAGTGTTTCATATTACAATTCTGTTTGCTATTATATAGATAAGACCCCAATTTATATGGGATTAATTCTGACTAATCTACTGTGACAAATTGTTTGATAGAATTGTGTGAGATTATGAAGTATATGTATGTTATGCCTGTCCATGTATGCATATGTGTAGAAAAGCACAGCCATACCATGTTTCTTCCAGATTAAAAAATGCCACCTATTCCGAGGCAGAAGTAATTTATAAGAAAACATTTGTAAGGATGCATCACTTAAATTGTGCTTTCTTGCACTGTACAATGAGATGACATAAACAGGTTCTTTCAGTTCCTTTGGATACATGTCCATGCACATTTAAGTAAGTGAATAACAACTGCTTTTGATGCTGCAGAGTGCTGGGAATATAAAAACACTTTGCCCTTCCATTGCACAGCTTAATAAGTTTAAATATTCAGTTCTGGTACTTTCCTGGCTAGACTGTGGATCACTTGTTTCTCTTCTACTCTGAGTCAGATTTTGAAATGACACTAAAAGCATTCAGAATGAACTTCAACTTAGGAAACCATTTGTTATGTCCCCTATTCAGTGTCACTGAAAGTAGGCAATTGTCTAGAGTTTCTATGTCACCTGAACCATTACTGATTGGGGAGTAGAAGAACAAAACAAAAGCACTCTCAACATGTAGAAGAAGGTCTTCTTTCAACACTTCTGTGTTTCTAAGCACAAAAAGTGGGTTGCATTTTTTTTCTCCAATTTTAATTATGATGCAGGGAGGAGGCTCCCAATAACACTTTCCCCAATGGCAAAGCCGGGAAAAGCTTTATTTATTTAGGAAATATATATAAATATGTCCTCCTGAGACCTACTCAAGCTTTCTTGCCATACTGATAAAACTTATCCTATTGTAGAGAAAAGTGCTATGGATCTTTCTTAACCCCACAGTTAATATTACATTTCATACATGGGATTCTGGATTCATTCCCTGACATCCCTGCTTATAAGGCTCTAAAATAGCAAAGCTACTTATGCCTGCAGTATTGAGAGCTGCTCCTGCTAGAGTATTTACAGTGCAATCCTGTGCAGAGTTACTCCAGTCTAAGCCCATTTGGACTTCGACTGGAGTAACTCTGCATAGGATTGCATTGTTAGTGCTGAAATAAATGGAACAATATTCTGATCTAGCATGCTAGGTATGTTTGTGTGGACACTCCTGTCATTATTTGTGATTTTAATACAAAATATTATGATGAGCAATATTCAGCTGAGTTAATCAGAGAAGAGATACACAAGGTGATTCTTCGGACATAACTGTAATTCTTTTCTAGTAGCCTAATCCTTACTAAGGCCCAATTTCCTTGCAATTCACCTATGGAGTGTCTGTATGTCAGGGTTTCCTTGTTTACTTCTATGAAAGGGCAGCTCTGTATGGGCTGGGCCTGGTATTGTACACATAGAGTAGTCCCTTCCATTGAGGAAGTGGGGCTTTTGCAAATGGGGATGCTTTTGTGGGCATCAGGGATCCCACTTGTTCAAAAGAAATCACTTGATGGAACCTCATGGTGACTGACATGGAAGTAGGAATTTAACAGACTTTGTGACAACTCTGATTCAGCTCAAAACATTTGAGTTTCAGTCATGGTTTCCTTACACTCAGGGTGAACTGAAGTCATTCTTTCTGACCAAATTAACAGAATTTAATAGCAAGGATGCCATTAAACTTGACTCTTGCTCTTGGGTCAGTTGCATATAAATGGCATAAAGTAGCATGTAAGAATAAATGGCATACAAATGAAATCAAACTGTGAAAATGGCATAAAATGTCCATAGATGAATAATTTCCCACAGAAAATTGATGGGACTAAAATAATCTATTACCCTGCATCAAAAATTAAAATTGATTTTAAAAATACATAATGGTAGATTCCCCACATGGACGTTAGTTTCATTCTAACCCTAAGACTGCCTGGCACTGCCTGCCAGTGCGAGGTCACCAGCATGCTTCCCCACCATCACTTGCTTGGGTATTCCCTTTCTTTATAAATTTACAGCCCAACTCATACATACATAGGTACATACATAGGCTTAACACAAATGTTACTGGAGTCATAAGTACAGTTGTTTTATGATATGCATACACTTAAGTCTCTGGAGAGAGTAAACAATTATTTATTATTTCACATTTTTAAAGGTTACAGGAAAACTCCAATAAACAGATAAATTCCCTGCCCCCTGACATATTCTATATACATCCTCCAATAGCCTTTGACAGCCTCCCACAGAGCTGCTGGCAAATATGAGGAAATTCTTGGGGGTACAATGAATTCTTAATGGTCCTTCAGTTTGTTCCTGTAACCAAAACTACAAAAAAAAAACCTGATGGAAGTTCTGTTTGTGAAGCAGGCAGAGTGGCAGCAAGCTCCTACACTGCCATAGCTGATGGAGTTGTTGATGAAACAAACAAGGCAAGGCTTTAATATGCTTTCCCCCCCTCTCAAACATGGCAGCAGGGATATAAAAGCCACTCAGTTCATGAAGGTATTCTTCTAAGTCCCATCTGCTGGCTAAATAACATCTCATATGTAGCCATATTCTCAGCCTTCAGACATTTCCTTTTCTGCTTCCCTTATTCCCTCAGTTATGTCTTCCACCCCTTCCTCACTTGCTTCAGGAACCACCTCTTCAAACAATATCCTTCCTCAAGTGGCTGTTCTTGGTGGTATATTTCATATATGCCACAGTTTTCTGTTCCATTTGTAAGATGTTTGAAAAAGAACAGAGTGTTTTTACTATTGTAGTAGGAGTTTATTAAACTGAGAATTAATATTGGTACAGACTAATAGCTGGCACGTCTAGTACCTTCAGCACCCAATAATATAAATCAGTGAGAAGTGTTATATGAACTCACTTTTAATTGAATGGGTTATACACAAAAACATCAAACTATGGTTGGTTTTAAATTTTTTCAGCCACATTTTATCCTGCAGAATATGTTCTTAATATACCTCGAGTCATTGATATTGCAACAGAAAGGATTGCTGTTCCCAAATTATTATTAAGAGGAATAATAATATTTAATTATATTCTGACTACTAGAAGAGTTTTCAGAGTCCCCAGCAGCACCACTTCAAATGCATTCAGCTAAAATCCACAATCTCATAACATTTTGAGCCTAGTACAGAAACAAAAATAAACATTGGCCTCATGCTGTGTTGCTGACACAAATGTTCCATGATGGGTCTTCCTCCTCAAGAGAGAAATTATGAGCCCTGAGGAAGAAAATGCTTCTGCATAACAATCTTCCTTTCCTTAAGTCCTGTGTGCCCAAGCACAACCCTTACATAGCTGTCCTACAACATAAGCATCATTTAGCAAGTTTTTACCCTTCCCCTCTATATTTTGCCTGACATTTTGATATTGGTAGGGTAATGATTAAATGTTGAGATGCAGCTCACTCTTTTCTCAAGCTAGTTATATTTGCCTGCAACATAGTGTATGGTTTCCATCTTTCTTTTTCTGGCTGGGCTCCTGTGTCTTTAACAGCTATGTGACTGACTGACTTATATGACATATAAAAGTCAACCAGTTAAGCTTTTTCTTGGTACTGAGATTCTGTGATAGAGAAAACATCACCAGTTGAACTTCAGACTGTTACACAGTTGTTAAAGGCACAAGTCCTGCTAGGGAGGAAATGGCAGTGACCTTGTTTCAGAATGTTGACTTTAATGGTGATTTCATCTGTGCAGATATGGTAAACAGATGGTTGTTGTGGATTTTCTGGGCTGTATAGCCATGGTCTTGGCATAGTAGTTCCTGACGTTTCACCAGCAGCTGTGACAGGCATCAGCCCAGTTATAGCAAACTTCTACATGGAACATTTTGAAAAAACAGCTCTAGAATCAGCACCCCACAAACCTACAGTCTGGTCATGGATGATACCTTTATCATTTGGAGCCACGGTGAGGAAGAATTGATGGAGTTTTTAAACCACCTCAACAATATCCACCTGAACATACAATTCATGGAGAAAGAAATCGAGGGTAAACTTCCATTCCTAGATACCTTGGTCATCCGCAAAGCAAACTTTCAGTTAGGTCACAAGGTCTACAGGAAACCAACTCACACGGATCGGTACTTACACAAAAACTCCAATCACCACCCTCAACAGAAAAGAAGCATAATAAAAACATCAGTAGACCGTGCAAGACGGATATGTGAACCACACTTTCTCAACGAGGAAACTAATCATCTAAACCACGCACTTCAAGCAAATGGCTACTCCAGAAATGAAATCAGAAGAGCGATTAAACCAAGGATAAATCAACTAAGGAAAAACAGTATCCCACAGGAAAAGTGTTTTTGCCATATATCAAAGGAATCACTGATCAGATAGAAAAGCTTATGAATAAGCACAACTTACAAACAGTATTCAGACCCACCAGAAAAATACAACAGATTCTACGATCAGCAAAAGACAGTAGTGACCCCCTCACCTCTGCAGGAGTATACCACATACCCTGCAGCTGTGGACAAGTTTACATTGGGACCACACAGCGTAGCATCCAGACAAGAATAAAAGAATATGAAAGACACTGCAGACTTGGCCATCCGGAAAAATCAGCAGTGGCTGAACATAGCCTAACTCAAACAGGACACAGTATCCTATTCCAGGACACTAAAATACTGGACAACACTTCCAACTACTTCGTCAGATTGCACAGGGAAGCCATTGAAATTCATAAGCATAAGCACAATTTCAACAGGAAAGAAGAGACTTTAAGAATGAATAGAGCATGTATATGGCTGAAATGGATAAGATGAGAAGAAAACTGAGAGATCTGGACTCAGGGCAGTTTAACACAGACTGGGAGAAGCTGAAACAATATCTGGAGAAGAAGTGGGAGGTGGGAGGAAAACTGTGGCAGTTTGAGAACTACTAAAGTATAATAAAAGTATAAAAGAGAGGGGTGACTTTACCGGGGGAGGAAGAGAAATGTGAATTTATAAGCAGTTAGATTAATTAATTGATTGAGATATATATAGATATGTAAAGGTTAATTGATAGAATATTGATAGAGAATAATTAACGGTTTAAACATGAGGATTGAGTAATTAACAATATATTTTTTTTTTTACTTGATAAGACTTATATGCACCAAACTGAATGTATAGAAGAGTTAAAACGACTGACTATGTGATGAGTTATATAGAAATACTATAAAAAGAAGAAATGATTAATATATAGAGAACAAATCAAATTGTTTGATTTAAATGTGGGAAATTTTTATGGTTTATGATATATAGAAATATTCAAAACTGGAAAATGAGATAAATTTTCTAAAGAAGTATAGTTTGGATGTATAATAAGTAAAAGAGTTAAAGATGTACTGCTTAATATAATGGAGATATATATTTGTTTTAGACAGAGGAAGTTAATAGAAGTAAGGGAAAAGGGACAGTGGGTGGGAAAGCTGTTGGAAGTCAGCAAAAGGGGGGGAAAGGGAGGGGGTTAGAAACGAAAAATTAGGGGAAAATTGAATGTAATGTAATGTAAAAATATTAATGTTCTAACCCAATAAAAAATTTCTTTAAAAAAAAAAAAAGAATGAATAGAGCATGGTTTCCAGTCCTGAAAAACACCAGGCTAACAAAATACTCTACACCCTACAATAGCCCTGCAGAGAAGATTAGCATATCAAGCACCAATCTATATGCAAAAGAACCTCCTCAGGATACAGTGAAGCCTCCCTCCATTAGCATTCCACACCCTGGGAAACTCTTACAGGATGACTCAGCCCAAACCCACCTTCCTGAGTAGATATAAATTACCTGCCAACATCTTCTCCACACTGTGACACTAAGAGATCTCTGTCTTTTGGTGCTACACCTCTGAAGATGCCAGCCACAGCTTCTGGCGAAACGTCAGGAACTACTATGCCAAGACCATGGCTGTACAGCCTGGAAAATCCACAACAACCATCATTCTCCGGCCGTGAAAGCCTTTGACAATATATGGTAAACAGAGTTCAATAATTCAAATGGGAGTAGTGCATGAGTTTCTAAGATGTTGAAGTTAAACAGAAGAAGTATACGCATATCATAAAACAACTGTACTTACAACTCCAGTAACATTTGTGTTAAGCCTGTGTATGTATGAGTTGGGCTGTAAACAAATTTATAAAGAAAGGGAGTACCCAGGCAAAGTGATGGTGGGGATTTGGGAAGCATGCTGGTGACCTGGCACTAGCAGGTAGTGGACGTGGCTCTTTCACAGCTGTGGTCCAACCACTCTCAGCCTTGTGGTTCCTTGTCTGGCCCAGGTTACTTCTAACCTTGTCTGGCCCAGGTTACTTGAGAGAGGACTTGAGAGGAGCTGCCAGTACTTTCGTTTGCTTTTAAAATTTAAAAATGCAAACCTTTCTGATTATCCTGAGAAAAGTACCCGCACGGCATTCTTGAAGAGCTAACAAGATTAAATCTAGTTGCTGAGTGAGGGGGACACTGAGACTGAGTGACAGAAAGTCCTAGCATTAGATCAGCTATCCAGAGACTCTGGTGAATAACAGCTGATTTGCTGCAACTGATCATTCTGCATCAATGTCATGATCATTTTGGAAACCTGCAGCAGATAGAAATGGACATATTATAGATTTCCTAAGAACCTGATTAGGCTTTAATGATCCCTGTGGAACTTTGAACATGCTGTCCTTCAATTGTCACAGAAGCATGGGGAGCATTTTGATTGAAAAGAAAAAGGGAGGGCTGCCCTGCCCTGTCTTACATCTGCAGCAGTATGCCAGCAACAGATAAGATGAAAAAGAAATTCTTCGTAACAACTTGACATGAAGTGGGAGCCAAGTTCAATATGATACAGGAGGCAAGCTCCAAGCCGCAAAGTAATTTCACTGATGAGATTCTGGGGACAGAAATGTTATTCCTAAGGATATTGTTTTTCCTTATAGGCTCATAACTCATCACCTTTCTTGATCCTCTCCATTTCTGGAATGGGTTGCAGCAGTTGGGGACTGGTGTGCAGATGACATTTGGTACAATACATTTTGGAGCTATTACATACCTCAGCAACATCCCAATATCTTATTGGCATTTCTTTTATTACTAATTATAAGTTTTCCATTATGTATAGCTTCTGCTGCAAAGAACAACCCATCATGTAGATTTCACAGAAGAAAACAATGTAAAAAAAACCCCAAGGCTACACCTGTATTATATTAGATTACCCAGCCAATAAAACTGTTCAGTGGTATATCTTTTAATAGCTTTGCTGCTCCTTTGAATGGTCTGGCCATTACTCAGAAAACTTACTCTCTGATAATAAGTAGGTACCTATTCTAAATATAGTGAGATTTGTCTTGTTTCTTTTTTGACACAGTGATTCAGCAGCCTCCTAGCTTCTGCTGCGTAATTTAACAAAAACATGTAATTGCCTGATGAAACAACCACTATGCAACATTAATTTTAGTGCACCAGAGTATTAGTAAAAGAGCTCTAACACATCATGATATAAAATAGTTGAAAGTAAAACTGTTTTGCAGTAAGAACCATCTATATAATTCATCTTTCTGCATTCAATTAAAAAAAGGACAGAATTATGCTGAAATGAAAAAGAGCTATTCCTTGGGAAATGAAACATTTTTGTACTTCAATTGCTGAATATCTTGTCCATGACTTCAAGATCTGCAGTAAGAGTACTATATTGGTGCCAGATCCTTCTTGCATGGTCTAGCTGAATACAAGTATTAGGCAAAGAGTTCCTTAAACAAACCACTTCCATCAGTAGCTGCTTTAAGTAGGAGAGGGAAAGCCTCAAATGTGGGGAAAAGACACATGTGGGCATTAAAAGCAAGATTCAGGTCCAGTAGAATCTTAAAGACCACCTAGAGCTTTTGAGAGTCACAGCTCCCTTCATCAGTTACGAGGAGTGGAAAATAATCCACGCAGAGGGCCCCTTTGTGATAGAATGGGTGGACATAAATCAATATCAAAAATCAAAAATCATAACATTCAAAAATCAGTGGGAGAACCTTTTGATCTGCCAGGGCATTCCATTGCTGAACTAAGAGAAGCAGTTTTCAAGCAGAGAAACTTCAACGGAAAATTACAATGTGAGATTGCTGAAATTGTGTCTATTTGCAGATTTGGAACAATGGATCCCCCAGGGTTGAAACAGGGCATAGAATTTTTCTCGAATTACAGATGATAATTTTCTGCACTGTGCTCCCGGGCTTTATCAAGGTAACTACAACATATATTATAGCTAGCTTTCTGAAACCCTTAATTTACAATATCATTCCCATCATCTGCTTGGATTAGTTAGACTCCTTCCTTTTTTCACTCTTTATATCTGAGAAAGGGAGCTCTGATTCATGAAAGCTCATACCCTGGAAATCCAGTTTATCTTTAAGGTGCTACTAGACCTGAATCTTCTACTACATACTAACATGGCTACCCACCTGAAACTATCATCATGTGGGGATTAACAGTGCTATCCTAAGAACATGTAGAATTCTTAGTAGACCATTTTAGGATCATATATACTAACAGGGCTTTTTTTCAGTGGGAACGCAGTGGAACGGAGTTCTGGAACCTCTTGAAAATGGTCACATGGCTGGTGGCCCCGCCCCCTGATCTCCAGACAGAGGGGAGTTTAGATTGCCCTCCACGTCGCTGAGCGGCGCGGAGGGCAATCTAAACTCCCCTCTGTCTGGATATCAGGGGGTGGACCCACCAGCCATGTGACTATTTTCTCCAAGGGCAACCCACTAAGTTCCACCACCTCTTTTCCCAGAAAAAAAGTTCTGTATACTATTAGCCTGATCTGTGGATGCTTAAATCCAGAGACTGGAGCCATGAATGGACAAGGCAGATCTTCCTACACACCTAAAAAATGCCCCAGGTTTGCAGAAATATCTGAAATCTTAAAAAAAATTATATTGGGGTTTTAAAAAACCCAAATGGATAAAAGAAGCTGCTGCAGCTTTAAGAATCAGATGCCCTCAGTGGCTGTTGCTAAGCAACCATAACAGTATTCCAGGTTTTGTTTCTGTCCGTAAAAGGCAAGGGGAGGGGGGAGGGTCTTTTCCAGTGCTGTTTGAGCCTTTGAGGGAGGACTTACTGGGACAGGCTGAGAAACAACCACCACTTGACTTGATACAACATGACTTGCATGACTCACATAGGCCTGGCTGCTTGCTACTGTTCAACAGCACCCCTCCCCCTCCCCAAAACCCCAGTGTAGTTAGGGTTGCCAGTCCCTATACCCTCCCAGCAGGAGGGGGACCTGGCACTTACTTTGTGCCAGCGGTGAGATCCTCTTCACGCACGTGCTTTAATGCCTGCACAATGATGGCGCTTCTAGATGTGATGTCATCAGGCTGGCCACAGGAGCGCTCCCATGCTCCGTGTGGGGCCAATTTGGCCCATTTGGGGCCAAAATCAGCTCCAAGCGAAGCACAGGAATGCTCCCATGGCCAGCACGAAAACGTTACTTCTGGAAGTGACATTGCCACGCCCACGCCTGTTGGGAGCACATGCGCAGCATGCATTCCTGAGGTGTCTGCTGGTGGCAGGCAGCCTCCGGGAGCACCTCCCACTGACCACAGGTAGAGTGGTTGGCAAGCTGGCAAACCCCTGGGAGTTTGCCCACCACCAGCGGGCACCTGGGAACCCTAAGTGTAGTGGAGGGGTTAGAGTTTCATAGGAGGATCCTGGGGACTCAGGTTCGAATTGCCACTCTGCTGTGGAAGCTTACTGGATGACTTTGATCCAGGCACATACTTCTAGCCTAACCTACCACTCAGGGTTATTGTAAGGATAATATGGAGTCAAGGAGAATGATGTAAGCTGATTTGGGTTCCCATTGTGGAGAAAGGCAGTATATAAATGAAGCAAATTGATAAATATATATGATGATGGTGGACAGGTAAATGATAATTTGTTTAGTGGGTTTGAAGGAGAGAAGGACATAGGGAAAGGTGAACATATGGAGGCTGCCAGGAGACGGGAAAGAGGAAATAGTGTGGTGAAGGAGATATAGGGAAAAGTGAAGTACTCCACACAAGTCCTTGCAGATTCTCCACCATGCAATTAACCTGGCTCAGCCAGTACCATGTAACTGGGCCATAAGGGAGTGGATGTCTGTGGGGTTGAGGTGAAAATGGGGACAGACAAAAGTGGGTGTGAAGGAGAGAAGGCAGCAGGAAAAGGGGGAGGAGCTATGGGGGCAGGGAAGGGAAATAGGACATAGTGGGAGAGGGGAAAATGTGATGTCTTGCAGGTCCCCCCACTTGTTTCTTTCTAAATCTGAAGAAGGGAGCTCTGACTCTCAAAAGCGTACATTTTGAAAATCTTGTTGGTCTCTAAGGTGCCACTAGACTTAAATCCTGCTGTTCTACTGCAGACCAACACAGTTACCCTCCTAAAACTATTCTCTAATTCTGATGTCCCAGCACCTGGGGTATACTAGCAGCACTCTAGCACAATAAGCTGTTCATCTAAAAGGTGTTTACCATGGTTTCCTCTGTTGGAAGCAGGGCTTTTTTCAGCTGGAACACAGTGGAACAGAGTTCCGGAACCTCTTGAAAATGGTCACATGGCTGGTGGCCCCGCCCCTGATCTCCAGACAGAGGGGAGTTTAGATTGTCCTCTGAGCTGCTGAGCAGCGCGGAGGGCAATCTAAACTCCCCTCTGTCTGGAGACCAGGGGGCGGGGCCACCGGCTATGTGACCATTTTCTCCAAGGGCAACCCACTGAGTTCCACCACCTTTTTCCCTAGAAAAAAAGCCCTGGTTGGAAGCATTCACCTGTTATGCTGCACATACCCATCCCACCAACAGGTGATCAATACTGACAGTTCTGATTACAACTCAAGGAAGCTTTCAGTGCTGCAACAATGGATGCTGAACTCCAAGTGCCAGGGAATTGAGTCATTGTCTGTGGAGAATTGAATGAAAATAATTTAAGTTATGCTGAGGCTTATAAGGCAATTCTGTGTTTGCTGGAGATGCGCTTATGATCAGACTTTAAGGGCTAGAAGTGAAGAGCTCTTAGAATATTTCTTAAATGTTCAACTTTTTAAAAACCTCAAATATTTGGTGGAACAATTACTTCTGGGCAAAATCATAATTTCCCCATTATGAAATTTTCTCAGCTAATCAAGTCAAATTTATTTATAGTGTTCTCTATCAGTAGCCTAAAAAGAATTCAGTAGGAGAGGAATCTTTTGTTGCTTGGAAGTTTGCAAGTTAATCATGGTTTCCCCCCAAAGCAATGTCTTTAGTAGAATGCAGTACTTTGGAATGTACTTACACCTAAGGCTGCCTGCTTTTAAACTGGTCCCTCTCGTTGTCCCATTTAGCCTTTAGTTAAGGGACAGGGCATTTTTTTCTCCAGGCTGTTAGCAATCCTATCCCTGGAACTGTTTCAGACTAGGAAAATGGCACAGAGGGAAAGGCTGAAGCTTCTCCACTGGAGTGTGGTCTGCAGGGTGCATGCTGCAGAATCAATCTGATGTTTAGTTAATTCAGATCAGGATTGCCTTACAAAAGTCTTGGATGACTGAAGGCAGTTTTAGATGTGATGCTGATTACACACAGAGTGTAGTAAAGTTACTTACCTCTTTACTAGCCCAAACATATGCAACATTTACCTTGGAGTGATTGGCTGCCCTAACGGTGTGCATAAACTGCATACATCTGGATTCAGTGCAGGGGCAAGTACCTTTTAAATATCCCATTGACTGTGTGGAACAGTCAGTAAGGATAGAGTAAGCATTATTAGCAGAGTTGCATGGGAATGGTGAACATCTAAATTGGCCCTGACCACTACAGTGTCATTGTACAGCTGTGGTATGAACTGTCAGTTGCAGCATGAAAGCACAAATAGTTCTACATACTGAATGAAACAGAGGGAGAAGAGGCTGTCCCAGTTGTGCTGCATCTGTTCAGGCTTTGAAGTGAAACATCTCAGTGAAATATTGCCAACCTGCTTCATGCTTATTCCCTGAATGTTTTAATTAGCTAGCTAGACTGTGTATGCTAATGAAGTACCATTGCAATCAAAGAGTCTGTGGGACCTACAGCAAAACCTCCTTCTCAGTCTCAAAATAAACAAACACTTCAATCGACTTTCTGCAAAGCTCTCCATGTTCTGTGAGAACATACTGACATCTTGGATTACCTATTCTTCATCTATCATGGACTCTTAAAATCTAAGGCATGCACCTGGAATGTAAGCACATTAACAGTGTGTAGGTAGAGTTACACCCTTCTAAACCAATCGAAAAGTGTAACTGTGCTTAGAATTGCACTGTAAATAAAAGGGAACACTGTCTATACTCCTGTACAACAGTTAGAGCTGCTGTCTAGATTCTCCAGTATTATTTATGGGTTATTCTCTCTATTTTTCTCACTTTGTTTCTCTCTTGAGCTTTTCTTTCTAAGGTACTTCAGTGATTTAGTGAAGAACCACCCAAAATACCAATCAGAGACTTGTAAAACTAGTGGGTTTTTTTTAATATCAGCAAAACTTGCCACTGTGATTTGCAAGACTCCCTTTAGTTGCAGCACTAAACATTTTTGAGAAGTAAAATTTAATCTTCCCTGCCAGGCACACAAAATAACCCCTGATTTCTTATATAATGCAAAGACTGTGAAAAGTTTTCACACAAGGTGCTGATGACAATAATGAAAATCTGTTGAGTAGGAATGGATGCCACCTGTACATGGGTGGGGTGGTGGTGGAGCACTGCTCTATTGTTCCCTCAGTCCTTCTTGGAAAACCCCAAATATAGACAATTCTTTTACACTTGTTTTCTAACTTTTTGAAGCCATGCGTTTTAAATTAGAGATGCTCGAACACCTACCGGTACAGCTCACATCCTGTTTAGTGGTTCTAAGCAGGGAGCTGGTCATTCAGTAATGAATGATCATTCAGTCATGGCATAACAGGCTGAAACATAATAAAAGTACAGACATATATACTTCACTGATGCAAGTCAACAGAATGAGAAGTGTTCTTAGGTCATCAAGTATTATGACTCTTTGCAACCGCTGCTCATCCCTCACTCTTCTGCTGAAAAGCACATGATTAAAAGAAAAGAGTCCATTTGAATTTAGACTGTCTAGACAAGACATCTTAGATGAGTAGGATCAAGTGAAAGTTCTTACACTTCTTCTCCCATTTGTGGATACACATGCGCTGCTACAGAGACAGGGTACACTTGAATATAAGACCACACAGAAAGTTAGTCACTTGAGCGTCCCTATGTAAGATGTCTCATGTAGACAGACTCTCATTAGTAAGTCCCAATGGGGCTTACTGCCAGGAAAGTGTCCTAAGGATTGCAGCCTCTGGGTGTCTTCACTGTTGACTCCTTACGATCATTAATCTGCTTTATCCTCTGTTTATTGATGTCAAAGGGTAAGAATTCCTCAGTAATTCTCCCCCTCCCTCCAGTTTGAGCAAATTAGCATAATTGCTCCATGATACCATGAATATTACTTGATGGTAGAAACAGTATAATGCTGTAATAGCCACAATTTTAAAAAAATGAAGGATGGTGACCATGACAAGAAATTCACTGGAATAAAGGTAGAATAAGTAGCTAGACTGCAGTTTCAAATCTGCTCAACATAAACTCCAATAATGACCTGATTAAGATCAGATAAGTTTCACAGTGTAAATGGAGAAAGGGATTCAGCACTGATACAGTCTGGGGGGAGTTATTTGTAGTCATCCATGTCTTCCCTGCACATGGCTGCCAACAGCCTGGAGAAAACAGTGCCCTGTCCTTTAGAAATTCGTGGGGATGTTATTTACCAGGAGATGTTTTTTACTTCTAAGCTATGAAAAGCTTCTACAGGACATTTCCCCCCTCCAATCTGTTGACAACCCTGTTCCTGGAACTGTTTCAGGCTAGGAAAATGGCAGGGGGGGCGGTGAAGTCTTTTTCCCACATTCACCACAGTCTGGCTCCTAATCAGGGACTGTATGACCCCGGACCCAGTCTGTACACTCTCTATAATGTGTGAAGATAACGTAATAAGGAATCTCAAATTCTTCTTCAGATTTTGGAGGTAGCAGTGGGGAAGGGGAGGAGGGAGATTGTCCACTCTCAAGCTTCTTGATAAACTTTAATTCAGGAGTTTCATACTGGAATTTCCCTTTGAAGTTCTTTCAATGGACAAAAGTGATTTTGTAACCTCTGTTTCTGCCCTGCTTGATATATTTGGCTCTTCCTATATGTTTAGAAATATAATTCATGATGCATATGTAGCATCATTGATTTTAATGGCTCGTTACTGCTCAGTTGTATAAAATTACAGGTTACAGACACTTCTGCAGAAAAATTATTGTAAGATCCACTTGCACAGGTTCACACACTGATACACAAAAACATTACCATTTCTTTCTCTTAAGTAGCTATGTTTGGTCTTGCTTCTACAGTTTTAAAGACTTCTTGAAATTATTTTTTCTCATATGGTGTGACTTTCTATGACAGCGAGGTGATTTTTAGAGGGAACAAGGCCATTTACACTCATTTGTGCCTTTGAAATCTTCTCCATTATCTTTCTTACACAGCTCTATTCTGCTACGTAAAATTCAACTAGTTCTTTCTCCTTTAAATAATCTAAGTCATTTCCTTTCCTTGTGCATCAATGCAGGCCCTTTTAATCTGAAAAATCACTATAGAACCCTCTTCAAAGATTGCCTTTGGCTTTCTAACAATGTGTATGCAGTAAAAATGCTGTGCTACACCTTATAATCCCAATGGTAATAGATAGCTGTAAAGTCATCAACACGAATTCCATTTTTATCTCCTAAATCATTTTCAAAAATTTGTTTCGGCTCAGACATTTCTGTAAGGAATACATATAATTAGCAGTCATAGGCAAATAAAATGATATCATTCCTTGATTTAGGAGGGTGCAGATGCAGGAAACTACAAATGAACATCACCTTTTGCATTACAACATCTCAGATAATACAATCTTCATTGTTGCTTTGAGAAGGGCATAAAATACATGAGCATAACAAAAGAGCTGCTTTTAAAGTATTACAGTGCAATTGCACCTCAGAGGTGCAGTTGAGCTGGAATGCTTATAGCAACAAAACAAAACCCTGGTATGGTGGAAAGTAAACTAAGGCTATAATCTGAGACCCCAGTAAATAAAGTGGGACTTACTTCTAAGTAGATCTGCTTGGGGTTGCTCTCTGAGCTCTAAAAATGATGGAACTCATGAAGTACATCAACCCTCCTCACTAATCCAAGGATCGAAATAAGAAAGACCGTGGGAGACCGATGACCAGAACTTTCCAATATTTTTAAGAAGTAAATTTCAGGCATTCACTGCTGTGATTGTGATTAGACATGGGCATGATCGGAATTATGGACTGAAAATTGCCCCGATTTTGGCGTTTGCGCCATCGGGACCGGGCTGATTGGTTTCGTCCACGGCTCCTGGTTCAGCGCTCGGGTGGGGTGCTCTATCGGATCTCGATCGGATCAATCGGTTTACGTTCGGGATTGCAGTCTGCAGACAGTCTGGTGCCAGCCATCTGTTCCCGAGGGAATGAAGCCCCGTGGAAGCGGAGCCTGGGGAATGCTGGAGCTGTTTGCCCTCCTTCTGTCACCCTGGAAACGCGAATGGAAGCCCAGCTTTCCTTGATCAGCAGGGCTTCCTTCCAACCACGGAGCAGCCAGAAAAGCACGCACCCATCTCGTCCATTTGGGAGAAGAGAGGGGAGGGCGGGGGAAGGGGGTGTTCTTCTGTAGCCATGGGCACTTGAATCTCATCCCTGCAAAGCCTGAGAGGCAGCTCTTACGGCCAAACACAGCCCTCCTGCGTAGCTGACCCAGGCTTTATAAATAGCCATGTGCTGCGCAACAAAGTTTCACTTTCCGCTCGCGGGTGGAGTGGGACAGAGGCGAGTTCTCGCTTGCCACTTTTGGAGAGAGAAAGCGCAAGAGAGAGAGAGAGGGAGCTTTAGCTTTGGGCTTCAGCGGATAGGGAATTAGGGAATAGGGAGCTATTTCCTCTGGTTCCCCCCCCCCCGTGACAGTACCGGCACACTCCCATGGGGACAGACCCCCCTCCCCCTGAGGGAAGGTGGCTCGCCGCCGCCTCTATGGGCCTGCTGGGCCTGGCGGCCGCCATTCTCCTCACCCATCATTCCTTTAGCGCTGGAAACCGTGGGGCGCCCTCCCATGTCGGCCTTCCCGATTCCCGATTCTGTATCGGAAACGGGACTTGATCGGTGAGGTTCAGGTACCTGGGTTCGGCGCCGCCGCGGAATCACGATCAGCTAAATTGGGATTATTTTTTGGATCGTGCCCATGTCTAATTGTGATCCTCAGGCATTATTTCAAGACAGATGTGCAGATTGGGGCTGAGCAGGGAAGACAGAAGGGTATTAATCCTTCTACCCCTGCATGGTTTTTCCTATTTAAAAGACTTAGCCATGGGGAAAAAATGGATAAATGATAGCCAAGCACCTTTTCTTTCTTTCTAGAGCTTCTAGTAGCATGGCAGTGCCATCTAAGCAGTGCCACACCCTTCAGTGGGCTTTGAGGAGGTGTAACTCTGCTTAGCCTGGCACTAGTGTGGAAGTTAGTTTTAAAGAGTATTTGAATGGAGACTATCAATAAGTTCTACTCCACGGAATGTCACACCAATACGAAACCAATGCTTAACAATTCGATCTCACAATAATAACATATAGGTTCATAAACTCATATCCAATAATAACCAAGTGCATATGTCGCAAAGTCCAATATTAAGTCCGTTGTTTCTTCTTTTTGCGGGCAAAAGCCGTCAGCTGAAGAGGATGGAGAGAAACCCTCGGGAGTCAGTCAGTTTGTTTTGTTTGCTCTCTTAACAACTGACAATCTGTAAATTTAATATCTTTGGACCATAGATCTTCCCATTGATTCATTGAGATTGTTTCACCAAAGTTTTTCATTCATTTTAACATACAGGTTTTAACTTGCTCCGTTTCTGTGTGGTGTTGCAATAAAATTTTGTAAATTTTCCTTAATAGATTATTCAGATCTCCACTTATTAGTGATTCAAATTCTGTTTTTTCTCTTAGCCTATTGCCTTCTTTAAGAGTTTGACCTTTGAACCTTGACACTGTTTGGTGATACATCAACCATGGAATATTTTTCTTTGAGCTTGGATTTCTTGCCAAGTTTTCACATTTCCTTGCTTATCAATCATAGATTCATAGCTGAATTGATCAATTCTGTTTTTGGTGGCAGCATTGCAATGGGCACTTATTGACGACATCATTGGTGATATTAATGGGTTCAGTCTATTTCTGCATTGAAATCATGTTTTAAGTAGTTTATCTCTTAGTATATGGATCCCATCCTGCTTTTGAATGAATTTCACTGAAATACATGACCTGAGGATTTTGAAGACCCAAATACAGCTAGAATGTGTCGTTTAATTCTGTTAATTATATAATTTTTGTTTTTCTGCTGACAAATAATTTGTGTATAATCTGTAATTAGCTCACTCAATAGAAAATTATCAGAAGTCTGTCATGATACCCATTTTATAAACAATTATAAACAGTTATAAATAATTTTGAAGCAGTTCCACTGCTCATGCAAACCTGTTTATATAAGACAAATAGGAATAGTTTTGGCATGTAACATTTTTACCTCTTTCAGCTGCCAGTATTTTGTTAAATTCAAGGTCTTAATTATGGATAACCACATTTTCACATTGAATAAATGAACATGCAGAGGTAACTGAGAACCAGTGTGTGGTGTGATGGTTAAGGAGTCCAATTTGGATCTGAGAGACCCAGATTTGAATCCCCACTCTACCATGGAAGCTCACTGGTTGAACTTGGGCCAGTCATACACTCTCAGCATAACCTACATCACAAGGTTGTTGTAAAAATAAAACACAGGAGAGGAGAATAGTGTAAGCCACATTGGGTTCCCATTGGGAAGAAAAGTGGGATATAAAAGAAAGAAATAAAATCAATAAATAAAATAGGAAAAACTGTACAAGAGTGAAAAGTTTAAACCACCTCTCCCTTGCTAAAGCTGGGCTACATACATTTTCTGTTAAAAGAGAGATCCATGATCTCCATCTCATGTTGTTTGATCTTAAAGGTCCATTTTCATAGTTAGGGTGGCCAATAATCCTGGAAACAGGCAGCTGAAGCTTTTCCTGGCATGGAAGTAGCATCATCTACTAAATAACAGTCCATTAAGCCTCTGTTAAAGGCATAGTATTATTTTTCCTCTGGGCAGATGGCAAACCTGTACAAGAAAAGCTGCTGCTAACCTTCCCAGGTGAGTTTTCAGTCAGTCCAGTAATTGGCAGACCAATGGTGAGGTGCCAAGAGGCTCCTTAACTGCCTCTTCTTGTGGGGAGAATAATGGAAGGAACTGGATTTCTTCTCCAATTCAATGCTCCTCAGATATTATGAAAGGTAGATGTCTTGGCTAACTTGGTTGTTGACCATCATGGCTGGAATTTCCAGTCCAGTGTTGTTGTTTGTGGTGGATACAACATGTTTTGCTCATGGGATAATTTCTCTGTGTCACAATGCATTTATAAGTGTCCTAGATGAACAGTTACTTGCTTTATTGAAAAAAATTCCTCATTATGTGAACTCTGCCAAGCAAAACTGTTTCTTTGATCAGAGAGCTGCGTTTGACAAATCTTTTATTACTCTTCCAGAAAAGAAAATATATGAGACTACAGAACAAGCAGAATTTTGATTTCTGTTACAAAGACCCCCTTCTCATTTGTCTTTTCACCCATCTGTTTTCTCTCCAATTACTATAACTATTCATGCATTTGAGGAAACAGAATTATACACAAAGACACCTCAGTTGAAGGGTTCAAAGCTTTAATATAAGCTGTTCTTTTCAGCATTGTCTTATTTTGGTGACAAACTGATTGTGAGCCTCCACTACCCTGGGGTCAGAGTCTGGAGGGGGGGTTGCTGTCCAGGATGCTCTTGCAGTCAGGATTACCCACAGGGAGACCTCAGAAAAGGGAAGGAGAAGGTTTACAGAACCAATGCACCCTTTCTCCTCCCAAAACAGCCTGACGACTTCTCTCTGGCATGTGCCAGAGCTGTCTTGCACTTCCTTCTCAGCCTCCTTTGCCAGTCCCTGTTTTATAGGGCTTTTCTGGATGCTTCCCTACCCCCAGCCTCTGTTCCCTCCCAGAGATGCTCCGTCCCTCTTGCCAGGGTCGAGTGGCAGACCTGGGAGCCAATCACCACACCTGGGGATTTTCCCCTTGCTGTCCAGCAACTGTTCTGGGATCACCTGCAGGGTGGGCCTGGCCATCCTCCTCCATATGATGCAGGGCCAATGCCATGCCTGCACTCTGGGCTACGGCTGCGCCATGGCATCTGGCCCAGCTGGCGCAGCCTGGAGCCTTCCTGCAGCCCAACGACTTCCATCCTCCTCATTGGATGGGTTGGCGGACTTGCCTGCAGCCACTGGGGCTGCCTGAATGGTATGGAAGGGCTACTCGAAGTCTCTATCCCAATGACCCTTGGGGGGCTGCTGAGGCATGGGCTTTTTCATCCCAGTGGCATCCACTGCTGCTGTGGCTGGGGTGGCTGCTGGGATGCCTTCTAGCCTCCCCAAGTTTGAAGCCACATTGTCTCAGAGTGCCAGTAAGTCCAGGGGCCTGGACACTGATTAGCACATACTGCCATAAATTGGAGGAAATGCACAATATAGATCTTCATAATACCTGGCAGAAATCAATGATCTAAAAATAGACATTTAATGGAAATTGCAGTATTGACCAAATAATAGGAAAAGTAGAACTCAGCATTTTTCTGTTATGCAGTATGGGCATACAGAAAATGATATCTTTCCCTGACATAGGAATGCCATTGGAATATCAGTCAGACTAAGACTTATATGTCCAGAAAAGTCTCAAATATCATATGGTTCACTTTTGCTGCAATCCTAAACATACCTTTCTGGGATGAAGCTCCGTTGAATAAATGGGGCTTACTTTCAAGGAGAGCTGCTTAGGATTGTGCCCCTCTTTTATCAAGCTTCAAACAGCAATACTTTTGACTCTCCCAGAGAACATACTCTAGTCTCACTCTCTAACCAGTCTTACATTTCTAAATATTTCTACCTGTTTAATTGCTGAGGCCACAGAAATCATTGTTATAAAGCAGCAACTATATGAGAGCCAATGTGGTGTACTGGTTACAGTGTCAGACTAGGATCTGGGAGAACCAGGTTTGATTCTCTGCTCTGCCATGGAAGCTTGCTAGGTGACCATGGGCCACTCACACTTTCAGCCTAATACACTTAACAGGGCTATTTTGAGGATAAAATGGGGAAGAGGAGAATTATGTAAACTACTTTTAGTCTCCATTTACCTCAGCTTTACTTTCCCTGCCTTCCTATATACCAACCCCATCTGTTTAATAAACCTGCCTTTTACGTTTGATCTTTACTCAGCCCCTAGTGCCATTACTTCTCCCCTACCAAATATTTAGGATGGGTTATAAGCCATAAATACATATGTTTTAAAGTGTGAGACCAATAGACCTTTAAATTATACCCAGAGACATGCTACTGGAGGCTGCCCAGCCATAGCAAGCAATCTTGACCATTTTGGAGGGAAAATCTGCTTCACAGTGGAGGAGTGAGTGAAGCTTACCTCATATCTGGCATTATTGTTGTGGTTGCCTAGCAACCCCCCCCCCCCACTCACACGAAGAAGTCATTTATTTCTTAAAGCTACAAGTACCACTTCTATTATATTCTATTATTTTGGAATATTTTAATACTCCCCAGTCATTTTTTTTAATTTCAGATTTTTCTGCAAACTTGTTTTTTGCAGATTTGTATAAAGATCTATTCTGTCTTCAGTCTCTGGATTTAAGTTTCCACAGATTTGACTACAATGAGAATTAGATATTGATATTGCTGGAAAAGCTGTGAGAGAGTGGCTTCCCTAAGGCTACCTACAGAGTTTGTGGCAAAGGTGAGAGGGAGACTTGAACTGCAGACTTCCTGGACCTCGCCTCATTTAGTAGCCACTACAATATGCCAAATGTATTTTGGCTAAACATTTATCAAGATTTAAAGGAAGGTGTCACTCCTACTTCAGTGTTGCCACTTTATCTTGCCACCACATCTTTTGGTCAACTTTAATTTTTCTGTCCCTGCTATTCTTTTTCCAATTACTTTGATTTATCACAATTTCTGTCTCATCTGTGATCTTCCTTCTTGAAGACAGTGAAGTCAGAATTACAACTATAATTTCTTTTGAATTTTTGAGTATCCTATAAATGTATTCCAGGTTCATTCGTTGTACAGAACTATGACTTTCAATTTTCTTTTTTAAATTTCCTTTTGATTATTATTAGTGTTTATTCCTGAACATTTTATAAAATAAGAAGCAGAATCATTAGATGATTCTGTGATGTTGAGTAGCTGGATCATGGATTGTGATCCAAGTAACTTCAGTGAGATCCCCATATGATTACTCTGAAGAAAACCGTTTGCAGTTTGCAGCCTGATGCCACTGTCTTCTCATTTAGTACCTACAAAATCATTTGATTTATGATGCTGAGCTATATATCAGAAGTAACCTGGTTATATTAATGATCACATCGTTTCTGCTAGGTTTAAAGCTTTGCAAAAGCAACATAATCAGTTGTGGTGCCCTTTTACATTCAATTTTATACATGTCTTGTGAGGGCTTGGCATTTAGGGCCAAAAACAACTCTGATCTTTTCATTATTATAGGTTAGAGTCATTTCCACTGGCTTTGAAACTGTTGTCATGAGAACAGATTAATTCTGCACTGTTTTCTGTCTGTATCATTGAATACAGCAAAAAAAAAAATCTGGATTTTAATGTCCTGCCTATTAGCTGAGTCAGGCATTTGGTGACACAATATATTAAGTGGTCTCTGTTCTTATTTTCTTTGCAATCAAATCTCTGTTTCACTTCCTAGTATTCCATTGCATTCAAACTGAGTGATTTATCAGAGCCTTCAATGTCTGGGGAAAATCTCTCAAGTGCCCGGGGAAAATGAGGAGCAGGCCTGTCAGAGGCTAAAATATAGATACTGATCAAATGGAAAACAAAAGCACAGTACGCTATTTATTTATTTTTATATCCAGTTTTTCTTCCCAGTGGTGACCCAAAGAAGCTTACAACATTATCCTTTCCTCTTCCAATTTATCAACACAACAATTAACCTTATATGTATTAGGATAAGAGAGAGAGACTAGATTCCACGACAAAGTGCATAATCTGAATCTGGGCCTCCCAGGTTTGTGTCTATCACTACTTAGTAGTTGGCAACTCAGGCTTTGTTAGAACTGGTGTTTCAGGGAAGAAAGCCACACTACATCCTGCCATCTCCATCATAGTTTAAGTATAGCAGAACACCTGTGAGGGAGAGAAGCCGAGGTGTTACTTGGGGAGGGGGCATGGCTCAATGGTACAGCACATGCTTGGCATGTAGAAGGTCCCACATTCAATTCCTGACACCCAAGGATCAGGTAGTAGGCAATGCAAAAGACTTTCTCCTGAGATCCTAGAGAGCTGCTGCCAGTCTGAGTAGATGATACTGATCTTGAAGGACCGATGATCTGATTCAGTATCAGGCATCTTCGTGTGCTCGTGTGTTCATGTGCACTTGTTCTCTGTTTTTCAGTGAGTCAGGCTAGGCATGAAAGGCAGAGCCAGATGAGACATAAGAGGACTGTGATGAAACAGTATCTCTTACTCAGCCAGGGCTGGTTCCCAGTGCATTATTACCTTCTCCCATGACAGCTTTGTACAGGCAGTCATGAGCTCTGGAAGTACTGCCAGTGCCTCTGGAGTTCCCCTTGGACCTGGAGAGCAGCAGTGCAAGTCTGTAGGGTGATGGCAGGTGCAGGCTGTGCCCTTTTCTACCTCCTATATCACTGCTCATCTTGGACCCAAATGGTAGTGAGTGACATAATATGGGAATTGATAATGGGTGCTGGCTGCATGTTGGCATCCTCAGTGGATTAATGCGCTCTAAACAATTACTTGGGCAATGAACCATCCCAGCTGCCCTCCTCCCCAAACAAAAGAAAGAGCTGCAGAGGGCTACTTTTGTATGAAGATTTGTATGCATTAGTGACTTCATATACGTTCAATTCCTCTTCTCACCTCTAATTATATTATTACAACCCTTGGAACTAGGAACAAACAAGATACAGCTATTTCATGCTAATGAAGGATTGGCTAGCAGTTGGCTGGCCATAACCTGAAACAAAGATATGATCTATGCCGTACAGTAATAAGCGCACCCTGGGCATGTAACCTGGTGAACAGCACTGCTTCTCAGAGGTGTTGGCATGACTGAGTGATAGAGTCTGTCCTGTCACACTTTAACCTCCCCTTGCAAGCCCTTCATGCTGCCACCACCAAAATTTTAACTAAGGTTGAGAAACATCTTAGCTTGACACCCTCAGGGTTTCTACAAGAAGAATCTCAATTTCTCAGTCCCTCTCTTTTTCTACAAATAGGTTATACCATGTAGCAGACCTGATCAGCCATAGGTGAAACAAACCCCATGCTCCCTGAGTCCCTTCTCTGAAGGCCAGTCTAGATGATACCTGAGTCTGCCATGAGGATGTATAACCATTTTAGTCTATTTTATCTATTTAAAACATTTGGTAGCCACTTTTCTATCTTACAGCACTCAAAGCAGACCTTACGGCACTCAAAGATTTTTACTGTTGAAAACACCACAGCTGCTTGACTCCTGCTGGGAACTGTGGCACAGGCTCCTATGTCTTCTCCCTCCATATGCCATTTTCAGGAGTTGAAATGGCTGAATGACCAGCTCTTATAGGTGGTGGTGGTGGTGGGAAGCAGCCTCTCATCTTCCCGTGCTGTGATCCAGACTCTAAAATGGTACTGTGTCCCCATGGCAGACTTGGGGCTGTGGTATCATTTAACTGGGCCCTCAGAGTTCTCATCACAGCAGTGGTAAATCAATAAAATAAATCAGAGTCAAGATGAAGCAACATACTTAACTCCTCAAGGGGCTTTGGAGGGATTTAGCCAATAAACATAGTAATACAATACAAAGTTATTAAAAGAGATCCTCAAAATAGCATATAATCACTAATACTTCTAGCTGTAGACTGTTATGATTTTGGTCACCTCCCTCCCTCTCTTTGAAGAGGAACAGGAAACAAAACCAAGCCTTGGGTTCCCTAAGCAAGCCTCCAATAACTGAGGAGGAAATCATTTTTTTCTACAAATGTCATGCAATGTAGTAGAATCTTTGCTGGCCACACCCCCTTCTTATGACGAATGCTATTTATTTGTTTATTAAAATAGTTGTACCTTGCCTTTCATTGTGTTCAGGGTGGTATACAAATCATTATGGAAGTCATGTGCCCTCTACCACTGTGCATAAGGTCTCAAATGCTTGCTCAAGAAAAAAATGTATAGACGCTAGCAACACTTAATGTAATACCTGCATCATATAGTTGATCTCCCTTTCCCAAGACATGATACAGATCAAAAACATCCTAACTAGATACCTGTCTAACTTTTCAAAACCTCCAAGGAATAAGATTGCATTGCTGATATATAATCAGAGCTCTAAGATAAACACATTAACTGAAAGCGAAACCCTAAGAGATAAGTTACATGTGGCGGGTTAGCGCAAGTTTACCTGAGAAGTGTAGGAGACTCCTTCCCCTCTCTGTGAGAGCTGCCTGCCAGCTTCAGGCTCCCCTTGCTTGCTGAAGAGCCAGAGGAAGCCAGCGGGAGCAACCATTGCCAATACTTCTTCCAACCACAAGCCTGCTGGGCACAAAGACCATTTGAGATGGGCAACTGCTGCTCTCTCCCAGGGTGTCCTGCATCTGGCGGGCTTATTGTCCACCCCCAGGGGAGCTGCTGGGGAGACAGCTGCTGCGTCGGTGAAGCTGCAGTGACAACAGAGGGATCTGCTGTTGCTGTTAATCTGACATGCCCTCACTCTGGTTTTCCTCTGGGAGCTTGAGGGCTGCCTACTTCTAGCCTAAGTACTACCCCACAATGGCTCTCTATATGGGGATTGGAGATTACCCTCAAAGGTAGAATGGGACTGATGCTTAAGAACTGATAGGACTCCTAAGTGATGGTGCTCTCAATAGCTCAGCTCTTGAGATGCCCTGTCAGTTTAAACTACTGCCTGTTACTCAACACTATATCTCTCTCAGTCTTCTATAGGCAATCAGCTAGCCCTCCAATAATTGAGGTGGGAAGGCAGTTCTCCCCACATAGTACAGATCGTAGGCCTACAACAATCCCAGCAGCAGCAAACCATGGACATTCATTTATTGCCTCTACAAGTTTCTGTACCACTCCAGAGATCATGACAACAATGCTACAGATGCAGTCATATTCAGCAAGGATATGTAGAAATAGAGAGACCTATTCCTGTTGCCCCTCTTCTATGCAACTTTCAGAGCCACAGGTACTTTGTAAGAATGGAAAGTTTGGTAACTCTATTCATTCTGATGATCCACAGCATTTTCCAGTGCTGATGCTGCACAATAGAAGCTATAACTGTACCTGTGTCTCTATTGTTATTATTGTTAGCAGATGCTTCCCACTTAATGTTCTCTCCCTCGAGAGAGCACTTGGTGCTATTCCATGTGAGTTCCCTTGTATAGTTTCTCTGCCTTGGCATGCGGCCTTCTCCCACAAAATGTCTTTTCTTCACATGGGCACTGATGCAACAGTATCAGTTAGCATGGCCCAGTGAGCATCTGAATGAGAGTAATGTTCCCTCAGTGAGAGCCCATAGATGCTTAATATACCAACAAAGCTTTGAAGCTAGTTGGATAAGAAATAGGTGAGTCACTCCTTTATTCACTGGGTTGCTTTGTCTGCTTGACTTGGTGGTTCTTTCCTTGCTGTGTACACATTGTCAGGAGAATCAGACCCTTTTCTGTGGGAGATTTGGAGTGCAAGGCTATAGAAAAGGACAAAATGGTTGGCTTGGTAACAGCTGCTTTTGTCATGCATCAGCCATTACCTGGTGTCATTTAGATTCACAGACACTCTGCAAGGGTGGGGAGAAGTTAGAATGGGCAACCTCAGGAAATTGACGGACCCCGACGGTTTCCTGAAATCTCTTGGGAATTTTCCAATTACCAGAATTGGTGTTTCTGTCACAGCCCTGGTTGATATGGGGCATATAGAGTTTACCTAGGCTGTGGACATTACTCCAGAGCATCCTCTGTCCTCTTGCAGAGACTGGGTGCTGCTTGCTTTACTGAGGACCTTGGAGCAATGAAGTTGTTGGGCAGATGGCTGGCATACAAATGGAGGAAAACTCAAAGTGAATGTGACCAAGCACAGATGAGTGCCTACTCTGTGGGGGAGGGGGGAGGGGGGCAAAGCAAGCATACTTCTCTGCAATGCTGTCCAGTGGAGCTTTTCCAGATTTGTGAAGGGGCTCTTATCCCATGCTCCTGAAAATGTAGACCTGGAGATGTAGACTTGGCAATTGGCAGGAGGTAGGGGATGGCAGGAACTTTCTGGGCTTCGTATGCACGTGCCCATTGTCCCCACGCAATGATGTCACTTCTGGACAACCCAGAGTCAATTCATTAATAATCAATCCATAGTATAGCATTTTTACTGTTTTAAACCAACTATTAAAGAAGCTGCCCTGATGTGATGCCTTTGCTTCCAGGTCATGCAGAAAGTGACGTTATTGTGGGAGGTGACCCATGCATCCCCCAAGTTCCCCAGCCTACCTCCTTTCACTGATCAGATTGTGATCAGTGGGCAGAGGCACAGATTTCTAGGTGATTGCCCATCATAATTGGTCACCTGGCAAACCTCCCTGGAAAACATACAGGCCCATGGTAATGCTTTTGAGATGCATTTCATAGATAAAATCATTCATATGTGCTGTGACTTCAATTCCACGTTTGGTGCAGTTCCACCTTGGGAGGCCATTGGAGTACAGACTGGTCCTAGTTGTACGGTGACTTTCAATTGGTAAGGGCTGATGAAGTGGACATGCTACTCAGAAGTGTGCAGCTCACCATGTGTAGCTTATCTGCTTTAATTAGATGTAGTTCCAACCACCTAGAAAGACATGGTCATGCAAGCCCCTCCTGAAGAAGACATCCCTGGACCCCAGCAATCTGAACAACCTCTGCCTGGTGGCCAGCATTCCATTTTTGGGCAAGGTGTTTGAGCAGGTAGTGGCCATGCAGATGCAGGTGATTGTGGAGGAGATATATTATCTAGACCCATTTCAATCTGAATTCAGGTGTTTGTTTGGGACAGAAGTGGCCTTGGTTGCCCTGCCAGATTATCTTCACTGTGCTAGTGAAGGGAGAGTGTTCAATACTATCGATCAGCCTTTCCACAAAAAGTTTGATCTGGCTACAGTGATTCATGCTCTGATTACATCCAGTTTAGATTACTGTAATACGTTTTACTGAGGTTGCCTTTAAAAGTGGTCTGGAAACTTTAGCTCATCCAAAATGCAGCACCCAAGGATTGTATCACGCGACTGTTGAAAGATCTGCACTGGCTGCCCATTTGTTTCTTGGCACAATTCAAAGTGCTGATTCTTACATTTAAAGCCCTAAGTGGCTTAGATCCAGGGTACTTGAAAAACTGCCTCCCCCCCATATTTTCCAGCCTGCCAGTTAAGATCTGCCTCACAAGCCCTGCTTTCTTCCTCCCCTTTCAGAGGTGAAGGGGATTGCAACCAGAGACAGGGATTTTTCAATAGTGGCACCTTGCTTGTGGAATGCCCTTCTGTCTCAGGAACCCCTGGCTCCTATGTTGCTTTCTTTTATGTAATAGGCCTAAATGTTTCTATTCACGCAGACTTTAATTAAGGATCTGATTTGTTAACATTGTCATAGCCTGCAAACTGTTGTTTTAAGCTCTTTGCTTATTTATTTATTTATTTATTTCATTTCTAGTCTGCCTTTCTCACTGAGACTCAAGACAGATTACACAGTATGAGATTAGTACAGTCAGTATCAAGGACATTTTTATAAACAATGCCACGGGGTAAATAAACACAAGTTTACAAAGACATAACATTAGCAAGATCTATCAATACAGAGTTGAAGAAATGCTGAAACAGAACATAAGTAATTCTAGGGCTAGCATAGGAGCACATATTTAAAGCAACAGATAGTACGTAAGGCAACATAGTGATGAAGTTTATGGGTGAAGTCTATGGTCCCTATCTCATTAGCAGAGCATCTGAGACTCCTCCCTACAATACAAAAGCCTTTTTGAATAATTTCGTTTTGCATCGTTAGCAGAAAGCTAGGAGAGTGGGGGGTCTCCTGACCTCCTCAGGTAGGCTGTTCCATAGGGAAGAGGCCACCACAGAGAAAATCCATGTACGGGCTGCTGCTGATTTTGCCCATGTGCAGGGTGGTACCTGCAGGAGACCCTGTTCAGATGAGTGAAGTTGCTGTGGAGGAACATAGGGAGGGATGCGGTCCCATAGGTATGCTGGACCAAGGCCATGAAGAGCTTTGTATGTGATAACCAACACCTTGAACTGAACATGGTAACTGATAGATAGCTAAAGGAATGACTGTAGAATGGGGGTGATGTTCCTGCTTCTGTTCACTACTGATAACAGTCAGGCCGTGGCGTTTTGTACCAATTGGAGTCTTCTAGTTAACTTAGACAGGAGACCTACATATAGTGCATGACAGTAGTCAAGTGTTGTTGTTACCATAGCATGGATCCAGGTGGCAGAGTCAGCCCTGTCAAGCTAAGAAGCTATCTTCCAGGCTAGAGTGAGGTTATCGAAAGTGTGGGCTGGATCTGGCATACCAGCCAGCCTTGGCAGCCCCGCTCTGCATGTCCTGATCAATAGGCACACCATGACCAGGACTTAGAAGGGAGTACACCTTGGCCTTGGGCCATTGTCAGCATATCTCAACACGTCCTCTCATCCTTCACGGAGCTGCACCATATACAGCTCACAATGTGCTTTGTTATACTTCACTGATAAGACAAAAGGCTGGCCACAGCATGTTTGCCCAGTTGTCTGTAACGGTCTCAGAATATTGTAACTTTCACTATTGCCTTAATTGTTCTTGCTGTCTTCCGGGACTTCCGGAAAAGCTTCTCAATAAAGCACTCGCCTCCGAAAGGAGGGTCAGACTTGCATCCTGACCTCGTCTCCTGTCGGTTCTTCGCTACAGAAAGCATTTTTTGTGGCTGCCTTAACATGTTTTTCTGGTAGTAGCATTGGATCCAGTATAACTCCTAGGTTCTTAACCAAGCTTGCAAGGGTCAAATGAACTCCATCAAAAGTGAGGAGTATGATCTTCTTTAAGATCTCTGTCTTCCCTACAAGGATCACTTCTGTCTTGTCTGGGTTCAATTTCAATTTGTTGGTTTTTAGCCATTTCACCACTGCTGTCAGACAGTGATCCAAGATTTCAACTGCATCCTGTAGGGACTTGGATAGTGAGATATAGGGTTGGGTGTCATCTGCATATTGGTGACATCCAACTGTGAATGAGTTATCCTAGAGGCTTTACGTAGAGGTTGAATAACATGGGAGATAATATTGCACCTTAGGAACCCTGCAAGATATCTCCCATCCTGGAGATAGCTGATCTCCAACAGCAACCCTTTGAGACCTTTCCATGAGAAACGATTTAAACCAATCCAAGGCACATCCTTTGTGGCCCACTTTTGTCTCTAAATGTCTCAACAGGATGGCATGGTCTACTGTATCAAAGGCTGCAGATAGTTCCAGGAGAAGCAATAAGGAGGCATGGTGACATAAAAATGTTCTAAATAAAATAAATGAAAAATAAATTGCAGTCAGTTACTAGCTTTCTAATCACCTTATTGGTCTGCACTGGGTAAGCCATAGAGTCCATGACTACTTTGCTGTGTTTTGTTTGTGTACTGGACAGGGTGATGTCATGTGTTTGCTTGGCCATCATTATGCATTAATTGATATCTTCTATACAGAGGCAATGGGAAGACATTATCAAATTGCCACACTATGAACAGATGCTGCTGGGCAGTGTCTCCATGGGCACTTTGGAAGTGTCTATTGCCTTGTCTTCTCTTATTTGTACTGGTATTGTTTTGCTTTCTCCTTTGTTGCTTGGAGCATATAGAATACTGTTATGCCAATATTATGCAAAACATTAGCAGCTGCCAGAATATTGGTACCATAAGATTTCACTGCTCATTATGTAGAAGAGCATTAAGAACAAGCATAGGAGAACATGAAGTTGAAATAATACACACTGTTTTTGAAGTACTGTTCTCTGGACCTATAGCTTGGGCAGCTGACATTACCAACAAGTATTTAAATAATGTTGATACCTGAGAATTATGTCAAATATTGAACATCAGTTGTAGTAGTTAATCACAAATAGGGGCATTAGCAAGTCCACTAAATTGTCTCAGGTGCCATTCTCAGTTAATCTTCCTTAGTGAGTTTATTTCAACATATTGAGCAAGTGTATTGGATCTTAGACTGGCAAACATGCATTCCACTAATGGTAAATAAACCTGAAAAGTATTGTCAAAGGCTTTCATGGCCGGAGAACGATGGTTGTTGTGGGTTTTCCGGGCTGTATTGCCGTGGTCTTGGCATTGTAGTCTTTTGGTGCTACACCTCTGAAGATGACAACCACAGCTGCTGGCGAAACGTCAGGAACTACAATGCCAAGACCACGGCAATACAGCCCGGAAAACCCACAACAACCATCAAACCTGAAAAGGTTTTTAACTACTGCCTATGGGCAAAATTAAAGGGATCCAAATGGTAGGAATTGTATCATGGAGCAAGCCATTGAAGTGGGCCAGACCGAATGCATTTCCCCCAGTTTATTATATCTTGCTAGTTCCAAAAGAGGTTAATTGTGTAATTTCTATAGTCCTGGTGGTCACCATGGCATCCGAACGCTTGTAAACATTAATGGCTTTTCAAAGCACTTGAGATATAGGAAGGCATGATTATTATCAGCTTCCACTTGTGTAACTGAAACAGAGAGACATAGAAATTGATGGCCAATATTTCAAAGGAAACCAAAAGCCTTAGAAGCCTCAATCTGAGTGTTCAAACTCCAAAGCACTCAAAGTAATTAACCAGTGCTGACAATGCTGTTATGCAAGTTAATCATGTTTTTTTTTTTTGCAATATGCATATTTCACTAAGCTTCCAATTTCTTATGTATCAATGCATTCTCCTTTTTTCCCCTTTGCCCTTGAGCTGACAAACTAAAGCACCACCAACTCTTGTCAAGGAAAAATGTGTATTAGCAGCATTTAGAAAAAAATTACAAGCAGCTTTCTCCTCATCATTTTGGACAGAAATGGACACCAGTTTTTACTGTTTCCCCCATATAAAAGATGAGATATATGTCTTAGGGCATTAGAACACATGAGTATTTCCCCCATCCTCTAAGACTAGCCACTGTGTATTACAGCATCAGGAGAGGGAAGAAAGTTGCCCGATCCAACAGAAGAGATCTGTAGGCCTCAAGCCTTCCTTGTACATTAATGATGCAGTTTTGCACCTGGATTCACGTTCCTGTCTGCACTGTGGTGCTGCTGAGCCATTTTAATTGGCTGGATGGATCTTTTGATGCAAATAAGGATGCACAATGATAAATGAATGATAGTTTCCCAGTGAGTTAGCAGGAAAAGAAATAATTGGATTGAATTTCAGGGTGAGTTAGGTTAAGCATAGTGAGGGAGGTGGATCCCTAAGATCAGTTTTCCGATGTTTACAGAAAGCTGTAAACTGTTCTTCTTTAAAAAGAGATGCTATTAAGCATCTTTTGAAGATGCTGTAGATCTAGAAAGCAGAGGTTAGATTATCCATGTTGTGCCTGTAAATCTACAAATATGGACAAATTTCTATGATTACCCTAAAATGCAGCTAAATCTGTGGACCCAATGGATCTTCGACTTGCCTCTTGAATGACAATCCTTGCCTTCCTTTGCTATACAGCAAAAAAACTGTTGAAATCAAGGCTATTTGTAAATGCAGCTCATTAAGTGGATTGGGGCTTTTCCAGGGACAGATCTACTATGAAACTAATGTAGCTTAAGCTTCAGGGCCCCTGATCCTGGAGGGGCCCTGAAGCAACTTTTTTAAAATGAGTGAATTTTTCAACAAAATTGATGGAGTTTTTTTTCAAGTGTTTGTTATTAAAAATAAGGCTATTTTAGTGACAGAATCATAAGCCAATGGGTTGAAGTACTTAATATTGACCGTAGAATATGCTCTGATTCCCATTTCATATGGCCTCAAAATGTCCTTGTAACTGGTCAAATTTCAACATTTTCTCAGGGGCTTGCAGCACCCGAAACCCCAGCTGTATGGGCATGCTGAGCTCACCAGAATCTATTCATAGCCTACATTTTGGCAGCTGGAAACTTGAATCCTTCATTGGTGCACGACTTAATAGTTCTACAGCTCAACCCTTAGCCAATCAGAACCATAAAAAGACATCTGAATTCTCAGTTCAGGCTGCACTAGTCATGGACAATTGTTCAGTAGAAATGTCAGTGCAGGGGTAGAGGAAAATACCAATTGATTTTAGGGAATAGACTTGAAATCAAATGGCCTGGATCAGTAAAGCCAGCCTTGGGAGGCTATCTAAAAGCTACATGACTTGGTCCACTTTCCCCTGTTTAAACTTCTATCATTCTCTGGATAAATTACCTGGTTTTCCAATTAACCTGTCACCAATGAGAGAAATATTAGGGCAAGCTTATTATTGTTATTGTGTAAGCTTCCTTTCTTGCTATTTTGCTGATCTTTGCATTACATAAGTGCATTTGCAGAGCAATTTCTTTGAATGACTAGTCTAAAAGGTTAGTAGGACTATTACGGAATAATGGCAATGAACCTCAGTTCTTGAAGGCTAACATTTGACACGTTATGTCCCACAAATCCCTCAGAAACAGGTTTGGGGAAATAAGAGGTGGGATGTGCTCAGAAAGGGGTGTGTGAGCTGTTTTTTAACTGCAGCTTTCCTGTACCATATGATATTGCAAGCTGCTTTTTTAACATTGAGGGCAAGCAACCACTATTTGCTAATAATCATTAGTTATTTTATAATAACAAATGAGCAATAATAATAATAATAACATTCAATTTATATACCACCCCCTCAGGACAACTTAATGCCCACTCAGAGCGGTTTACAAAGTAAGAGGAGCACAGAGGTAGTTTTTAGCAGTCTTATTTTTGACATGGATTAGTTAAAATGCAGTGTCACTGACAGGGAATTCTTCACAGCTAGTATTAGTGGACTGAATGCTAATCTCTCCTTTCTAAAAAAATCACCCTGGCAGGCTGCATGCATTCTCTGTATTTTGTATGCAAACCATGAAAGAATCCCACTTCTCACTAGGAAGGAGATGGTTTCCTTGAGGCAGCGTACTTGGATGTTATAGCTGACAGCATAGCCTTAAGGTAAATGCAATAAAGACAGGAATTATCCTCAAGTGGGACACCATTGCCCAGTGGCAAATGTCAGCTTCTTGATGGCATGCAGAACAGAGCAAACATGTTGAGCAGCTGCTCTCCCAGCACATCTTGTGAGTTACTCTCTTCATGGGTGAACAGTGTTCAAATGAGCCTTCCTCACACTCTCTTGCCTGAAGGAAAGCTGTCATCATAGTGGGTGGGGAAAAGAAAGGAGGGAAAATGGAAACATACTAACATGTAATCCTATTAAAATATAATCCCATTAAGGTAAAACAAAAGGGAGCCACCCATGAACTTGGGAGGGTAGTGATACTTTCTTCAAAATGCACTACTTATTGATTAACATTAGTATTATGTATGCTGTATAGGAAGTCAATTTGTGCATAGGTGCCACATGAAACACACAGTGGAAATTTGGTTCATCCCTACACATAATCACAAGGCATGGAGCCAGGTCTGCATTTCTTCCTGGGACTCACTTTCTACAGACTCCTGAGCCCACACGAGGTGTGAGCTGCATATTGTACATAACAGAATGACACTCTCTGGATCATGCTCTGATGAAGTACATATTAGAGGAGAGTCTCTCTACACAAGACATCTTACATGGTATGCTCAAGTGTAGGGAGAAACAATGTTAGCTGGGAAGCATAATTTTAAAAGAGAGCCAAAGGCTCTGCCAATGTCATCTCTCTACAGAAGGGTAGTTTAAAAAGACAGAGCCAGCGGAGATTGCTCCTCAGAGGGTTTGTCAATTTCCCCTCCCCTTCTGTAGGCCCAGCCTCACTGCTCCTGGATGTGCATAAGCACAGCCTAGCCTTATCCACATAGTGGTACAGCTTGGCCCAGAACCTCCTGCTTGGAGCTGGCCAGGCAGACTCCCCCCCCTTTTTTAGGGCTGAGCATGGTTGGGCTATGTCCCATCCCTGGTGTTGTAATAGATTCAGCACAGAACCTTGCACACCTCTAAGTAAGAAGATGTCCTCAGAAATCCCCATCAACACAAAAATGTCTGCAGATCAGGTAATTTCTATTTCTTTCATATGAGGCTTTGTCTAATATTTAACTACTTTTTATTTAGAGAGGCCGTGTGCTGTAGTGATTAGAATGTCAAGGCTAGGATCTGGGAGACAAAGGTTCAAATCTCTTCTGCTGTGGAAGGTCGCTTGCTGATCTTGAGCCAGTAAGTCACTCTCAGCCTAAGCTACTTTACAAGATTTGAATTTCCATTGGGGAAAAAAGCAGGGCATCTAAACACATATATCAGATAATTTCTATTTCTTTAATATGAGCCCTTGTCCCATGTCTAGTTACACCCAAATAGTTTCCTATTAGTCTCCATCCCTGTCATCCGCATTTGACATTTTTCTTTCTGCCAATATATTGATGGGGATTCCTGGGGAGCACTCGGTGCTTTTTCCTAGCAAATAGTAATAGCAGCTGTACGAACAAGGCCAAGCAGATTGTGTCAGCTACAATCATTCGGTGATATATATTCTTTTCTTGTTTCTTTGGAGTGCTTGGTAATCCTAAGGACACTTTCCTATGAGTAAGCCTTATTGAGTAGACTTGAGTAGGATTCTGAGCAGACCTGCTAAGTATAGCCCTGCAAATTACTTTAGAGATGCCATTTCTAAGGAAAGCCAGGCCTTTCCCCCCCTCGTGTTATTTTTCTTTAGTTTTTCTTTGTCCTACCCACTCCTAACCCACTTTGTGATGATTGGACTAACATTGTCAAACTACTCTCTCTCCTTCCTCCTCACTTCTGCCCTGAAGATGAATGGTTTCATTTTGGATCTTTTTAAAAATCCAGTCCTTATGTCAATATAATGATAGAAACAAGTACACAGAAAAGCTGATAGGTTTAGCAAGTTCTGTGAACTCCCAGCTTTCACTTTTTAAAGAAGTCTCTAGGTCCTTTCCTTGTGGAAATATGCCTTTCCCCCTATGTCTCCATGAGGGAAGGAGCTAGAAACTTATTTCTTTTTTAAATGAGAGTTGGAATTCAGAGAACCTGCTAAACCTATAATTACAATGTAATGTCTATATAGCAACATTAAAGTGCTGATTTTTAAAAAAATAGCAAAATCCCTGGTGGTCCATGGGGAGGATGCTTCCAGTGCCAGGAAAAGCTGCACAGTTTTACAGACTCCACTGCTCTGGGCTCCATCCCACAGAATTCGCCCTGCTGTTGCCAGTATCCATCTCTTCCTTGTGGGCCGCCTGGCTCGGGCAGTTTAGACTGAGGGGTAGGGGGGATTAGGGATGGGTGGCACAGCTGCTCCCCTTCTAGGCTTCTCCATGCAAAGATAGTCAGTGTGTTCATTTTCATGTTTTTTGTTGGTGTACATGTGTTTTAATTGAATTATTTTTTATACTACTGAAGTGTTGTTTTAAATTCAATTTAGTTTTAAAATGTTTTAATTTTTTTAATGTATCAGTGTTGACTGCCTTGGGGACCCTATTTGGGTATAAATGTGGCATACAAATGCTTTGAATAAACAAATAAATTCTTTTTTTTTAAATAGCCCTTATATCAATATAAGCATGCACAAAAAAATGAAAAGCGCGTGCTCTGACACCATCAATGATGCCATAGATGACGATAGTATACTCACTTGGAAATTCTGATTATTTAAGGTACATGAAAAAGAAAATAAACCAATTCTAAAACCGTAAAAATGCTGACGGACAACAGTTATGGGGGAAAACCATGCCCAAACTAATTCCAATTCATGTGGATCAAATGCCATGAAAATTAGGAGGAATCTGAGTGTGTGCAAAAGCCCAAAGATAGACTATGTATATGTCAAACTTGTTGTATTGAAGATTAAGTCAATTATTTATTATATTGCCCACCGTATGATTCCCCAAAAGGGAAATTTTTGTCTTCTCATCTTTCTCAATGTACTGTTTGGTCATCATCACAGGATATAGTCGTTTATCTGCTGTCTGATAAAGATGAAAAATATTTTTTGTGGGAAAATGGAAGCCTAAAAATGCTGGCTTTATTTTAATGTGATACCTCTGATTGATACGACTCATGTTTATGTACTTGATTTCTGTAATTTTTTTTAAAAATGAGCTTAATTTGTTGTGTGTGGAGTTATGGATTTTTACCAACAATTTTAATATGTTTTGCAGTGATCTTTGTTTATAGCAATAAAATTTGTTTGAGACTGAATTAATTATATACTTCTGTACAAAATTTCATATATCGTCAGTCACAACTATCTTTCCAATCATCATTAGATTCTCAAGAGGGTAAGCCTTGAAAGTCTGTTTTCTGTATTTCACTAGAAGACATTGTAGCAGCCTTTAGGGAGGTCCATGAAGTGAAGACTCACATGTCTTATCTCCGCCTGCTGTTCACATTCTATTTACAGCAGGGAGTGTCATTATGATGAAAGACAGCTGCTTTTCTCCATAATTACCAATATTAGTTGTGGCAAAATATAGCAAATGACCCATGGACACTATAGCATGTTCTTTTGACAGACCTATTAGAGAGTGTTTAGAAGGGAAAAAACCCACAAAGAATGCAACTTCCTTAGGTTTTTTTAAAAAAAAAGCTGTACAACTCACTGGAATTGCTCCTTATGGCTTTGTTCCAATTTCTCCAAAAACACAATTTCCTCATTAAATGCAGGTATTAAACTAGCTACATTAGTGCCAGTGGAGCTGTTTACTTTTATTGGTGTGAATCTTGTGTTTTTTCTTAAGCTTTTCTTTTCTGAATTTTAGGTACCATACAGTGCAATCCTAAGCAGAGTTACTCCAATCTAAGCCTATTGATTTCAATGGGCTTAGACCGGAGTAACTCTGGCCGTCGTCACATGGCCATAAATTTAGCGCCAAACTAGCGCCATCTCCCACTGAATTCTCACCTTATTCCAGCTCTCTTGCGATTTCGCCATTCTCCCCAATTCACACTTTGTGACTCTTTATGTCATCTTTATCTACTTCCATGTGAATGCCCTGGATCGACTATGAATGCTTTGCAACACCAAAACGTTCACTCTCCCGGTCATCTGTCTCACCTAACACTGATTCTCCTGCCCTACACTCCCACAAGCCCCAGCATGAGCTGCAATTAAGCCTCAAAGTAAATTTTTTTAAAAAACGTCAGCCTTATAGCACTATAGCGCTATAGCACTCTTCTGCCATGGGCAGGTAACCTCTGGTACCTATCACAGTTGGCTTTTGGGTTGGCCCAGCACAACATTGGTATAATAGAAGAGTGATATAGCACAAATATGCAAAAAAATTTTTTTTAAAAAGGGCGGGATTTTTAGGGGCCCGTTTCCAGAGGCACTTTGACTGACCGTCAAATTGTGCTTTTCCCTTTTAATGTGACTGACTGGAAGTGCAAGCAGTCATCAAAAGATGGGAGAATCCATTCTAATAATGATAATAGAAGAAACGATTTCTAGTGCAAAACTGACGAAATAAGGGCCTGTGTGACGACGGCCTCTGTTTAGGATTGTGCTGTTAAAGTATGAGTAATCTTGATAACTCTATTTACAGGCTATTCTTTTGAAAAATAATTCAGTTTTTCCCTTTCAGAGAGTATGAGTGAAGTCCCTTGAAACTGCATTTTAAATAATTTATTGTATATTGACACTTCGTAGAATCATACATCGATTTTAAAAATGAAAAGGGATATTCCTTGAACTTTTAACTATCAATTTCTTGATTGATGGAATTGCTGTTTTTATCAAATTACATGTGTTAGAAACAATGTTCTTTTTCTTGTTTTTTTATTCTCTGACATGAGTATAATATATTTGTATGGAGTAATTTTACTAAAATCAGCATGAGAATTTTTAAAAAATTCAGACTTGATTGTTTTTATATTTACTTTGCTGCACCAACCGCAAAGCCATCCAGTTGTTAAAAAACAAGTAATTACACAAGTGAAACCAACTGTTATATGTTGCACATAGCTAACTAATATACATAATATGACCAAAATGCACAAATTAATATATAAATGCACCGTCAGCCAACTAGCTGACTCGCTTCCATTAGAGGCATACAAACATTCATTCTGTGTGTACTTCACAGCATCTCTGTACTCTAATAGGCATAACTATTGGAATAAGTTTTATGGAGCATAGCTGAGTTAATGTAATTGCAGCACAGGTACATTTGATTGCTCCATATACACATTATTATTATATTACAAAGCTATGTGTTGCTGTAGCCATTGTGCTATGGTTTGAGCTGCACTAAGTACATTTTCCTTTTCACTCAAGCATTTTGTTCATGGTGGGCTTTGCATGTACATCAGAGTCTCATGGAAGTAATTTTATTTAGAAAGACAAGTTGTGTTTTATAATGTACAACAAACTCTGCACCAAAAAATAGAACTAGATTGTACTGTAAGAGCGCTTGCTATTTGAGGTGCACTTTGTCATGATTATTCATTTTAAAAGAAAGGCACACTATAAAGCTGGAAAATAATTATTTTAATACCCACACACTGTCTTCCTAGGGCTTATTTTATTCATAGCAAATTTGAGCAGATGGATGTGACTTAAGCAGTTGAGATGTGCCACAAAGCAATTAAAGCCAAATGATGGTTATTAATTCAATATATTATTTATCATTTACCATGCAGGTGCCTTCTTTGTCTTGATGTTCTTGAAATAAAAGGGGGAAAGACTTTATTTATAAGTAATGTATTTTCAGCACAAGTAAATGTCTATGCATAGACCTTAAGAAAAAAATTACAGCTGTTTATTCTGTGAGCAGCCCCCACATTTAAAGATAACTAATATACTCTTTCAAAGAAACTTATTAACAAATAGAAACACAGTTCAAACCTTGTGTGATGGACAGATTCTGCCTCTCCCTGGGACAAGTGGCCAATGAGAACTGGCAGAATGCTGGGGCTGGTGGCAGTTGAAAAAATTTGAGAACCATTAGAAAGCAGTAGAGCCTGTTACTGATGTTGATTTTTTCTGTTTAAACCCTGGTGACTGAGAGCCAAACTACAAGTGACGCCTGACACTAGTTGGACACTTGTCAGCTCCCCTCAAGTTTTGATGGGAAAAGTAGGCGGCTTGACAGAATGTTGGACAAGCGACAGTTGAAAAGTCCATGGACAGCAGTCAGAGAGCCAAGCTGCAAGACCAGGACACCTACATTTCCCGTCAAAACTTGAGGGAAGCTGACAAGTGTCCAACCTGTGTCAGGCAGCACTTGTAGCTTGGCTCTTAATGTCTACACACACATGTGCGAGTGCGCGCACGCAAACACACACACACACACACACAAACCTTTCTGGCAACAGTCAATATATCTAAACTAAATGGTGGCAGCATATAAGGGGAAGACATACTGAGTTCCCTTACTCCAACCGCTCTGGGCATTCAGCTGGGTGAGGGGTAGTGAATTGAAGGAACTGGCTGCCTGTTTGGTGAAGTCCTTGTGAAGAGGAGAAAAGGGACCCTGTGTGGATTTGTGTCAGAGCTCTCTGCCTGATGATTAGGGACTAGACAGGAGGCATATTGTGACTGCCCTGAATTTCCTGTGAAGCTCAGAACTTGAAAATTGTAGGTTTAAAGGGGGTGACGATGGGACTGGAAATAACACCCTGCGTCTGATTACAATTTATGACAGCTTTGGGAAGGAAATAAAATACTAAAAAGGTGACATGCATACTAAAATTTCTAATTGTGACAAACTATGAGCCAATCATATTGTAATTAGGTACAATGATGTTGTGATGTCATAATTGTGATAAAAACTCTGCTGCTCAAAGGAGGAGCCAGATGGAACAATTTTTGGCATTTTGTTCTCTCTCCTACAATTGCAATTAAAGTTCTAAATACTTCACTCCAGCCCTTTGTATCTAATTAGGAAGGATGCAAGGGGTTAACTGTTTCAGGCATAACACAAGCAAAGAGTGGCCCTTTACCTATGTGAGGTGGGCAGGAGCCACTGCTCCCACCAGAAGCCAGCTGCCTAACCTTAAGTGGTCTGGTTCAGTATAAGGCAGATTCATGAGTTCATTAGAAAACCTGCCAATTTTGCTCACTTCCCATTCACCAGTGGTGATCAAGCAGCAAATTAATCAATAGGCTGCTTGGCGTTTGCAATCTGTTTGAATGTATTCACAGGAACAGGCTACTTCCAGCCATCAGAAGCTGGCTCTCAGCTGGGAAAATTATACTTTTATAGCAAGCAAAGTATTTTTAGAGAGGTGCATTTGGGAGTGACTGCCAGCTGCTATGTATTTCTTATCTCCCATTCTGGAAACCTTGCTGCCACCCTAACTTACTGAGAGGCAGCAAATTTTGTGATGGCAGGGGGTGTATGAGCATGATCAGACACCCAGGTGATTTCCCACCTCTTCTCTCAACCCCAAACTGTTGGTTTGGGTTACGGAGAAAATCAGGGAAACTCACTCTTTGTCCTCTCTCTTTTGCAATGCAGAGGTTAACTTAAGAGCATTACTTCTGTCCCCCACCCAACCTGGAGATGAGAGAAGAGCTTCCTTTTGCAGCTTTACTATGCAACTATTTTGCTGAGGGGGCATAAGAAACAGACTCTCAGCTGATCTCCCAGGCACATACAAACTTGTTCATTAGCTGTTTAAGTTATTCTACAATCTGAACATATTCCTTATTAACACAATCTGATCATGAGTGTTGAAAAAGGTAAGTTCAACCGCCAAACAGGTTCTCTGAGAAATTGGTGGTATCCCAAGTGTGAGCCATTCTGTATTGAGGAAAGTGAGAATGGTTATGATACTAGAATCAAGTGTAGATGAATGAGCTATTAAATTTCATCAAATAGATTTTTGTATCATAAAAATATCTGTCACATTCCAAGCACCCAACATGAAAGATTTTACCATTCAGTTTGAATGTAAATTGCACTCAGGGACTGAGAAAGAGTAACAGTTACAAAGCAGGTTTCTTGTTTGACTGATTTATACTTACAATATGGAATGGAAAAGTGTTTAACTTTCAATTGTTTTTGACAGGAAGAGCCCCCAAACCTTTATAACAAAGAGCAGGTAGACCTCCTCCTTTTTAACTGTTTTTGAAAGGAACAGCACTCAACTCCTGCCTATCTTCATATCTAAAGTCCTTAGTGTACTCCCTGCCTAACCAGTAGACCTCCGAACACTTCTCCTACTAAAATCCAATCATCCTCAACCCTGTCAGTTGGCCAGCATTAAACTACCAGACCCCTCCATTTTTTCCTTTTCAACATTCCAATCCACCATTTGAAAGTGATTGGCTGAGGTTCCTGAGGGCAGAACTTGAAACTATCTGTCACATAGGGCCATTTATAAAGTAAATGTGCATGTTTTTGTATTGAATAATGATCAGTGTTTGCAATATTCATTAGATTATAGAATATTTTCTAAGCAATTTTTCCTTGTTCCAAATAAATAATATCTGTAAAATATCTCTAAAAGAGAAATGAACTTCCATGAAACCTACCTTTCAAGCCTTCTAGTGCATTCAGGATTTGATTCTGCAATAAAAATGAAAAGAAGAAAAAAGATTCTGTATGTCTTATCATTATTTAATTATTGAAAATTGACAGCATCTATCAGTCCAGTCTCATCCTTCTCGATGACGAGAGTAGCTTTTCCAGAACATATTTGCAAAGCTTATGGGAACTGAACAAAGGATGGACATAATTTCTAGTTTCCCCCTTCTCCATAGGTATACATTACTGTGAAAAAAACTGTCAAGTTAAAATTCACTCTTGACTTTAAGGGAGCCTTGCACTTGAGAAAACGGCAAGGATGGCATTGATTTCTTTGCCTGATTAACTGTCAAAAATGATTGGGAGTTCTAGCCCATTGGCAGCAGTTTCTAAAATTTCTCCACTACTTTTTTGATATGCAACTGTAATGTTTTGCATGTAATGTGTTTAATTTGGAATTTATTTCTGCTTGCAAATGTTGGGTTTTTAATCATTGTTACAGGGTCTCCTGCAGGTGCCACCTACAATATGCAGTTGAAATCTTGAATAGACATGGGCACAAACCAAAAAAAATTAATGAATCAGCGGTTTGTGGTTCGGTGCTGATGACGATCCCGAAGTCGTGAACCGCAACGAACATTTTCCATTGCTGAAATGGTTCGCGGTTCACGGTTCATGGGGTGCAGAACAGCCCCCATTGCATTTAGAGAGCCCATATTCCCGGGGAGTGTTTTGCAGGCACTCCCACAGCCATCACTCGAGTTGGACAAGATTGCAAAAGGGATCTTGGAGTTATACCCTCTCCAATCCAAGGCCCCCAGAAAACTCCCGAAAAAAACAAGCTCAATTACACTCTCAGTCTCTCTCCCCAAAGGCTAGCAAGCAGCAAGCAAGAGCTCTGTCCCACTCCACATGCTATGGTAACAACAACACTTGACTACTGTAATGCACTATATGTAGGTCTCCTGTCTAAGTTAACTAGAAGACTCCAATTGGTGCAAAACGCTGTGGCCCGACTGTTATCAGTAGTGAACAGAAGCATGAACATCACCCCCATTCTACAGTCATTACTTTGGCTATCTATCAGTTACCATGCTCAGTTCAAGGTATTGGGTATCACATACAAAGTTATTCATGGCCTTGGTCCAGCATACCTATGGGACCGCATCCCTCCCTATGTTCCTCCACAGCAACTTCACTCATCTGAACAGGGTCTCCTGCAGGTACCACCCTGCACATGGGCAAAATCAGCAGCAGCCCGTACATGGATTTTCTCTGTGGTGGCCTCTTCCCTATGGAACAGCCTACCTGAGGAGGTCAGGAGACCCCCCACTCTCCTAGCTTTCTGCTAACGATGCAAAACGAAATTATTCAAAAAGGCTTTTGTATTGTAGGGAGGAGTCTCAGATGCTCCGCTAATGAGATAGGGACTATAGACTTCGCCCATAAACTTCATCACTATGTTGCCTTACATACTATCTGTTGCTTTAAATATGTGCTCCTATGCTAGCCCTAGAATTACTTATGTTCTGTTTCAGCATTTCTTCAACTTTGTATTGATAGATCTTGCTAATGTTATGTTGGTGTAAACTTATGTTTATTTACCCTATGGCATTGTTTATGAAATTTTCCTTGATCCTGACTACTATCACACTGGGTAATCTGCCTTGAATCTCAATGAGAAAAGCAAACCATAAATGACATAAATGAATATAAATAAATAAAATACTGTGAGTTTAAAAGCAGGCCTCTGAGGAAAGAAAGAGGGGGCTGAATGCATGAATGGCGTCTGTTCTGATTGGGTGGTTGCTGTACCCTGGGAGAGGAGCAATCAGCAGTTTTTAGTCAGAGAGCTGAGGGAAGAGGTTGTCTGTCTTTGTACATCTCAGAAAGAGGTTACGTGGGGCAAATGAGGCAAACTGCGTGGAAGTCTGAAAAGTGTATCTTTCTGCCAAATTTAGTAAATCTGTGTTGTTCTGAGAAATTCTAAGTCATACAAATTATGTGTGGGCCTGGAGCAGTTTGTGTATGGCCTTTTCTGCACTGGCAATTTAATCTTCTCTTTTAGAGTGTTCACTCCTCAAGGATCAGATTTGCTTTGGCTACCTACCTTTTGGCACACAATTTTTAATCCTGGTGAAGGTGCCATCTTTTTTGTCCACACAGCCATGAAATAGAGGGCTATGTGGTAAGATATGGACATCATCATTGGTGTCACTGTTGGTATCACCTGTGCTGTCATATCACCACCATCCTATTTTAATTTTTGTGTATGCCCAATCACATTATTACATTATGATGTTATGACAACCAAAGGTGTCCAGCACTAAAATATTAGCAGCAGTGGGGAAAAAAACAAAAACAAAAGAGAAAAGAAAGCAAAAAGATACCTAACATGGTACGTGTGCAGTGTTGGCGCACAGTCACCTCAAATGCAGAACTTTTAACCTCAAAAGCATAGAAACCTAAAAGAGATCCATGTAACCACAACACAAATTAACCATCATTATATTGTTATGATGCTCTTTGGGGGGAGGGGTGAAGGAAACAAAACTGTAACGTTGTTATTGCATTGCATTGGTTTGCCCTCTTGGTGCCCGTTTCTGCCTCCCAGATCTGGGTCAGCCTTCACAGGGCACTATGGTTTGGACCACGTGTGGAGGGGGGGAGCTGGGAGGCAAAGGCTGGCACTAGGGGGGCAAACCAACAAAATTGGATAACAATGACATTATGATATTATAACGTCATTAAGTTTTCTTTACAAAACAAAAGAGGCATATTGGGAAATTAGGGGGATGAGGGTAAGGAGGAGGGGGGAAGGAGAACAGAGAAGTTGAGAGGAGGATGGAGAGACCACTCAGCTCGAAGTGGCCTGCAGCAGTGGGGAGGATGAAACAGAGGATGAAGGCGGGGGGGGGGAGGAAAATTCTGCATGATTGAAAAAGCCAAGTCGAAGCTGCATCAAGAAAAACATCAGGGAATAAGCACAGGCAGAAAATCCAAAGAGAAATCTTGAAAACTCCTCATTGAAATCTGAAGGGGGAGTTAAGTGTCTGGAATTTGGAATACAACCTGAAGAGGTATGAGGCCAAAAGTGGTAAAAATTGCCAGTACGGAAAAGGAGAAATTATTCTATCTAGGTCAGGCAACTGTGTAGAAAGGCCTGAAAGAATCTATGTCTGTACGGATGAGATGAAACTTAATTCTGTTAGTGAAGACAGGTGTGGAGAATTAGTCTGTGAATATATCTTTAAGAAGATAATTATTTTTAAATTTCCAAGCTTAAGAACTATTCTAAAATCATTATACTTATCAAAACTTTGAAACTATCATGTTTATTTACTTAAAAATTCTACTTTTATTTTTTCAAAGATATTTTTTTACCTCACAACCACCTTCACATGCTGACAATTCAAAGAAGTCTAAGGTGTTTGGTGGCAGTGAATACCTTTTGAGGGGGTCAGGGAGGTAGCAATACACAGATCATGCAGACAAAAAGGGATGATGTTCTCAAGGTAAAAGCCTGGGTAAAGCAGAGAATGCCTGAAGCTCTGTGTGCGGGGGGAAAAGAGTGTTGGTTGTGATGAGAACCCTCCTGAGGAATAAGTTTAAGGTAACGTAAGAAGGAGCTGGATTAAAGGTCCAAAAGCAAAGTTTATTAAAAGATCATTACAGCAACCAATTTAACGTGTGAAACAGACCAAGGCCCTTATATGGAGGAATCATGACTTTCATTCCTCTGGCCAGGTGACGGTACATAAGAGCTAAGAGAGAAGGATCTAACTATGGAAGGTCCTCCTGACAACTATTTGCCAGCCTGGGATAAAGAACCAGTGCAACAGAGAAAGCCCATGGGCCAGGTGTGACCAGGAGAAGGTGGTTGGCTACTACCACCAGTCTTGATGAAGAAAATGTTCCACTAGGATTGTGAAGGGCCTGGGAATGCAAGAGAGGGAATGAGGTCCAGCCAAGGAAGTAGATCCAGATGGTGGGAAGGGCCCTAAAGGTGGGTGTTCGAGAGGAGTCCAGAAAGGGTGGAGTAGCAGGAAAGAGGGAGAGCAGCAGGCAAAGAGGGTGGATTGAAGTAACTTCTCAGGAGCTGTAGCCAGCAAATGCTGTACCTTTAGCCAGATGTGAAAAAACTTGTTTACTGGCCACCTGTTGTCTATGAAGGTTGTGAGAGCTGTCATGGACTAATGCTCTCCTCCCAGCATGCTATGCACCCCCATCCCTCATAAAGCCCAGGACCTGGCACACACACAAATGCATATATGAAAACTTCTACAGGTGTGTTGGTTTAGGATTATGTTTAGCAGAGTAGAGTATTGCACAGCAGATAAATAATCACAGAGACATGTGTGTTCAGCTTCTAAAATAATGTTTACTCCATATAGGGTAAAATAATAAAAGTGACATTGGTGATAAAATAAAGAAGAGCTAACTCAGGTCCTACATCCTTACATGCTGGAGATAACAGTCTAACTGACCTGAGAGCAATGGCATCCTGGACAAAGGAAAGAATGTTAATTGCCTCCCAATAAATCTGCTCAGCCAATAATCAATCCTAGATTTGTTCATTAAGCATGCAACTCCCCTTTGCCCTGGCAGGAAGAGTAACTCAGCAAAAACACATTAATCCTCCTTAATAACCAAGAGCAAAAAGTAGAGCCTAAGCGCAAGGAGGCACGTGTAAGGTTACAATAAAGCACCTATTATACTTACAATGGTATATTGTTTCAATTATTTATCCAATTTATTATCAACACCTCTTATCCAGTGTTACTAACATGAAGAGTCCCGTTCACAAGGATTTATGAATTCACAAGGATTTATTCATAAATGAATTCATAAAGGATTTATGAATTGTCCATTCATAAATCTAATTTACAAAGGCCGTTTTCACACCGTCTATAAATTGTGCGAGACTCACGGAAGGCTGCCGGCTTTCTCGCGTGATTTTTGACGCCATCTGTTTACAAAACGCCACAAACAGTGATTTACGGCGTTTTGTAATCGGATGGTGTTAAAAATCGTACGAGGAAGTCGGCAGCCTTCCGTGAGTCTCATGTGATTTATAGACAGTGTGAAAACGGCTAAAGTTAGTTCCGTTAGTACTCTTATTATCCTGGATGCCTTGTAGGCCCACCCCACCTGAAAATAATCACACTGGAGAAGGTCGTTTGCTAACTGTTTTCTATAAGGATTTAGACATTGGCTGGAAGAAGATTGCTGTCGAAACGAGCTGAAAGAGACGGGGCCAGCAAAGCTCATAGCCAACCTCTTGAACATGTCACCTTCACTGTAGCACACTAGAACAAGTGGTAGTGTCAAACGGCGTGCTGCAGGATTCACTTGGTTTCCTACAAGGCATCCAGGATAATAAGATTACTAACGGAACTAACTTTGTGAATTAGATTTATGAATGGCCTGTTGTTAAAATCCTTGTGAACGGGACTCTTCATGTTAGTGACACTGGATAAGAGGTGTTGATAATAAATTGGATAAATAATTGAAACAATATACCATTGTGATTATAGTAGGTGCTTTATTGTAAACTTACACGTGCCTCCTTGAGCTTAGGAAGAGTAACTCAACATCTAACTAGCCTCAAGCTAACTAATTATGCCTGCCTAAACACAAACAGATTAACCTTTTCATGATAGAAGACAATGACACTTGTAAATTCCCAACAAGGTGTTACTTCTAGGGAAAGCAGTTTTGGAAAAGGCAAATTTTGGCTGAGAGGTGGTAGTACATTGGTGAGGAAAAACTCATAATTTCTTTTGAGGAATGATCAGTAATTTGAGAGTGAGAGAAAGGGTTAAACTTACACATGGACAATTAATTGAAAATCACACCCTTACCAAACTGGGATTTTTTTCCTTAAAAGATATAATTGCTAGTATTAACTTATGTAATCTTAAAGTCTTAGGATTCATTTACTTATGCATCAGCTGTGGCTTTTGTGCATGCATGTGGGTGCAGGCAACTTCTGGTTGTCTCACACTGAGGCACAATGGCAGCTTGGGCTACCATTAATACCTAGTTCACATGGTTTCTGAGACAAGCCTTCTGTATATGTTGTAAGGGAGCATGAACATAAGGGAGCACCCTTCCCCCATGCCACTAACAAGGTGTGATGTAGTTGTATGCACCGGATGTTGGTTGCATGCATGTACAATGGGAGCAAACATAACTTAAATTCCCTTTTTCTGCATGCAGAGGGCCCTTTCTGAGACATGTGTGAAAAGGCTCAAAGCCTTACTTATCAGTAAGTCTAATTTAACTATTGAAAAGGGTTATATATTCTAGCAAAATACAGTATTTCTCAACAGCATTTATCCATCAGTTTTTAGAAAGCAGAATATTCTTATCATTCATAGGATAACAGTTTGTTCATCAGATCAGGTTAGCAGCCTGTCAGTTCTTTCAAGTACCTTTTCCTCATATGATTTCTAGAATTTCAAGGTACTTTCAAGGAGAGTTTCAAGCTATTTCTGGATCATTGCCACCGAGGAGAGATTATGATCAAGGGCACAGCTTTCTCAAACCGTGTCTCCCCCTTAATTTCTATAGACAGGCCTGTCCCTTTCCTTTTGGAAACTGCAAATAAAATTCCATCTGCAGGGAACCCAACAGTGTTAAACTTTGTAAGTGTAACTAAACTTTCTAGAACAAAGACTGTTGAAATTAGATGTGACAATGTTACACTGAATCTCTGTGAAAATTCAAAGGATAGAATGGGTGGGAGGGAAGTGGTAGCTGAATCTCTGTGGGAAATTCAATGCATAGAATTGGTGGGAGGTAGGTGGTAGCTGAACATTCCCTCTTCCTACCTTCCCTCCCTCACTTGCTTTTAAAATTCATGTGTGGTGGTGGTGGTACTGGAGGGGTTCATCTTGCTCTTGCGCATGTTTTAAAGCCCCACTAGTTTGTCAGGATATGGTAGTAACTAGATCATAATACATAGACTGTCATATCTCCTTTGGCCCTAAAGCAGTAGCCTCTCCCAGGCAAGCTGTGGAATTCTCTTCTTTTAAAACTATACAAATTATCTTTAAAAAACCCTGTTTCTCTCATTTACAGAGATGTCTGTTCTTTTGCACCTGGTGCTGCAATATGACCGAGTGGTCTTCACCCTGTCCCAGTATAGAGTGGCTGCTTAGATGTAGGACAGTCCTAGTGGAAGATGGCAAAATCTACTGCTATTGAGAGGTTAGTGCCCAGGCACAGAATTGTTGACTGCCTGACTATTCTCTGGCATTCCAGACAAAGAAAAACCTTTTCCAATACCTGCTGCCTGACATTCTTTAACTAGAGAGATAGCAGGGGTTGACCCCGTGTTTTCTGGTTGCCAAACATGTGCTCTGAGCCACAGCACCTTCCTTCTGTATATGCACCAGATTTCTGGAAAACAAAAGTGACAGCTTGTATTCCATTGCAGGTAAATGCACATTTATACAACATCACACGAAGAATGTTCTCTGTAGACAGTGCACAAGCTATTGTTTGTAATTCACCTTTTAATTTGTATTATCAAGCTGCTTCTTAACAAGAGTGATTAGAAAAAGATGTAAGCCATAGTGTAATCAGCAGGGTGAAGCATGACTAACCCCGTGCTGAAATCATGGCCATAGCCATTTCTTATTTTAATCAAATCTATATATTCTAGCAAAATACAGTGTTTCTCAACAGCATTTATCCATCTGTTTTTAGAAAGCAGAATATTCTTATCATTCATAGGATGACAACAACAAATTCAATTTATATACCGCCCTTCAGGACAGCTTAACACCCACTCAGAGCGGTTTACAAAGTATGTTATTATTATCCCCACAACAAACATCCTGTGAGGTGGGTGGGGCTGAGAGAGCGCATAGAAACTGTGACTGACCCAAGGTCACCCAGCTGGCTTCAAGTGGAAGAGTGGGGAATCAAACCCGGTTCTCCAGATTAGAATCCCGCACTCTTAACCACTCACCAAACTGGATATTTCCTGAGATATGAGATCATAATGGAAATTCAATTAAAATATAATCCACCTCTTTTTATAAAGAGAGGGATACTGAAAAATACTTATCAGAGCCATGGTTACAAGGGAAAACAATCCTTACTAATTCAGGATGTTTTCAACTCTTGCTTTTAAAAGCAAGATTACAGCTTTTCTATATTGGTGTTTCTCTATGGAATATTACAGCTGTATTAAAATTTATGATATGCATATTGGTTGTTTCAGCTGGTTACAGCTTTCTCCTGTAGAAAGAAAAACAGGTTTAGATATGGTACATATGCTCTTCTCTGAAATTCTGGGGGAAAATATTTAAAAACAGCTTTAGGGAATTGTTCAAATCTTCACAGCTGCAAGGAACCTTTGATATTGCTGAAGAAGCCTACATAATGAGCCAGCGACTGGTTTCATTACAAGCTGCCTGAACACTGAGCCAGAGCAACTCTGCAGATGAACTATACATCATGGGGGCAACACCTGAATTAAGACTTGGTTTCTGCTGCCAGGCTTTCAAAGTAAAGAATCCAGGCTGCTATTCTACTTGTGGATCAATCCAACTGACGTTAATGGAGCTTGCACCAAGCATGCTCAATCATTCATGACTGGTTATTTAAAAAGATGACTGTGCATAATGTCTCAACAACATGCTACTTTGCTGCAGCTGCCCCCTTACCCCCACGTCTGCCTCTACTGCACCCAAGAGTTAAAAGGCGAGTTGTGAAAAACAAAAAGAGATAAGACCTACGTAAAGTGTTGTCTCTGTGTCACTTATGGAAATATCACGACATTTGTTAATGACTAACAGTTTGTCCAGTTCAGGACAAATTCATGCATCCACATTATACAAATCTGAATAGCCTTGAACAAGACATTGGCTACGCTCAGACAATACGATGTTATGATTAAAAGGTAAGAAGGCATGAAGACACACAGCTTGTTGCTGTGCTTACACACTCCCATTATTTCTCTCACCTCCTTTCTCTCTTTGGGCATGGAGCTTGATGCAAAAGTTTAACCAAGCTCCTGTTGGAAGGATGTCTATACAGCAGTCAGGAGTGGACACTGAACTGATTAATAACAAAGCTTTGTTAACAGAACTGACAAACAAGATAGGAAAGAGAAGAAAATAAATCTAACTGCTGTGCTAGCTGAGAGAGTTCTCCAGAGTTCTAGAAGAAAAGCCTGAGAATTGCCTTCTGCAGACATCAGAGGGAAAGAACCTTAAGAAAGACAGTTGTCAGGCTATGAATGATAGGATACAGCAGACAGATCTCTGGCCCATTTGCAGTAAGACACAAGTACTTAGTCAAATAGATTTTATTCAGAAATCAGATCATTTCCATATGCAGGTCCATAGGGCTACTTAGAAGCAATGCAGGCATCTAAGCAGCATGAGTAGAAGTTGACAGGAATGGCATCATGTGTGCGAGACTTCTCTTTTACCCTTCTGATTTACTCCTCTCTCCCCCCTCCCAACTGTAAACAATACCTTGGTGCTTTCTTTGTGTGAGAACATTTCACATATTTGTGATATCATGATGAGTTACTAGGAGGCAAGACACAGCACTGTCTGGGAATGAGCACAAAGTCATAAACACTGGAAGCTGTTACAGTTCAACAGATAACCACCTGCGAAAGCCTGAGAAAGTATAGCTATGACACTAGCAAAGTGACATTTAGTTATAGCTAGATACACTGTGTTCAGCAGAACAGAATCAAAATTGGCATGGATGACTTCCGGCTTGGAATTCATGGAGGTCTAACGCAGCTCCAAGAGCTGGGCTGTCCGTGCCGTTGTTTGTGGAGGCGGCACAAACTGCCCGCAGCACCCTGTTCCCAGGCAGGGAACAGGCAAGTATGCTCAAGAACCTGAGGGTGCGTTGATCTCGGGTGTGAGGGGGGTTCTACACAACGAGCCCCCTTCCACTCTTGAGGTCCCACCCGAAGAAAGGTTTGCTAAAATCTCTGCAGCGGCTCTGGAGTCAGTTTCTGGCATAAGATCTACATGCCCAAGCTTCAGTAAACCAGGAAGGGAATTGGAATTGATCGGATAATTGAAGCAGCAATTACAACCCAAGAGAAACGTCTAAGAAGGTAAAGATTGCTATCTCTCAGTACGGGACAGATTATAAAAAGGAGTAAAGAGATAAAGACGATTTAAAAACTACAAGGGACTTGTTACATATAGGAGAGAACTCCGGCAAGTTAAATTTTTAAAAAGTGACATTATAAAGAGAAATAAATGCAGAAAACTGATTATTGTTTACATACCTGTGGCTAAGAGGAGATAACGAACTGTGAGAAAGTTTTAACATCGTGAGAACTGTCGTGAAGAAAGGAGGAACAGGAAGTGCATCAAATCATAGAGAGACTGGTGAGAAGCGGTTTGCTAAAAGCAGAAGTAGAAAGTCGCCATCTTGAAGAAGGGCAAAGCTGTAGCTTCAAAGAAAACGGAAGTAGGCCATCTTGGATGAGGGTAAGGGCGATTACTTCAATATAAAACCATAGAGAAAAGACACCTGACATTTTGGACCACGCAAGCATTAACTTTTAAAGAATAAGCTGAATTGGGACATTTAAAACTAACAGAAAGGAGTAAATTAGCGCCACGGAGTTGAGGAAAAGAGCGGACTCGTGGGAGCAAGGTAGATCTAGCCCCACGATGTCAAAGAAGGAGTGGCAAACTGCGCTGGAAAACTTGGACAAAAAAGTTTCAGAAGGAAATAAAGAGGTTAAAGAAATGATGCAAGAGAACTTCAAAGATTTTAAAGAGGCACTCAAATCGGATATGGCAGAACTCACAAAGAAATTTGATCAAGTACAGAACGAACTGCAAGCTACACAGCAGAGAGTAAATGTAGTAGAGAATACAGTTGACACCGTAACAGACATGCAGAGAACAGAGATGAGAGGAATGAAGGGAAGAATGGCCGTAGCTGAATGTAAACAAATGGAAAAACAACTTAGAATGCACGGAATTCTGGAGATTACAGAAAAATCAGCTCAAGAACAGATTTCAGAAATTTTGGCAGGCTACCTGGGAAGAGAGGAAGAGGAGATTGCAGCTCTCCTGGACGTGGCATACAGAATTAATTCAAAATTTGCAGCACAGAGGAAGTTACCAAGAGATATGATTGTGCAATTTACGACCAGAAGTATAAGAGAGACAATTGTAAGCAAACAATTCCAAGAACCACTAGAAGTCGATGGGAAGGTGGTGAGAATCATGAAAGAATTGCCCAGATCGGTGTTGGTGGAGCGGAAGAAATACAGAGAGCTGTTCCAAATGTTAAAGGACTTGAAAATTAGATATAGATGGGAAATACCGGAAGGACTGGCATTTGAATTTGGTGGAACAAGGAAGAACTTTAGATCTGGCCATGAGATGGAAGTTTTTATTAGGGACAATGAAAAGGACTTACCAAAAAGTATAAGAATGTAACCATGGAGTGTAAAATTATATCTTGGAATGTAAATGGACTAAATTCACCTTGTAAACGTAAGGCTATTTTCCATTGGCTTCTAAAACAAAAATGTAATATAGTATGCTTGCAAGAGACACATGTTAGAAAACAGGACTTAAAGTATTTAAAATTGGCAAAACTGGGAAATGAATTTGCAGCTGCCTCCAAAAAGAAGAAGAGAGGAGTTGCACTCTACATAAAGGAGGAGCTGCAGCCAAAACTAGTTTTAAGCGATGTAGAAGCCAGATATCTAGCGGTGGAAATAATTTGGAACTCAAAAAAGATTTTGGTGATTGGAATTTATGCACCGAACGGCGCAAAAGAAAACTTTTTTAAGGACTTGCAAGGACAACTAGAAGAGTTGACTTATGACCAAATAATTATGGCGGGCGACTTTAACGGAGTTACAAGCTTGGAAGAAGACAAGAAATCTAAAATTGCGCAGAAAAAAAGAGGACTTTTGCCAAAGTCATTTTTTGCGATCAAAGAGCAAGAAAGTCTGGAGGATGTATGGAGGCGACAAAATCCTAAAAATAGACAATATACTTTTTATTCTGCAAGACATTTTACACTATCAAGAATTGATATGATCTGGGCTTCCAAAGACTTGACGTTGTGGACTAGAGATGTGGAGATTATGCCTAAGGTAAGCTCAGATCATAACCCAATTATGTGGAGATTCGTGAAAAATATTTAAAAAAGAGGATGGAGGATAAATGAAGACTTGCTGCAGATAGAAGACAACATGGCGTTGCTGCGAAAGGAGACCAAGTTCTTTATACAATACAACATAAATAAGGATGTGTCAACTCACAAGGTATGAGACACCTACAAAGCGGTAATTAGAAGAATACTGATGGATTCAAACGGAAGAGATAAAAGGAGAAAAGAAGAAAAAAGAAAGGAAATAATGGAAAAAATTAAAGCCAAAGAGATGCAACTTAAGAAAAGACCAGGGAAGAAGCGAATATATCAGGATATAAAAATATTGCAGGAGCGATTGACGGCAATGAACAACAAAGAATTGGAGTGGAATTTGAAAAAAATGAACCAAAAAACATTTGAAGGTGCAAATAAACCTGGCAAATACCTAGTTTGGCAATTGAAAAAGAAAAAAAGAAAAGAAAAGTATAATTAAAATCCGAGAGGAAGATAGAATATTATTGGACCAAACAGCCATCAGTAAAGCCTTCTATAAATTTTATGCAAAACTGTACCAGAAAAAAGACGTGAACAGGGGTTCAATAGAGGAATACCTGGAGAAAATGAAACTACCAACGATGTCGGAGGAATGGAAAGAAAAATTAAACAGAGAAGTGACAGAGGAAGAGATAAAAGAGGCCATCCAATCAATGAAATTGGGGAAAGCACCGGGACCGGATGGACTAACAGCAAAGTTCTATAAAGTGATGGCTAATGAATTGGCACCTTTTTTGAGAGATGTAATGAATGAAACTATGCAAGGCCAAAAAATTCCTGATTCATGGAACGAAGCTGATTCTGAAAGATGGACTGGACTTGACCAATGTTAAAAATTATAGGACAATTTCGTTATTGAACAATGACTATAAAATATTTGCAAAAGTTTTGGCAGAAAGAATAAAAGGATGGCTGGTGGAATTCATTGCAGAGGAACAGGCAGGATTTTTACCTAATAGACAAATTAAAGACAATTTAAGGACAGTAATAAATGCTATTGAATACTATGACAAGCATTGTGATAGGGAAGTTGGTTTCTTTTTCGTGGACGCAGAAAAAGCATTTGACAACCTGAACTGGGACTTTATGTTGGCCACTATGGAAAAGCTGCAAATGGGAGAAAGGTTCATACAAGCGGTTAGAGAAATTTACAGAGACCAAAGTGCAGCGATTGTAGTGAATGAGGACTTAACTAAAAATTGATAATAAGCAAAGGAACAAGACAGGGTTGCCCTCTGTCTTCATTGTTGTTTATTCTGGTTTTGGAAATATTGATGGTTCAAATACGAGAGGATGATACAATCCGAGGTATAAAAATAAAGGAATTTTCCTACAAGGTCAGAGCATTTGCGGATGACATAATGTTAATAGTAGAAGATCCAATCGAAAACATGCCAAAGGTAATAGAGAAAATAAAGCAATTTGGAGATTTAGCTGGATTTTATGTGAATAAAAAGAAGTCAAAAATACTATGCAAGAATATGACCAAACAGAAGCAACAAGAACTAATGGGGACAACGGACTGTGAGGTAACTAATAAAGTAAAGTATCTGGGTATCGAACTGACTGCGAAAAATATAGATTTATTCAAAAACAACTATGAGAAACTGTGGATACAAATAGAGAGAGACTTGATAAAATGGAATAAATTGAATTTATCATGGTTGGGAAGAATAGCAGCAGTAAAGATGAATGTTTTACCACGAGTGATGTTCTTGTTGCAAACAATTCCAATTATTCGAGACTCAAAACAGTTTGATAAATGGCAAAGGAAAATTTCAGACTTTGTGTGGGCAGGCAAGAAACCACGCGTGAAAATGAAAGTATTACAGGATGCGAAGGAAAGAGGTGGCCTCCAACTGCCCAATATAAGACTATATTATGAAGCAATATGCCTGTATGGTTAAAAGATTGGATAATGTTAAAAAATCGTAAATTGCTGGCCTTGGAGGGACATAAAAAACTATTTGGATGGCATGCATACATGTGGTATGATAAAGTAAAAGCGGACTCAATGTTTTTGCACCATTTCATTCGGAGAAGCCTCTTCACAGTCTGGAAAAAATATAAGGTTTACATGGAAGATGGAATTCCTTCATGGGTGGTTCCGTATGAAGTAATAGATCCAAGAACTGTCGATAATGAGCAGCAACGTCTAACCTACAAGGAGATAACACAAGTACAACATTCAATGTTAAGAATAAAAACAGAAGAAGAGTTGTCTCCTTGTTATGGATGGTTTCAATATAGACAGATCAGAGATCTTTATAATTCGGACTGCTTAAAAGGAGGTATAAGAATGGAAAATTCTGAACTAGAAGAAGTGGTGTTACATGAAGGCAAGAAAGAAATATCTAAGATTTATAAATTACTTCTGAAATGGCATACGGAGGATGAAACAGTTAAAATCCAGATGGTGAAATGGGCAATAAACTTTCATAAAGAAATAACAATGGAGGCGTGGGAACACCTGTGGAAAAATACACTGAAAATTTCAACTTGTACGAATATTAAAGAGAATGTATTGTCAAAGGCTTTCACGGCCGGAGAACGATGGTTGTTGTGGGTTTTCCGGGCTGTATTGCCGTGGTCTTGGCATTGTAGTTCCTGACGTTTCTCCAGCAGCTGTGGCTGGCATCTTCAGAGGTGTAGCACCAAAAGACAGAGATCTCTCAATGACACTGAGAGATCTCTGTCTTTTGGTGCTACACCTCTGAAGATGCCAGCCACAGCTGCTGGCGAAACGTCAGGAACTACAATGCCAAGACCACGGCAATACAGCCCAGAAAATCCACAACAACCATTAAAGAGAATGTATACAAAATGGTCTACAGATGGTATTTAACACCAAAGAAAATTGCGCTAGGGAATACAAATATGTCAGATAAATGCTGGAAATGCAAAAAGCATGAAGGATCATTGTATCATATGTGGTGGACTTGTGAAGTAGCTAAGCAATATTGGGGAGATATAATTGAAGTAATTAATGAGATTTTACAAATTCAAATAAATAAGAATCCTGAATTGTTGCTACTGAACTTGGGGATGGAAGCTGTTCCAATGCAGTATAGAACATTGCTATTTTACATGACTACAGCGGCAAGACTTTTGTACGCACAGAAGTGGAAAGTACAAGAAAAACCAAACGTAGAAGACTGGATTTATAAATTGCTGTACATGGCAGAAATGGACAAAATGACAAGGAAGCTTAAAGATCTTGACCTAGGACAATATATTGCTGATTGGGGGAAATTGAAACAATATTTAGAGAAAAAATGAGATGTGAAAGGAGAACTGTGGCAGTTTGAGAATTTTTAAAGGGTGGTGTTGTAAATGGAGGAGAGAAGTGACTTTACCATTAAGGGAGAAATTTAATTATAACAATCTAAGCTAATATTATGATTAAGAAAATTTGATTTAGATTATATAGTTTAATAAAGGAAAAGTAAAATGGATACATTAGAAAATTTATACTATACATTACATATATTATGATGTTTGGTGTTAGTATATTACACTGTATACTATATTGGGATGTTATATTATAATGCATGCTAGGTTATATTGTATGGAATAGTACACAACAAATACTATATTGATAGTATATTTGATAGAGAATATGCATAAAAGAACTAGAACATGCTTAGAGTAAGAAATATTATGATCTATGTGTTGCAGAAAAATATAAGTGAAATAGTATTAAGCAACAAAAGGGGGTAAGGGTTGGAAAGCTGTTGGAAGTCAATAGGGAGGGGGGAGGAAAAGGGTGGGGAACAGAACTAATTAGATATGAAGGGAATGTATGTATCAAATTTGGAAATTTAAACTCACCAATAAAAATTAAAAAAAAGAATCAAAATTGGCATGGATGGGGCTCAGACCTGACAACAGTACTCTCCCTACAGTCCTGTAACTGGGGCTTGCTGCCCCCTGCAGGATCTTTTCTTCTTTGTACGCAAAACTCTGCTATACCTCAACACCTCCAATTTAGTACAATGGTGGCATCTTGGGAATTGGTGTTCTCTTCATCTAAACCAGGATTCGAATCTAAATTCAAGTTGTGTAAGCAAACTGCAATTCACCAATATGCCTTCAGCTGAAATAAGTAATGTTTATACCTGAATTTACTAGCAGCATATGAATGCAGCTATTAGTCCAATTTAAATCAGGCCTAATTTACATATGCAGGAGAATGATAGGAAAAGAAGTTGGTAAAATGGATTGGACTGTTTCAGACTGCAGGTGGAGGATTGTGAAGGTTCGTATTTTAGAATGCTCTCCAGTTTTTAAAAATTTCCTGCAAATAGAAAAGCAAAACAGCAAACAAGACGGAGAAGAAGTCTTCTCCTGCTGTGCTAGGACTATTCAAAGTTGGAATCCATCACCTCATTTTCCAGTATGAGTAAGCCAAATTCCAGAGGTCTGTTGTGAGTGTATATTTAAGATATGAGTGTACCATAATCTTACGTGTCCTGTATCCTTAAATAAGAAAATTTTCTCTGTGAAAGCCACTTTATACAAACTTTGTACCATGAGATGATGTGAATGAGCTTTTTGTGTCAGATGACTGTTAGATAAGTTTCTAAATATCTGCCACTAAAGCTACGCATCATGTTATAATGTACATGGCAGATTTTTAAATGCAATGCACACATTGCTCTTGTACTGCATCACAATGTAACTCTAACACTCTGCCAGTACAAATTAATAACAGTGGCCTGTTTCCTATAGATCATTTCTGCTAGCAGATATGTTTGTTGAAGAGACTTGAGCTAACAAATCTCATTGTATCCAAACATGGAATTTTGTTTGTTTGTTTATTTATAGTCCATCTTTCTCACTAAGACTCAAGGCAGATTACATAGAGTGAGATTAACACAGTCAATATCAAGGTCATTTCAACAAAACATTACCATAGGATAAATAAATGCAAGTTCACAAAGAAATAACATTAACAAAAATCCAGTACAAAGTCAAAGAAATGCAGAAACAGAGCATAAACAATTCTAGGAATGACATTAGGCAGCATAGAACTACCCAGTAGGGTCATACTTAAAGCAACAGGTAGTACACAGGATCACATACTTAAAGCAATAATAAATAGTACGTATGACAATATAGTGGTGAAGTCTATGGTCCCTAACTCATTAGTGAAGCACCTCTTTGAGATCATCTCCCTACAATACAGCCCTCCTATCTGTGTAAAAAACCCTTTTGAATAATTAAGTTTTGCATTGTTTGTGGAAGGCCAAGAGAGTGGAGGCTCTCCTGACCTCCCCAGGCAGGCCATTCCATAGACTGGGGGGCACCACAGAGAATGTACATGTACAAGCAGCTGTTGATTTCCCCCATGTGCAGGGTGGCACCTGCAGGAGACCTTATTCAGATAAGTAAAGCTGACATGAAGGTACCTAGGAAGAGAGGTGGTCCTGTAGGTTAGCCGGACCAAGGCTGTGAAGAGCCTTGTATGTGATAGCTAATACCTTGAACTGAGAATGATAACTGACAGGTATCCAATAGAGTGACTGCAGAATGAGGGTGATATTCATGCTCCTGCTCACTCCTGATAACAGCCGAGCTGCAGCATTTTGTACCAACTGGAGTCTCCTAGTTAACTTAGATGGGAGACCTATGTATAGTGCATTACAATAGTCAAGTCTTGATGATACCATAGTATGGATCTAGGTGACCAGATTGGATACATTTATTTATTTAATTTATTTATTTTATTCAACTTATATCCCACCCTTCCTACAAGCAGGCTCAGGGCGGCTTCCAACAAATATACTGTTAAAATACAATAAAAACCTTATCAATGCATTAACATATTAAAATTCAGGCACCATCAGATAGATAGGCTACTGCAAAATCATCATAAGCCCCAGCACCACCATGATGTAACTCAAGGGCAGCAGCAAAAGGAGGATGTGGTGGTCAGGAGGGGGACAAAAATAGCTGGCCCCAAGTCAAAGGCCCAGTGGAACATCTCCATCTTGCAGGCCCTGTGGAACTGTGAAAGGTCCCACAGGGCCCATATCTCCGTTGGGAGTGTGTTCTGCCAGACTGGGGACAGGGCAGAAAAAGCCCTGGCCCTTGTTGAAGCCAGCCGAATGTCCTTTGGGCCGGGGACCACCAGAAGCTGCTTATCTGCAGAGAGCAAGGCCCTGTGGGGGACACAATGGGAGAGGCGGTCCGGCAGGTATGCAAGTCCCAGTCCATGGAGGGCTTTAAATACTAAGTAGTAGTAGTAGTAGTAGTAGTAGTAGTAGTAGTAGTAGTAGTAGTAGGTTTAATTGTATATGGCCAAAGGCCATCACAATACAGAGTTAAGAACAGTAAAAAATAGAAATTTATCATACAAGCATAAAATACAGTTATTAAAATAACAAAAATAAAATACAATTAAAATAGAACCTTAATAAATACCAGATAGTTAGGGGAGGAAGTTAGTTTTCTGAGGAAACAATCTTGGCCCTAATCTTTTTTGCAGCTGAGGCAAACAGGGATACTCTGCTAGTGACAAATGAATCAGTATCAGATGACAAAAAACTAATTTGTCAATAACAGAGATAAAGTTACACCCCACGAACAAATTAGCAAGAAATTTAGCTCTAACCTCTGCATACGTGGGACAAAATAAAGTGTAACGTAGAAGATCCTCAGGAACTGAGGCACCACATATAGAGACAGAGAGCCATTGGGGTTTGATGATATCTTCCTGTAAGTAAAGCTGTTGGCATTGTTTGAAAGTGCAGTACTAAGTACTATATACTTTAAATCCAGTACCTTGAATTGGATCCGGAACTCAACCGGGAGCCAGTGCAGCTGGCACAACACAGGGCGGATATGTGCCCTAAACAACGTCCCCGTAAGGACGTGTGCCGCTGCATTCTAGACCAGCTGTAACTTCTGGGTCAAGCTCACAGGGAGCCCAGCATAGAACGAGTTGCAGTAGTTTAGTCTGGAGGTGACTGTTGCATGGATTACCAAAGCTAGGTCCTGGGGTGAGGGATAGGGTGCCAATTGCCTGACCTGTTGGGGATGAAAAAATGTAGATTTGGCAATGGCTGCAACTTGGGCCTCCATAGAAAGTGTGGCATCCAGGAGCACACCCAGGCTCTTCACCGTTGACGAAGCTGTAGCTGCACTCCATTGAGGGCTGGGAGCCGGATCCCCAATTCCCTCACCCCATGACCCAGATACAGAACCTCCGTCTTCTGGTGATTCAACTTCAGGTGACTCTGACACAGCCATTCCACCACGGCATCCAGATACCAGGCCAAAGAGTCTGGAGCAATGTCTAACTGGCTGTCCACATCAACAGAAAGTGCTGGGTGTTATCCGCATACTGGTGACAACCCAGCCCAAAGCTATGGACCACCTGGACAAGGAGGTGCATAAATAACATCAGGGAAAGAATCACCCCTGACAAATGCTGCACACCAAAGAATGGTCGGGGACATCCTCCGTCCCCGACCATGGAGAAAGGAGCTTAGCTGTTGCAAGGCTGTCTCATGGATCCCAACAGCAGCGAGGCAGTGAGTCAAAAGATCGTAGGTAGCCAGATCAGCCACATCTAGCCAGCTTCTAGGCTAGAGTGAGATTGTAGAAAGCATGTTTTTGTGGCTGCCTTAACTTGCTTTTCTAATAGTAGCGCTGGATCCAGTATAACCCCTAGGCTCTTAACTGGGTCTTCAAGGGTCAAACAAACTCCATCAAAAGAGGGGTGAACAATGTCCTTCAATATATCTGCCTTCCCAATGAATATCACTTCTGTCTTGTCAGGGTTCAATTTCAATTTGTTCATTTTTTGTCATTTTACCACAGCTGTCATGCAATGATTCAAGATTTCTACTGCATCCTATGGGGACTTGGATAGTGAGATGTAAAGTTGGGTGTCTTCTGCATATTGACGACATCCCAATCCATAGCTGTGAATCAATTCTCCTAAAGGTTTTACATAGAGGTTGAATAACTTGGGAAATAGGATTGCTCCCTGCAGAACCCCACAGATAATTCTAATTCTGGAGACAGTTGATTTTTGATGGCAACCCTTTGAATTCGCTCAATGAGACACAATTATTAAACCAGTCCAAGGCACATCTTTTGACACCCACTTTTGTTTCTAACGCCTCAACAGGATGGCATGGTCTACTGTGTCAAAAGGCTGCAGATAGATCCAGGAGGAGCAATAAGGAGGCATGGCCTTTGTCTATATTCACACAGAGATCATCCACTAAAGCTACTAGGACTGTTTCTGTCCCATGACTTGGTCTGAATCCAGACTGAAAAGTGTCCAGAGCACTAGGGTTATCCAAGAAGACCTGGAGTTGGTCAGCTACTGCTCTCTCAATTGCTTTGCCCAGAAAGGGCAGACTAGACACTGGATGATAATTGCTTATGTTATTTTTGTCTAAGGATTTTTAAAAAATTGGTGGCTGGATAACCACTTGTTTGAGCGGCCGAGGGAAGGTGCCCTGAGTTAGCAATTGATTTACAATAGACCTCAGTGGTTCAATTATGTGATCCTCCTTGCTTGATTTAAATAGCCAGGGTGGGCAAGGATCCAGCTCACAAGTAGTGGCTTTCACATACGACAGGATCCTGTTAAGATCTGTCATTGTATCTGGTTCAAGGCAGTCCATATGTTAGCCAGATGGCGTGCTAAGCATTTCTTCCATCTCATCTGTATTACAGCTAGCATCCAGATCAGAGTGTATTTGTGCTATTTTATCAGCAAAAAACTTAGCAAAGGCCTAACAGCTAATTGCCTGTTCTTGAGACTGTAAAGGTTCAGATTTACAGGTTAGACGGTGTTGAGATACCTTAAACAATTGGGATGGTTGTGAACTAGCTGATGCAATGATTGCTGAGAAATAATGTTTCTTTGTAACTTTCATTTCCACTTCATAGGTCCTCCAATGAGTTCTGTAGCACACTCTATCAGTTTCCACATGAGTTTTCTGCCAGTGTCTTTTTAGGCATCTTCCAACCCTCTTTAGGTCACCCAGCTCCATGGTAAACCATGGGGCTGGCTTCTGTCCCAAGGGTAGAGTGGTCAACAAGGAGCAATGGTGTCAATAGCTTCAAGGAGCTTTGCATTATATGCTCCTACAGCAGCTTCCATAGAACATGTGTCTGGAATTCTAAAATCCCCCAAGAAATTTGGAATCTAGAAGGATCCATGAACCTTTCTGGATGAATCGTTTTAACTGAACCCACTATTTTGTGGGGTGTTGGGGCCATATTCACTTTTGCCTTCAGCAGATGATGGTCTGACCATAGTTCAGGCCAGATCTCTATAACTGAAACAAGACTTCCCCTCAAAGGCTCAGTGCAAATATTAAGTCCAAAGTGTGGCCTCTTTCATGCGTAGGGCCTGTCACTATTTGTGAGAGACCCAGGGTTGCCAGGGAAACTAAAAATTGCTGAGTCAGACCTGACTTGGAACACTCAGCATGGATGTTGAATTCCCCCAGAACAATAAGTCTAGGTGTCTCCAACAGCAGGACTCTAATCTGGACAACCGGGTTTGATTCTCCACTCCTCCACTTGAAGCCCTCTGGGCGACCTTTGGTCAGTCACAGCTTCTCAGAGCCCTCTCAGCCCCACCCACCTCACAGGGTGATTGTTGTGAGGGTAATAATAACACACTTTGTAAACTGCTCTGAGTGGGTATTAAGTTGTGCCGAAGAGCCATATATAAACTGAATGTTGTTATTTTCACTAGCAGCTTTGCCAACTCAAAAAGTATGCTTACTGGGGAGCTGGGTGTAAACAAGCAGAATACTGAATCTATCTTTACTTCCCAAAGACAGGAGCATAGTCAATACCAGCTGTAGCTTGTACTGGAAGTCTATGGAAGTTGAAGGACTCACAAAGAATAATAGTAACCCCTACTCCCTCGCTGCTATAGTGAGGTTGGTGTAGGACCGCATAGCCAAGGTGAGTTAGTTAGGAAAGATATACCATGTCATTTTCCTTCAGCCACATACCTGTTATGCAAGCCACATCAATTTCTTCTTCCTGCAACACCCCAGCAATGTGTGCAACCTTGTTCCTATCAGATTTGGTATTGCATAGTATTAGTGTAGCAGTAGAGGCCGAAGTGGCCCCATTGTCAGCACTTGGAATGCTGGAGAGGTTAGATAAACAGCAAGCATTTTTGCTTCATCCTAGTTGCCTGTGGTAAGTCCTACCCCCATATCTACCAGCTCCCATCTGCACTTGAATAGTAAATTCACCAGACATTTTGTACCAGATAAGAAAACTCAGGAATGGCATAGGGTCTGAGAATGTTGTGTTTCAGTTCGTGCAATAAGTAGTCTCACATTCCTTTGAATGTCCATCTGTGTCATAGATGTTCCATCTATGTCAAATCAGATAATTAGCCTGTCAGAACTGTTTTTCTAACCTAAAAGAAACAAATTGTTCCCATGCATTGAACAGAAACAAACAGAATTAGGTCAGGTAAGAGAACTCATTTCAAAGTATCAGCATTGATAAATACAGCCTCACATGCGCACTAATATATTTAGTAGCACATAAAGACAACAATCCTAAGCAGGTATATTCATCCTACTCAGGTCTATTTAATCTGGTTTACTTCCAGGAAAATGTCCTGAGGATGGCACGGATAGTTAGACACATATTCACACACAACAAAAGCCTGATAGTTGTCAGACTCTGTGTGAGATCAGTCTGCATTATTGGGCTAGAATGGTTACATAGGAAAATTACAAGCCTACCCCTGCTTGATCCCCCCTCCCTTTTTCCAAACAACCCAGTGTTGTTTGATCGGTGTGAGAACAGTCTGCATTACTGGGCTATCAGCTACAGAGAGAGAGAAGACATAACACTAGTAGGAAACCTCCAACTGGTAAACACCCGGCTGCCTGGGAACGAGTGAGAACTCACTGGAATGCTAGCAATAAGAGTATATCCTGGCATACAAAATGGAGTCACCCCTGACAGCATAAAGTATACAGTTCACAACAAATATTATTGGCATGCATGAGTGGGCACAGTCAGACATGACAATAGAGTGCACTGGATACATTCTCATCAGGTTAATGTCTTTGCATAGCATTGAGAGGTCTTTGAATAAACAAATGAAGACTTGAGAGTGGACATGTAACTTTGGACCATGTTCCTCTGTGGGTTTGCCCTGTAGATCCACATCTGCATTTACAGATTCAGCCTCCATCTGTCTGCTGTTTCTGGTTGCACTACCAGCCAAATTGTGTTGTCCTACCTTTGCTCATTTCCATTCTTCTCATTAGTGCCTTCTGTTTCTCTCTAACAAGACTTGCACCAGACAGAGATTAAAACAATTAAACATACAAGTGTAAGAGCAGCTCAATTTCAATTAGTACTGCACTGAGTTTCACTCCAGGTTTAGTTTCTGTAAAGGGTTAGTTTCTGAAGGAGCACTCTAAACCATGATTTCAATTATCCAAATGTCAGTTCAGTAATTGCTCTGGTGAATCTGTGAGCTGGACTGTAGTCATGTTCTGCCAGAAAGGCGTCAGCAGATAAGGAATACTCACAATTACCTGTTAATGAATTAGAAGCCTGCACGTTTATATTTCTAATTACTTTAATTAGACAATCATGAACATTAGTACTATTGAATGAAAACTCTTCAAGTAGCCAACTTCGACTCAGCCAGTCTCAACAGATGAGCACTTACATTTTGTCATTTTGAAAAGATACAAGTCTTAATTGCGGATATTGCCAAATGCTATTCTCCTCCCTCTGATCAGAACTGAGACTTATACTTGATGAACTATGACTAAAATGGAATGCAGAAGCAGGGATACAAAGACAAGCACAACAGTGGATTTCTGTTCTTAAAACTACCAAAAAGACATTTTTGGACCTGAGTTGGAAACTCATTTTTAAAAATTCTGCAAGTTCACTGGACCCCAGATAAATTCCACAGACTTGGTTTCATGGCAACAGTAATATCTGGAAATTTGCTGCACCTGGAGGGATATTGACTCGTATGTTATGGATTTGCCCTGTCATTGCAACTTTGTGACAAGATGTGGAGAAACAGATTAACTTTGTCCTGGAATCATGGTTTCAGTTCTCAGTTATCAACTTACTCTTCTCAGGCAATGTGTCTTCTACATGGGAACTCTCATCAGGCTTTGGATTTTAAGGGCTGTTATTACCAGACCATCCTGCAATGCTGGAAAGCTCTAACTCCACTATAGAAAGTTGATCAGAAGAACTATCAGATCTAGAAGTAAAAGAAAAATAGAATTTAATAGATGTGCTGTAGGTGTGAAATCCTATCATATTTGATATAAGCTTCAGCTTGCCAACTTACTGACAGACCAGTTTGTGGAGTCGCAGGGAAGGGTGGCAGCAGCTGGGCTGGGCCTCGGTCAGCTCCTTCTGGCCTATGTGGCCTAGTGGAGGCCTATCATCGGCCCAGGGCCCACCAGGCTGCCTTGTGTTTCTCCACCAAGCAACGTTCCCACCCAGCGCTCCCTTCCTTCATGGTGCTTCTACAGGAATGTTGTTGGGTCCTGCACAGGTTTATTGACACTGTCACAACTTTATGGTGGTTTGGCATTGGGGCGGATCCATTTGGGGTTAACACAGCCTGTGTGCAATATTTACCCGTAATGGGGATCCCCTTAAATGATTTGAGGAGCGGAGCAGGGCGGTGACAAGCCCAGCTCATGGGCTATCTAAGCATGCTCACTCCCCAGTGGCAGGGAAACCACACAGAGGCATACACTCGTGTGTGTGTTCCTGCTTGCTGTCTTTCCATGGTGCCCCCCTCAGCTGGTGCTCTGAGGGGGTGAGGGGGCAATCAGCAGACAGGTGACTGGGGATCCACACCCTATGCAATACCAATGCTCTTTAAAGCTGTAAGCAATAAAGTTGTGGCCTTTTGTACCTCCATAGATGGTTTCAATGTCTCTTTTCTTCACCTTAGCCCTCTCCCCTCAAGCTGGCAATACAAAATTTATTTTCTCTCTTTATATAAGGTTCACCTTCCCTCTCCTTTTCTTCTGTTTTATTCCTTGCTTTTCTTTCATTTTTCTCCCCTTTCCTTCTAATTCCTCCCCTGTTTAGTGCTAGGGCAGAGGGTGGTTTTATAGGAGGGAAAGTTGTTTGATAGTAAATATTGTATAATATGTATGTTAAAAAAACTTTAAAGTAAAAAAAAATGTAATTTGTGCTCAGTGGAAATCTCAGGAAATATTCATGATAATTCCCTGTGGGTCAGTGATAATTTTCTTCATTTGCATGTTGATGAGGTGATTATTTTTCCATTGAAATACAAACTTTCTTGTTTGGAGATATGACAGGAATGTGCGTGCCATGAACCAGACCAGCCAGCAAGTGAAGACTCTTCATTTCATTTGGCATTCCCTCAGTGATTTCTAGTTCCTCCCTAATGTTTTAATTGTTGTTTTTATGTTTATGTATATGTATTTAAGCTCTGGTTTTAATTGCTTTAATAGTGTGTTTTGTTGGTTTTAATGCTTTTTAAAATGTGACTTTATTATGTATGTTATTTTGTTAGACACCTTGATGGTCCTTATGAGGACAGAAAGGCAGGGTATTAATTTTGTAAAATAAAATGAATAAAATATAAACTTCTTGGTCATTCATGCGCCGAGCTGCCTTTCTGGCTGGTTTCTAGCACCAAATATATTTAAAGAAAAATTTATTGTTTGTCCTGATGCTTGTCAGGCTCCGCTGCAGGGGTATCAGAGCATGGCAGGGGGGTGCCCTCCAGGTTGGCCTCCTTGTCCAGGCCAACTTCCAGGTGCACCTCAGAAGTGGGGAGGAGGGAGATTTACAGCACTCATGAATCCTCTCTTCCTTCTGAACAGCCTGCCTTGTTCTCACTTTCTCTGCCACCAGACTGATCAGTTCTCTTCATGCTTAGCCACCCTGGTGAGCCCACCTTTATAGGGCCACAGTGGGGGATTCTGCCCCTCCCACAGTTTATTCTCTCCTCCCCCTCCAGCCAGTGCAGCCAGGCTGCCACACCTGCATTTCCCCTGGCAGCCCCGCCCTGGTTGCTGGTGGCAGCACTGCTCCTGGAGGCATCCCATGAGCTGGGCTGCACTTGTTATTGCTGGGAGGGGTGGTGGCCGGCCCCACTGGTGGCAGGCAAGTATCCTGGGCTGCCGCAGCAAAGCTCTCCATCATTCCCAGCAGAGTTCCTGGTTTGGAGATGCTGTGGTAGCAGCTCTCAGGTTAAGCAGCCTCCATTCCTGGTGGTGGTGGGAAGGTGTTTCATGCTGCCCCAGCCTGGCTGTGGGGCTGGGCCTCATCTGCCAACTGCTTTGCCTGCCTTCAGCTCCAGTAGCGACCCTAGCTCTGTGGCATGGGGCTGAGGCCCCTGGAGTCCTGTCAGCCAGTCTTCTCCTTTGTGAGCAGCCCAGCCCCAGCTCTGATGTCACAGTGGGGGCCTGTCTCCTGCATTGGTCCAGCTAAGTTCAGTGGGAGGCAGGGCCTGCAACCCTGGACAACACTTTTAGCAATATACTCTTCAAAGTCTTTTTGCTTATGTGATTATTAACTTACACTTCTGTTCCCAGATCCAGGTAAATATAGTTTGCTGTTCTTATAAAGAAGGTGATGAAGCAAAAGCAAATGAATTCATGGATCTCACTGTGGTGAAGCCTGTGAGTCCAACAATGGATGCTGTAGCACAAGCTAGGAAATAAATTATTTCAGTGAAGTCATCTTTTCAGTTTCTTTCTAAAGTTTGAATTGTCTCTAAATTTCATTAAGATATTTACAACAGGTATTAAATTGGAGGAGTGTTTTTTCACTCAGTCAGAAATGGCTCTCCTCAAAAGACACTTATCTTCTTGTTGCTCTTCATACGCTCCTTCATTGTTTTATATTTCAAATGTTTGTTGTAGATCTTATGAAACAATTTCCATATGTTGCTATCCCTGCTCTCAAATTTCCCTAATATAATCCATTGTTTTTCACTTTGAAACTTCCACAGTTTTGACAGACTGACTATTTCTTGACACACTCTAACAGAACAGAACATGTCCTTCATTTATTACAGTAAAATTGTGACCTATAGATGGAAGACATGTATCAGATTCTCATATTTCTTCTCTTATCAATGCAGATGACGCACAAATTTAATTTTGCTTGTATTTTGGTTCTGTTGTAAGACATAGATGATAGTGGATTGCATCCAAAGTGCAATGAGCATCTCAAAGCACATAGAATAGAGCTTTCCCACCATCACCTTTTGTTACAGTCCACTCTAAATTCTCCTTATGATTCTCTTAAATGGGGTAAACTAGCCATTGAACTTACAAATGTCCTGGCCCCTCAAATCTCCAAGGAGGGTAGAGTAGGCGTCAAGAGCAAAGCACAATGAGGTGGATGCACAAACCTTACCTTCCAGGCTAATGGGAGCCACCACCAGTACCTCTTGATTAACCCTCAGCTTAGAGACTGAAGAACAAAGTCTCTAGCCCTACCAGGTGCTAAACAAGAAATCAGCCCTGCAAGGTATAATACCTGCATGCTGAGTTCCACAAAAATAAATTCTTGGAAGCTGCAGCCAAATTAGGCCAAGGTACTGGCTTTAGGTTGAAACTTACATAGATGTTACCTTGCCAGATCAAACCACAAAGTCCAAGTCCAACAGAACTCCAAAGGTCCAGAGTCCAGAATAAAAGGCATAGAGTTGATGCCAAAGCTGGTTGTCAGGTCCAGAGCTGAAGCAGCAAAAATCCATAAACAGCACACAGAATAGAATGAAGACCCTTGATTAATTCCAGGCTGCTCAATCATGGCCTGATCCTGTTTGACCAATCAGGGGTGTTACTGGGACATGTGACCACATCTCCCTGCAGCTGAGAATTGTTTGTAATGTGAGCAACTTACCTCACCCAGTTTTCCTTGTGCTCATTAGATGGAATGCAGTAGAGAGTCTCCCATCCTGGTCTATGGCCTTGAAGCCCACTGATCCCATGGTATCATCCACACCTGTGTTCTCTCTTGTCTCTCCAAGAACTGCTAGCTCAGAGCTCAGTTAATTTCCAGAGATTTCTCTTTCTGTGGCTTAAGCAGGCCTAAAAGCCTGAACCAAACTGTTGACAAGTCAAGAAACAGACTAAGAGAGGCCAGTTTCTTGACAACAGAGAAGTTTCCTGATAGGTTGCTGGACTAGAGAAGTCCTGGCAGCAAAGACAAACATATTCAAATCCCAGCAAATATGCCAGTGCCTCGGGGGCTACTTGGCTCTGAGCCTTCAGTAGTAATGATAATTGATGTTAGCTTACCAATTGCCTCCTCCTGCTCTGCCACCAGTTTGCTGGAAGAAACAATGGGTGAGCCTATTGTTGGTACCACTAAGCTGAGTGGTCCTGCAGTGCTGGTTGTAGCACAGCAAGGGCCACTAACCTTCACTTACTTCCCAGACCACTCCTGGCCATAAACATAATGAATCACGTCTATAGTGAGAGGAGAGATTTGGCAAAAATCCTCCGTCCTCAACCAGTGGAACTGTTACAGGCATAGATGCCTTTTTGCCTGCTGAAGAGCACCTTTGGCTCTAACCCTCTGTGTCAATACATCAGCATGACTAGATTTGTCATCTTTAGTTTTCTGAACAAAGAAGACTTTTAGACCAACAAAATTCTATCAGTACTAGAGAGCTAATATAGTGTACAGGCTAAAAATGTGAACTACAGGCTGAGGAGTCCTGCCTTAGCCATGAATTCACGGTTTTAAGCAAGTTACTATCATAGCTTCAGTTCCCTGTGAGCAGCAATTGTACAATAACACTGACATAATGATTAGTGATTTTATGTATATGAAATGTATATAATGCTTGTGATGTATCAGTGCGGGATGCCCCACCGGAAGGCAGGGCGGAGTCAGCAAGGTGGGAGCTTCAAAAGGAAGACATGCTGCCTAAGACGGGGTGTGCATTGGAGAGTGGAGTAGTAGAGGAGGAGAGCGAGAGGTAGAGAGGGGAGGAAGGAAAGGGGCTGAGGTGCAAGGACGTAGTGGCTGCGACCAGTGGTGACTTGACACAGGGCCACAGGGGCAGAAGCTGAGTCGTGGGGAGCCAGCGAGGCATGGGCAGAGCTGCTTGGGGTTGAGCTCAGTCAGGCAGCCCAGGGCATCCTGCACTGAATGACGCTACAGCCTACCCACTGAGGGAGAAACCCTGTACTGAGCTTGGGAGGAGCACAAGTGACAGGAGCACAGGAAGCACCAGAAGCCAGAAAAGCCCTAGTCAGGCCAGAGATGAGATGGAAGGCTGCTGCTCATAGTTAAAGGAGCCATGCCTACTCTGAGGCCACTGGGGCAAATGTCACCATGCTATAAATGCTATATCAATTGCAAGTATATTAATTAGTCTAGTATTAGTAGCAATCCATAGAGGAGGTTCCTCACAAAAGATGAAAATTCTGCTCTTCCAAACTTCTTCCTAACAGAAAATGATTGACACAGATTTGGCTGAAATATTGACAAAATGAAATGAAGTTAAATGTTTCTGAATTAATGAATAGCCTTTTCAGAATCCATTGAGATCTGAGGTCTTTGAATGACTTAGTGTTATTAATTAGAATTGTCTCAGTGTCAGAAACAGGGTGTTTTCTTTTTAATACAGGAAGACCTAAATGGAATATTAAAAGGCAAGTGCTAAAAGGTTATCCTCATAAAAACTGAAGAATGATCAACTATAGAAGTTTCAACAATGTGAAAGTGGTTGCCAAAGAAATAATTGCATCCCACTATCCAGTGTTTGGGAAAATTCTGTAGAATGATGTATTCACTGTACCTTTTAAAATTTCTTTTTTAAAAAAATAAACTTTATTAAAACTAAAACTGTAAAACACAACTGTAAACTACAAAACTGTAAACATACAAAAGTTTACAAACATATAAGAAGTCAATGCTAGTAACAAGTAACAATTAAACACACAAAAATTTACAAACACACAAGAAGCTAATACTAATAACAATTAACAATTAAACAAAATACAGCTTATTACAGTATAAGGGATTATATCTGTTCAAATACTGGGTTTGGATAACAAGCCTTTTTTATGAAGAGGAGAGTCTAATAGGCATTCAAATTCTGATGCAAATAAATATTCATTTTTGAATGATGATGGTCACAATTCAGCCAGATATAAACACTTATAAATTACATTAATTACATTAATTACAGTGAGAGTTAGCTTAAAACATGCTCAACCCTCTTCTACTTCCAATGGGTCGTACTTGGCAGGCTTGTGGTAGGCACTGGGAAGTGTTTCCTTACATAGCACCAAATCATAAGAACATAAGAGAAGCCGTGTTGGATCAGGCCAATGGTCCATCCAGTCCACCACTCTGTGTCACACAGTGGCCAAAAAACCATGTGTCATCAGGAGGTCTGCCAGTGGGGAAGGGACACTAGAAGCCCTTCCACTGATTGTCCCCCCTCCAAACACCAAGAAATACTTCTTTCTCTACCTTCTCTATCCCATGCATAATCTTGTAAACCTCTATCATGTCACCCCTCAGTCGTAATTTCTCCAAGCTAAACAGCCCCAAGTGCTTTAACCTTTCTTCATGGGGGAAGTGTTCCATCCCTTTAATCATTCTAGTTGCCCTTTTTTGCACTTTTTCCAGTGCTATAATATTTTTTTGAGGTGTGGTGACCAGAATTGTACACAGTATTCCAAATGAGGCCGTACCATTGATTTATACAGGGGCATTATGATACTAGCTGATTTGTTTTCAGTTCCCTTCCTGATAATCCCCAGCATAGTCGGACACTGTATTGACATTTTCAGTGAGTTATCTACCACGACTCCAAGTTCTCTCTCTTGGTCAGTCTCCGCCAGTTTGGACCCCATCATTGTGTGTTTATATTTGGGATTTTTGGCCCCAATGTGCATTACTTTGCACTTGGCCACATTGAACCTCATTTGCCACTTTGATGCCCACTCACCCAGCCTTGACAGATCCCTTTGGAGAGCCTCACAATCCTCCCTGGTTCTCACCACCCTGAACGATTTAGTGTCAACCGCAAACTTAGCCACTTCACAGCTTACTCCCAACTCCAAATCATTAATGAACAAGTTAAAAAGCACCGGACCCAATACTGAGCCCTGCGGTACCCCACTGCTTACCACTCTCCACTGTGAATATTATCCATTTATACTCGCTCTGTTTCCTATTCATTAGCCAGTTTTTGATCCACAAGAGGACTTGTCCTTTTACCCCATGACTATTGAGCTTACTTAGCAGCCTTTGATGAGGAACTTTATCATAAGCTTTCTGGAAGTCCATGTAGACAACATCTATTGGTTCCCCCTTGTCCACATGTTTGTTCACTCCCTCAAAGAACTCTAACAGGTTCGTGAGACAAGAGCTTCCCTTACAGAAGTGCTGAGTCTTCCTCAATAGCTTTTGTTCATCAATGTGACTACTAATTCTCTCTTTAATAACAGTTTCCACCAACTTACCTGGTCTTGCTGTTAGACTGACTGGCCTGTAATTTCCTGGATCTCCTCTGGAACCCTTTTTAAAGATGGGGGTGACATTAGCTACCTTCCAGTCCTCAGGAATGGAGGCAGATGTTAATGAAAGGTTACATATCTTTGTCGGGAGATCCACAAGTTCACATTTGAGTTCTTTCAGAAGTCTTGGATGTATGCCATCTGGGCCTGGTGATTTGTAAGTTTTTTAATTGTCTATCAGTCGTAGTACCTCCTCTCTCATCACCTCAATCTGACTCAGGTCTTTCAACACTCCTCCTGAAATCAGCGGTTTTGGAGTGGGCAAGCATCTCTCATCTTCTACAGTGAAGACAGAGGCAAAAAATGCATTTAGCTTCTCGTCCATTTCCCTATTGTCTTTCAGTAATCCTTTTACCCCTTGATCATCCAGGGGCCCCACTGCCTCCCTGGCTGGTTTCTTGCTTCTAATATACTTGAAGAAATGTTTATTGTTGGTCTTTATGTTTTTTGCAATGTGTTGCTCATAGTCCCTTTTTGCCTGCCTGATCACAGACTTGCATTTTCTTTGCCTCAGCCTTTTATATACCTTCCCTTTTATATACCTCACCCCGACTAGCTTTCCACCTTTTAAAGGAAACCTTCTTACCTTTTATAGCTTCCTTTACTTTGTTTGTTAACCATGCAGGCCTTTTAAAATACCTCTTTGTGCCTTTCCTAACCTGTGGTATATATTTTATCTGAGCTTCTAGGATTGTAGTCTCCAAGCTTCCCCAAGGGTTTTGACCCATTTGACCTTTCCTTTCAGTCTCTTCTTCACATGCCCCCTCATTTCAGAGAAGTTACCCCTATTAAAGTTAAAAGTGGTTGTGTTGGTCTTTTTGGGCAACTCCCTATTTATGCAAATGCTGAACTCAATAACATTATTTTATATTTCAATTATAGTCACTGTTCCCAAGCAGTGCAAGCACTTTTACATCTCTCACCAGATATTGGGCATTACTTTGGACCAAGTCCAGGATCGCTTCTCCCCTGGTAGGTTCTGCAACCATCTGCTCCATAGCACAGTCATTGAGAGTGTCTAGAAACTCACTCTCTTTATCCTGACTTGAACACATGTTGACCCAATCAATGTGTGGGTAATTGAAATCACCTATTACTACACAGTTATTTTGTCTAGCCGCTATCCTTATTTCTTTCATCATGTTATAATCATCCTCTATCTTTTGATCCGGTGGGCAATAACAAACTCCTAGAGTTAAGTTTCCTTTTGGGCCCACTATTTTAATCCATAGCATTTCCAGAAGCAAATCTAATTCTCTTACCTTCTCAGTCTTACTGGACTGTATACCCTCTCTGACATACAGAGTCACCCCACCTCCAACCCTTCCCTCCCTATCCTTATGATATAATTTATATCCAGGATTTGCCATATCCCACTGATTTTCCTCATCCCGCCAAGTTTCTGTAATGCTCACAATTTCTATGTTTTCTCCCAACACTAAGCATTCCAACTCCCCGATTTAACCTCGGACTTCGGACACTTCTAGCATTCGTATATAAACATCTATAATTTCCCAGGCATGTTTGGCCCACAACCTTCCTCCTGCTGCCTCGAGACCTTGCCAAGCAGTCCATATTGTTTGTCACCATCTCAGTGGACAACTCTAATCCATTTCCCTGTAGAAAAGTAACAGCTAACCCTTCATCTCTTTGAGATGAACCATCCCAAACCAAAGACATTTCATCTCCTGTCGGCATTCCCCTAAGATTCAGTTTAAAAACTGCTTTGCCACCTTTTTGATTTTAAGTGCCAGCAGCCTTGTTCCTTCTTGGGGCTTCTCTTTTGTACAGCTCCCGCTTGTTCCAAAAAGCATCCCAGTGCCTCACAAACTTGAACCCTTCCTCCCCACACTATTGTCTCATCCACACATTGAGACTCCCAAACTGAGCCTGTCTCTCTGGCCCTGTGCATGGAACAGGTAGCTCTTCTGAGAAGGCTAACTAGGAGGTCCTGGCCTTGAGTTTCCTGCCTAGCAGCCTAAATTTTTCCTCCAGGAACTCATCTTGCGTTTCCCCACATCGTTGGTACCAACATGTACCACGACCACTGGCTCCTCCCCAGCACTGTCTACCAACCTATCTAGAAACCACATGACATCCACTACCTTCGCACCAGGCAGGCAAGTCACCATACAGTCAGTACATGGGTTTGCTACCCAGCTGTCTACCTGCCTAAGGATCGAATCATCAGCTACCAAGAGCCCCCCTCCCTCCCTGCCCAGGGATGGTTCCTTGGTGTGAAAGGATACCCATTCACCAACTGAAGAAGAGGTCCCTCCTGAGGACACATTCCCCTTATCCTCAGCACGGTGCCTTGTCTCCTCTCGACCCTCATGCTCCCTGGCAGCAGTGAGGCTGCCATTCTCAGAATGGGACACATCTAACAAGTCCCCGAGAGTCTTCTCCACGTGTCTGACTGACGGCGTCTTCTTCTCCAGGTCAGCCACCTCAGCCTCAAGGATGCGAACTTGCTCCCTGAGAACCAGGAGCTCCTTGTACCGAGCACACACCCAAGACTTCTGCCCAGTGGGCAGATAGTCATACATGTGACACTCAGTGCAAAACAGTGGATAGCCCCCAACCCCCTGCTGGCATACTACCTTCATCATTTCTCTTTTTAAAAAATTCTTCTTATGATTTTTTTATATATAAATATATATATATATATATACACACACACACATATATATATATACACACACACACACACACACACACACACACACACACACACATATATATATATCCCCCCTTTTAATACCCTATGTATCTATGTGGTGCTCCTTGTGGAAAGTCTATTTGCCTTGTTGGGAACACTAGGAGACTAGGCCTTTGCCCCTTAGGTTCTTTCAGAGCCCCCAGGCTAAGAACCTCAGGCTAAGAGCCACAGGCCAAGAGCCCTTTGGCTCTCGCACACACACTTCCAATCATGATAGTGTTTTGTTGTTCTGGATTGGGGGGTGGGGAACTGCAAGCTATTCAAATAAAACAGCAACTAATGGCTGGCAGACAACCAGGAAATGTATGAAGGTGGAAAAAAGAGGGAGGGGAAAGAGGATGTATATAACCTTGAAAATAATTTGTGTAATGGCAAGCCATGTTGAACTCATACGTGTTTTCTTTGGGTGCTATAGTTATTGTACTGCCTGATAAAGATGGGGGGGGGGTATTGTAGAAGTCCTGATCAATATTTTCATAATATAATCCTTCACTTTCTACTCAAAAACCTGTTGGGGAGGGCCACAGGTCAGTGATAGGGCATCTGCTTGGTAATGAGAAGGTCCCAGGTTCAATTCCTGGCATCTTCAGTTAAAGAATCGGGTAGTAGGTGATGTGAAAGACCTAACCTGAGATCCTCACCTGGATGTGAAAGACCTCACGTGGCGAGCCGAATAGAAAATATTGCCCTTGATCAAGGCCAGATCTATGGGGGGGGAGGGGGTTGCCTGCCCCGGTTCTGCCAAACAGAGGGTGCTGAGTGGCGGCTAGCTGGGAATGTGTGCTCCCAGCCTTCCAGCGGCAGCGCAAGCAGCAGTGTGGGAGGGCTGGGAAGCCACCCCCTGCACCATGCAACTGCAGTGCTGATGGCGTGGCCGGCTTGCCATGCACTCCTGGCCCTCCAGCAGCCATGCAGGTGGCAGTGTGGGAGGGCTAGGAAGCCACCCATGCCATGTGTCTGCAGCACTAATGGGCAGCTGGCTTGCCGCGTGCTCCCAGCCCTCCAGGAGCTGTGCAGGCAGCAGCATAGGAGAGCTGGGAAGCCGCCCCCTGTGCCATGCACCTGCAGCATTGACAGGGTGGCTGGCTTGCCATGCGCTCCCGGCCCTCCAGTAGCAGTGCAGGTGACATGCTCCCAGGGGGGTGCCCTACGTGATGACATCATGGAAGTGATGTCAACATGCACTCCTGGGAGCAGGGCAGGGGCACCAATGGACTTGGGATGCCCCTCATGCTGGCAACCCTAGATCCAACTCTGCTCTTGATGGACCAGTGGGCTGATTCAGTATAAGGCATCTTTATGTGTTCATGAAAGATGTTGGGTGCGGGGTTGTTTCATTTAGAAAAAAACAAACCTTGTATCACTTAATATGATTCAAAATTAATCCCATCACACTGATACACTGAGAAAAACTGTGTCTTGCTACTAAAGAGAATGGAAGAGAGCTGGTCAGTAGTTACATGTTATTTTCTCTTCCTCATCTATTATGTTAATACATCTTGGCGCTCTGCTATTACAGAACAACTCACCTCTATGGAAATCAGTCATAATTATAGCACTGCTGTTTGCAGTCAATCAAGCAGGATCAACTTTTTTAAAACACTGTTTGGCATTTAGCGAGCAATTTTTTAATGAAGAGTTTGGAAAATGAATTTCAAGGTAAAGAACTTTTCATTCTGAGAAAATCACCAGCACAATAAGTCTGTTCAATTTGCCACTAGATTTAATTAAGGTATGCCTATATGCCTGCTTTTAATTATTATTTTTTTAAAACTGTGGAAGAGTGCACCATATACAAAACATTTTACTATTGACACCCTGCTTTTTAAATAACTCTCAGGTTCCTTGTGAAATTAAAATCCAATCTGCTAGTTTTCCTTAATCTCTAATTATACTTCCTTATGTCTTATCAAAGCCTTTTAAAAATATATCAGCTCCAGATATTTTGTAATTGAATTTGAGAGAAGAATTTGTAATTGATTAGTATAATCAGAGAATCTTAGCAAGCAAAGTGGATACAATGAATTATAACAGCAGGATTTGAGTCCAGTGGCACCTTAAAGACCAACAAGATTTTCAGTGTATAAGCTTTTGAGAGTAAAAGCTCAATTCTTCAGATATAGGGAGGAGTTGAGATCCCTGAGTCTTTATATCCCAGTCAGGAGGTAGGAGGGGTAAAGCAAAGAAGGGAATCAGGACTAGAGATGGGCACAAACTGCATTACGAACTTCAAAAACCCACGAAATTGGTGATCACGCGATCATGATCCGGTGGATCATGATGGTCCATGGCCAACGAACCAGCATTTGGGAAAGGCCTGGTTTGGTGTGTTCGGCCGTGGTTCGGGAAGCCATACAGTCAGGTGCCAGCAATCAATTCCCCTGGCAACGGAGCCAGGGGAATGCCTGAACTCTGTCTGTGCTCCTTCTGTTGCCCTGGAAACCTGAATGGAAGCCCAGCTTACCTTCATCCAAAGCGAGGCCAACCCCTGGAACGCACAAGTCAAGAAAACAAGGAGGAAACCACTCCCCAGGAGCACAATATTCACTTGAACCTTTTTCCTTTTCACTAAAACTTATATATTCATTAAACTCTATAAGGATGTGTTGAACTGCTTATTATTATTCACACGTATCACATACAGAGGAGCTAATTACAAAAGTACATTCTTTGAATACAGGACATGTATAGTAACACCTAATCAATACAAAAATTAGTTCCTCAAATATACATAAGAACTAGGAAGAACCCCTTGGCTCTCGATCCTTCCTGGTACTTATGTATATTTGAGGAACTAATTTTTGTATTGATTAGGTGTTACTATACATGTCCTGTATTCAAAGAATGTACTTTTGTAATTAGCTCCTCTGTATGTGATACGTGTGAATAATAATAAGCAGTTCAACACAATCTTATAGAGTTTAATGAATATATACATTTTAGTGAAAAGGAAAAAGGTTCAAGTGAATATTGCGCTCCTGGGGAGTGGTTTCCTCCTTGTTTTCTTGACTACAGCTTACCTTGATCGGCAGGGCTTCCTTCCAACCACGGAGCTGCAAAGCAGTTACAAGCTGGGAGAAGACACCCAGGGGAGGGAGGGGGAAGGGGGTGTTCTGTAGCCATGGGCACTCCAATCCCTGCAAACCCTGATAGGCAGCTCTGACGGCCAAACACAGACCTCCTGCGTTGCTCAATGGGACCTGTGCTTATAAATAGCCGTGGGCTCCCAGGCTGGGTTTCACTTTCAGCGAGCAGTGGAGTGGGACAGAGCTCTTGCTTGCCACTTGCTAGCCTTTGGGGAGAGAGACTGAGAGTATAATTCATCTTGGATTTTTGTGGGAGTTTCCTGGGGGCCTTGGATTGGAGAGGGTATAACTCCAAGATCCCTTTTGCAATCTTGTCCAAACTTGGGTGATGGCTGTAGGAGAGCTTGCAAAACACTCCTCGGGAATATGGGCTCTCTAAGTGCCACGGGGGGTGTTCTGCACCCCAAGAACCACAAACTGCGAACCGGTTCGGCAGCGGAGAATGTTCGTTGCAGTTCACAGCCTCGGGATCGTCGTCGGCACCGAACCATGAACTGCTGGTTCATTAAATTTTTTTTGGTTCATGCCCATGTCTAGTCAGGACGTAAAGATACAATACAGCTTGATCAGAGCAGAAATTATCATCTGTAATGAGATAAGAATCCTGTCTCCATTCTGCTCTGAGGATTCCATTGTTCTGAACTTGTAAATGAACTCAGGTTCAGCAAACTCACATTGTAATCAGCCCTTGAAGCTTCTTTGTTTGAGGACAGCCACGTTTAGGTCAGCCATGGAATGTCCTGGAAGATTACAGTGTTCTCCCACTGGTTTTTGAATGTTGTGATTTTTAATGTCAGATTTATGTTTGTTTATTATTTTGTGTAGGGACTGACCTGTTTATTCAATGTAGAGAGTGGAAGGGCATTGCTGACACTTAACAGTATATATAACATTGGAAGATAAACAAGTGAATTAATCAGTGATGGTATAACTGGGGTTGTTAGGTCCAATGATTGTGCTGTTGGAGAGAATAAAGGGACAGAGTTGGCATCTTGGTTTGTTTCAGGCCCTGGTCTCAGAGTCCATGCCTCTGTTAGGAAGCACATTATTGTGAGTGAGAAGTTGTTTAAGATTAGGGGGGTCTCTGTGGGCAAGAAAAGGTTTGTCTCCTAATGCTTGTGAAAGAAGAGTGTCATTGTTCAGCATAGTTGCAAGTCATTAATGATGTGTTGAACTGGTTTGAGCTGAGAGCAGTATGTGACTACCAATGGCATTCTACTGTTGTTTTGTTTGTGCCTCTCTTGTACCATGTATCTTTTAGTATCATTCTGGCTTTGTCGGTCTGTTTCCTTACTAAATCAGGTGGATAGTGAAACTCCAAAATTGTATGTTGTAGAGCCTGCAGGTGAGTATCTCCGTCAGAGGGACTGGAACCAATAAGGCTGTAACAGAGACCTTGGCTGTTGATGATGGATTGTTTGGTGAGTTTAGGATGATGACTGGAGGCATGTAGATATGTCTGCCAATCAGTAGGTTTCCAGTATAAGGTGGTTTGTATTTGTACAATGGTGTTTAGAAAATGTACTTCTTGAGTGGATTAATTCATGGTCAGGTTTATAATGGGGTGGAAATTGTTGAAGGTCTGGTGAAATTTCTCCAGTGCTTCTTTCCCAAGTGTTCAGATGATGAAAATGTCATCAATAAATCTCAGGTGAAGGATGGATATTAGCTGGTGGGAACTGAGAAAGCATTGTTCCAAGTCAGCCATGAAAATATTGGCATATTGTGGTGCCTTGCAAGTGCCCATGCCTATGCCATTGATCTGAAGGAATAAATCTTCACCAAATGTGAAGTATTTGTGTGTGAGGACAAGCTGGCAGATAGCAAGGTCAGCTGTGGTGTTGTTAGAGATGGTGTTCATAATGGCTTCTACTCTATCTTTGTGGGGATGTTGGTATATAGGGACTCAACATCCACCGTCACCAAAATAGTATTACCTGAAAGACTGTCAAGAGATGGTATATTTCGGACTGTGGTGTCTTGCACATAACTGGGAGCATTGATAGTATAGGGTCTGAGAATGGAGTCCAACTAAGGATGTACAATCCAGCATTCATATGCCAGTCAACAAACTGAATTTATGCTAATCTGGCAAAATCCAGCTATGCCAGTTCAAAATAGAAGGTTTCAGGTCAGATTTGGGAAGCTGGATACTAATGGGGTGGATTAAACTGAGTTTATTTGCTTTAAGCCTGCAAATGCTTTTGAAGGGTGGTTTTTTTTCTTTTCCTGGAATGGTGGGGAGGCAAGACTGTCTCCCTTGGTCTATGAACTCACAACTCCCCTTGCTAACACTCGGCTCCTCTCTCAGCCTCTGCGCTTGCTGCCTCCAGTTCCCCACCAGCCACATGCTGCTCACCTGCCAAGGAGCTTGCTTCAATGGAGCTTTGAACCACTTTCACTGCTATCCTCTCGCTGACTGCTGCTCTACATCTGTTGCTACCTGCTTTTCTCTACAAGGTGGGGGCCGTGGATTCCATCCCACCATGTCCCCCCTCCCCCCTCACCTAAGCTCTGAAAGAACCCTTCAAGCCACTATTGGCTGCCTTTTAAACTCTGTGGCTTGTCCAGTGAGCATCATGCCCCACACACTTCAGTTTATCAATTATATGCTTTCCTTCTCACTTAAGGACAAAAAATGGGGAGGGGTGTATTCTTTCCATACTCCTAGCATCAGAAGGCCAAAGGATTTTGGGATGTCTCCATTGAGGAGAGCAGGCCATGCAACATGGTGCTATTTGACATTCTTACATGACCTCAAATCGTGAGTTAATAGCATCAGAAACATACAAGTTTGTGGATATTTAGGATGATAAACATCCCACAGACTGGAAAGAGCTCCCCCCCCCCCAAGATCTCTCCAAACTGGATGAATACGCAAAAATGATACCGGAGATTCCAGGTAAGTAAGCATAAAATGATGTTCATTTTGGTCACAAAATTTCAGCTTCATATAAGCACTGATGAGATCTGTACTGGCTTTGATTGTTGAGAAAAGAGTTCTTGGTTTGTGATGGATACCAAGCATGCAGCAGCTGCTCTTTTTTTTTTAAAGGCAGATTTGAAGTTATGGATTAAAAGTTTAGAAGGTTTGAGGCCAGAAGCTTCTGAATTCCAGTTGCCAAGGTGGAGACCTTGCTTAACTCATATGCTTCCCAGACTCAGCTGGCTACACATTACAGGAAATAGTATTTTGGAGTGAATGGACTTCTGGTTTGATCAAGCAGTTCTAAGAGACTAACAAGTAACTGCATTAAATGTCACAAAGGACACTCTTAAGGTAATTGCAGTGTTTGCATTACAAAATGAGGAGGAAAGGAACAGGTGTTTGGAAAAGACCTTAAAACTGTGTTGATGATGACTGGATATGAAGGCTGTAACTTTAAGCAATATTTCTTCTTATGAAATATACCATGTCACAATAGACAAGTGAGTCACTCAAGTGAGTCATTCCCTGCAGAAACTTTAAAAAAAATAAAAGATAAGTGATAATTCTGAAGTTGGTGACTAAATGAAGGTTTGAATATAAAAAAACCTGTATCTTGCCTGTATAAATTACATTGTCAGTTACTGTCAATGTCTCTATGAAATGAATTAAAATCTTTAGCCTTTGGCATAAAAGAACACTAATCAATGATTTTCTGAACTGACGTCACTGCAGAAATGGATTCTTTTCTATTTTTATTAACACATAATACTCTAATGTAACGGTAGTGTTTGAAAACATGTAACCTATATTTTGTGCCCTAGAACATATATATCAATTATAGACAATAATAAAGATATTAATTAAAATCCAGCATTATATATTTGTCATCCTAAAATGTACTGGTAAAGATTGCCTGTGATGACAATGTCCCTTTCTACATTACTTAGGATGGAGACAGTTGTAACCTTTTTATTGTGGTGAGAGTGATTGCAATGCAATTTTCTGCCCTGAAAATAAATACCTTATTATGTAGTGGATGTGTGTTCGGATCACTTTCAATGTACTTAAAATTTTACATATTATTTATAAAGACTGGTTCAGGACTTGATATCAGGGATGCTCCAACTCTTTTAGAGATATATAGTTCACAGAGTCCCCATGGTTTTTAATTTCTCAATGCAAAATTAACATTTCATTGACAAATGATACGAGTATAAATAATAGTTGGACTTTTCACTCCTATAAATACAGATCAGTAAATTTCAGCAAGTCTTTTGTCCCCAGAAAAGAATAAGCAACAGTTGGAACAATGTATTGGAACATTCTGAAAAAATTATGTGCGATGGATGAATAATAGGGTTGTGTATCTAGAAAATTTTCATTGTGGTTTCAGATCTGGGACTGTTGAGTGAAATTTTTAACATGATTGGGTAGTTTTCAGTAGGACATTCCAGTTTGTGATCAATTTTTTAAAAGTTTTTTTTTGCGTTGTTATTATTTTTGTGGCCATTCTTTTCAATGGAGATTGGGAAGGGGCAAAATAGAGGCTCTGTGGCAGCTGTTGTTGCTCTTAACAGCACTAAAAATTTTACCTATAGTCTGTCCCAGATAGTCACTTCAAGCCTCCTTCTACCTCCAAACAAACCATTAAATCATTGTTTTGGGGGCAAAGATACCAGCTTGCCTCAGGGAGCATTTCACCCTGTAACTGGGCTCCCCAGCCTTGTGCTGTGTGTGTTCTGAATCTATATACCGTCCCTCAAGTTCTCTCGAGACTGTTCTTCTCGCCATGAAATGCCAGTTGTTTTTGCTGCTAATGGACCACTCCTATCTTTGAGACTGGTAATTATTGCCCTCCCTGAAACTGCTTTCTCCCACATTCCTCCTTGCTTTTCTTAGTTAGCCTTGTATGTGTGCTGTGTGTGATTTCTGTATGCCTGCCCTCTTTAATAGAAAAGCCTTTCTTGTTGAACATCTTGTCTGGGGTTGAGCAGTCCCAGCATCCCGGACTTGTCACAGCCCCCTTACCTGAAGGTGGATGGGATGCCAACGGCAGGCACAGGAAGCCCCTGGGAGGGGGTGCAGCTCCAGCCAGCAGAAAGGGAAGGGAAAGGGGAGCCAGAGGGAGAGACCAACCAGGGGCATGCTGCCCAACCCTGCCCCAAAGGGCAAGAGGCACACACACCTGTCCATGGTGCCAATGAGGGGGTAGAGGTACTGGAAGCCCCTGCCCAGGCCCAGGGGGAAACCAGCAACCCCAGCCAACAAACGGAGCTGGCTGCACTCCAGGAACCCAGCCCAGCTCCTCGTGAAAAATGGCAGAGGAGGCGGTGCCACATCACCTGGAAAGGCCCAGCCAGCCCTGTCCTGCAGGAAAGATTGAGGGAGAAGGGAAGAGGGAAAGAAGGCACAGCTGGGGGAAGCCCCAGCTGGGAGACATTCACATTCAGCCTCACCCTGCAGGAGAGGCCAGAAAGGCCAGAAGAAACTAGAGAATGGGAAGGAACACCTGAGGACAGACACAGCTGGGCAGCATCAGGAGAGAGAAGGAGCCTGGGAGGAAGGGTGGGGGAAGGTGGAGAAAACCCTATAAAAGCTGGCTCGGGGGGGGGGGAGTGTTTGTGGTGGGTTGTGTAGGAGTGATGGAGTGGAGAGAAGCTAGAGAGTGCAAGGAGGAAAGTTGATGATGGAGGAGAGTAAGAGTGGTGACGGGGTCAGGTTGAGCAGGCCAGCAAGTGGATTGAGAGGGAGCCAGGGTGAGGTATACCACCCCTCCTTCCACACAGCAGGGTCCTGCAGTATCCCTAACACCCCCCTGAAGTCAGAGTCAGGTGTGCCAGCGCCCCGCCCAGTGGTGTCCATGGCAAGCCCTGACATATCTGCCTGATTCATTTGAGGGTTCTCTAAGGGAACAATCCCCATAAACATTGGTAGAGATTCTTAGTTACCCCCTCTCACTTTCCTCCTTAATGTTAATTCCCTCAGCTAATTAAGGAGACCTCCTATTTGGGAAGCAAGATTGAAGTGGAATTTAGATAACTGTATGTAAAAATAAACTTTTCTATATGTTCTATTCAAGAAAGCAAACTTCATTACTATACCTGTTTTCATTCAATATTTATTGTGATTCAAAGTTGTAAAGGTTTCATTTGGACATACTTTATATCTATGGAAATATATCTATTTAAATCTCTATTTACTTTCCCTAGAATGAAAAACAGAATTAGAGGTCTACTTAGGAGATTCTGAAGCACAGCAGATTTGGGCAATTGGATAACTTTATTTTGCTATGCCTGATTTGGGACTCACAGAGTTCCAGATGGGTGGTCCAGAGTGTAGCTGGAAACCTTTCAGATGTTATTTCTTATAAATAGGTGAATAATGTTTCTGGAATCTGGTTTGAGACTGCTTTGTGCCAAAAAGAAAGGCTGTACCAGTCACACTACTCATAGTGAGGAACACTCTCTCGATGGAATGGATACATGAGCTGTGCTGGTCCAAATCCTGGTTTTTAGATGTTCAGATTTCAGTTTCTTATTCACGTCTGAACTGGAGATGGAACTAGGAACTTACTTCAGCCTCACGTCAAAAAGTGTGGCTGTGTTTAAAATTTCTCTTTTAGTAAAGACATGAAAGAAGCCTTCAAAGCTCAAACAAAACTAAAGGGAAATGTGTCATTATGAGAGAGCATTGGAAAGTTTTCTTAGATATTCAACCTATTGCCTTTATGATTTTGAGAGAAGGCCACGAACCCTTTTAACTGGCACTAGATTATAGCTAAGATGCTTCAAGATGAGTGTGAGAATAACTAACTGTAAAACATGCTCTCAAAAAACCCCCACAACTGTGTATAGATGTACATAACATTTTAATCTAAATAACAACAATAAAAAATATTCATATCTAATGGTGACATACCTTCTTCCATAATTTGAAATGTTCCTGGAAAAGTCAAGAGCCAAGCCACCACAAGTTCAATTAACTCACCATAAAAGATAGCCCAGCTCTCATCAATTGAAAGAAACTAACTAGTTCAGAATTGCTGTGGGCAAGCTGTGAGAGAGAGAGAGAGAGAGTTCTTTTCCATCATCTTTTGCTCCTTTTATGTATTGCCAAGAGACCATGGTTCTTTTCTTCTATGTTATAGGGAGAACAATGAACACATGTTTTGTGAAGGAAAAGAGATTTATTTAACTAGGCTAGCGTAGACTACATAAGGAAATCACATCTACAGAAGGGTTAATGCATGAGAAATAATATAATTACAGCCTTTCTCCTGTATGGAACCCTAAAAAATGATGTGACCTCTTCTCCTGGTTAAACTGTGATTGCATTGCAATTTCAGCCTGGGCTGAAGTCTGAGAGCCAAACTAAAAGTGACGCCTGACACAGGTTGGACACTTGTCAGCTTCCCTCAAGTTTTGATGGGAAATGTAGGCATCTTGGTTTTACAGCTTGGCTCTCCATTACAGCTGCAAGACCAGGACACCTACATTTCCCTTCAAAACTTGAGGTAAGCTGACAAGTGTCCAACCTGTGTAAGGCGTCACTTGTAGCTTGGCTCATAAACTCTTAGTTATTCCCTAACTAACTGCAGAGATTCATCATACTGGCCTTGGTGAGAGTGAAAGATTTCAGACTCCTCCAGGTTACCTAATTGGAAATGGCAAATGTCCAATATAGATAGTGATGCCATCCTCCCTTCTATTCCATGCAGGGAAAAACACATTTTTTTTAATAATTTTTTTTAATTGGATTAGAAATCAATATTATACTCATTACAATCAATTTCCTTTAAATATTCCAGTTCTAACCCCCTCCCTTTCCCCCCCTTTTGTTGACTTCCAACAGTTTTCCAACCCCTTCTCTATCTTTTCCCCTACTCATTTCAACCTTATTTTATTCTATTAAACATATACTTTCATTCTCTTCTAAGCTTGTCTATTATAACACAGTGTTATCTCTGTTCCTTATCCGCTAAATATTACATTCCTGGCATATATTCTTTAATAATAATAATCATTTATCTAATTTTTGTACTCTATACTCTGTCTTACATCCTAATCTCATCAATATGGGACAAACAATTTGTCCCTCATTCTACATAGCTTTGAGTACTTCTATAAACATTGTATACGTACAATATAAGTCAATCAATTTAACTTATACTATATATGTTATTCTTTACTTCCTTCTACATATCTTATATTCATTCTATTTTGATTATATAATTTCTCCATTATATAGTTATCTGCCAGAAATAAAATTAGTTAATTTCTATCCTTATAATTCTTATAATAACACCTCTATTACTTAGTACTATATATACTAGTCAAATAAAATAGTTGCTTAGAATTCTCCTTTAACTTTCCTCCCCCCGGTAAAGTCACTTCCCTCTTCTTTTATTATATTTCAGTAATTTTCAAACTGCCACAGTTCTCCTCCCACCTCCCATTTTTTCACCAGATATTGTTTCAGCTTCTCCCAATCCATGTTAAACTGTCCTGGATCAAGGTCTCTCAGTTTCCTTGTCATTTTGTCCATTTCCGCCATGTACAGCAATTTGTAAATCCAGTCCTCGATAGTTGGCACTTCTTGTACTTTCCATTTTTGAGCATACAAAAGTCTAGCCGCTGCTGTCATGTAAAATAGCAATGTCCTGTATCGTGCTGGAATATCCTCCATTCCCAAGTTCAGTAGCAGGAGTTCTGGGTTCTTATTAACTTGAAATTGTAAAATCTCACTTATCACTCTTATTATTTCCCCCTAGTACTGCCTAGCTACCTCGCAAGTCCACCACATATGGTACAGAGATCCTTCATGCTTTTTACATTTCCAGCATTTATTAGACATATTCAAATTCCCTAGCGCAATTTTCTTTGGTGTCAGATACCAACGGTAAATCATTTTGTAGACATTCTCTTTAATATTAGTGCATGTCGTGGTCTTCATCGTATTTTTCCACAAATATTCCCACGCTTCCATTGTTATTTCTTTATTAAAGTTTATAGCCCACTTCACCATTTGCACTTTAACTGTCTCATCTTCTGTGTACCATTTTAACAGCACTTTGTAAGTCTTAGAGATTTCCTTTTTGTCCTCTTGTAGAAGTACCTCTTCTAATTCCGAATTCTCCATTCTTACCCCTCCCTTTGCACAGTCCGAATTATAAAGATCTCTAATCTGTCTATATTGAAACCAATCGTAACTTGGAGACAACTCATCTTGCGTCTTTATTCTTAGTTTAGAACATTCTATTCGTGTTATCTCCTTGTATATTAAACGTTGTTGTTCTTTATCAACAGTTCGCGGGTCTATTACTTCGTAAGGAACCACCCAGGAGGGAATTCCTTCCTGCAGATAATCTCTGTACTTCTTCCAAATTGTGAAGAGGCTTCTCCGAATATAATGGTGTAAAAACATAGAGTCTGCTTTTACTTTGTCATACCACAAATATGCATGCCATCCAAATTTTTTTTATATCCTTCTAAGGCTAGTAACTTGCGATTTTTCAGCGTCATCCAGTCTTTCAACCACACCAAACAGATTGCATTGTAATAAAGTCTTAGATTGGGCAGTTGCATTCCACCTCTCTCTTTTACGTCCTGTAATACTTTCATTTTCACTCGAGGCTTCTTGCTGCCCACACAAAGTCTGATATTTTCCTCTGCCATTTTTCAAACTGCTTAGAATCCTGAATAATTGGTATTGTTTGTAACAAAAACATCACTCTTGGCAACACATTCATCTTAACTACTGCAATTCTTCCCAACCATGACAAATTCAGTCTATTCCATTTAATCAAATCTTGCTCTATCTGAGTCCACAGTTTCTCATAATTATTCTTGAATAGATCTATATTCTTTGCAGTCAGTTCAATTCCCAGATATTTCACCTTGCTTGTTACTTCACAATCTGTTATTTCTGTTAGTAGCTGTTGTTTTTGTTTAGTCATATTTTTACATAATATCTTTGACTTCTTTTTGTTTACATAAAATCCTGCCAAATCTCCAAATTCCTTAATTTTCTCCATTACCTTTGGCATGTTCTCAATTGGATCTTCCACAATTAGCATTATGTCATCCGCAAATGCTCTAACCTTATAGGAAAAGTCTTTTATTTTTATTCCACGGATTGCATTATCTTCTCGAATCTGTATCATCAATATTTCCAAAACCAAAATAAACAACAATGGAGACAACGGGCAACCTTGTCTGGTACCTTTACCTATAATCAGTTTCTTAGTCACCTCGTCATTCACCACAATTGCTGCACTCTGGTCTCTATAGATTTCTCTCACTGCTCTTATGAATCTTTCCCCCATTTGTAGTTGCTCCATGGTGGCAAACATAAAGTCCCAGTTCAAATTATCAAATGCTTTTTCAGCGTCCACAAAGAAGAAACCAACCTCCTTATCACATCGCTTGTCATAGTATTCAATAGCATTTATAACTGTCCTTAAGTTGTCTCTGATTTGTCTATTTGGTAGAAAACCAGCTTGTTCCTCCTCAATAACTTCGGATAGCCATCCCTTTACTCTTTCCGCCAAAATCTTCGCAAAAATTTTATAATCATTATTGAGTAACGAAATAGGTCTGTAATGTTTAACGTTAGTCAAATCTTGTCCTTCTTTAGGGATCAATGATATGTTGGCTTCACTCCAAGTATCTGGGATCCTTTGATCCCTCAAAACCCCATTGATCACTTCTTTTAAGAATGGCACCAGTTCGTTGGCCATTACCTTATAAAATTTAGCTGTAAGTCCATCAGGTCCCGGCGCCTTTCCCAGATTTGTTGACTGTATTGCTTTCCTTATTTCTTCCTCCGTTACTTCACTATTCAGTTTGTCTCTCCATCCTTCCGAAATTACTGGGAGCTTCATTTTCCCCAAATATGTCGCTATTAAGTCTTTATTCACTTCTTTTTTGTTGTACAGTTTAGCATAAAATTTGTAAAAGGCTCTACTAATAGCCGTCTGTTCCAGGTGTACTTTATTGTCTTCACATATTTTATTTATTGTCTTCTTCTCCTTTCTCTTCTTCAATTGCCACACCAGATATTTCCCAGGTTTATTTGCGCCTTCAAACGACTTTTGGTTCATTCTCTTAAGATTCCATTCCAGTTCTTTATTATTCATTGCCGTCAACTGCTCTTGAAGGATTTTAATATCCTGGTATATTTTCTTTTTCCCTGGTCTTTTCTTTAGTTGTATTTCTTTGGCTTTTATTTTCTCCATAATTTCCTGTCTCTTCTCCTCTCTTTTTTTCCTGGCTCTTCCATTTAAGTCCATTAGTATGCCTCTAATTACTGCTTTGTAGGTATCCCATACCTTATTGGTTGGTACTTCTCTATTCATGTTGTATTGTATGAAGAACATAGTTTCCCTTTTCAACATCTCCATATTTTCTCCCTCTTGTAACAAGTCCTCATTTATTCTCCATCCTTTCCTTTTGATTCTTTTTCCAAACTTCCACATAATTGGATTATGATCTGAGCCTACTATAGGCATTATTTCCACATCCTTAGTCCAAAGCGCTAAGTCTTTTGAGGCCCAGATCATATCAATTCATGATAGCGTAGAGTGTCTCGCGGAGAAAAACGTATATTGTCTACCTTTGGGATTCTGTCTTCTCCATACATCTTCCAAAGTTTCCTGTTGCGTTAATGCAAAAAAAGTCTTTGGTAATAATCCTCTTTTCTTTTGTACAGTTGCTGATTTTTTATCCTGTTCCAAATTTGTAACTCCATTGAAGTCTCCTGCAAGAATTATCTGGTCATAGGAAAGTTCATCTAATTGCTTCCTCAAATCCTCAAAGAAGCTTTCTTTTGCTCCATTGGGTGCATAAATTCCAATCACCAACACTCTCTTTAAATTCCATGTACATTCCACTGCTAAAAATCTGGCTTCCACATCTCTCATCACTAATTTTGGCTGCAGCTCCTCTTTTACATACAATACCACTCCCCTTTTTTTCTTTTTTGAGGCCGCTACAAAGTCATTGCCTAATTTATTCACTTTAAGATATTTTACATCCTGCTTCCTAATATGAGTTTCTTGCAAACACACAATATCACATTTTTGTTTTAATAGCCAGTGGAAAATACTTTTTCTCTTATTCGGTGAATTAAGTCCATTTACATTCCAAGATAAAACTTTACACTCCATATTCATAGCCTTGTTGTTGGTAAGTCCTTTTCATTGTCCCTCAAGAACTTTTCCATTTCTTGTTCAGATGTGCTTTTTCACTCCTCCAAATTCGAAGGACACTCCTTCCAGTAATTCCCATCTGTACCTTATTTTCATGTCCTTCAGAATCTGGACTAAGGCTTTGTATTTTTTCCCATCTAGCAACACCGATCTGGGTAGCTCCTTCATGATAATAACCGTCTTACCATCAACCTCCAATGGATCTTGAAATTGTTTACTCACAATCGTTTCTCTTATGTTTCTAGTCGTGAATTGCACAATCACGTCTCTTGGTAGTTTCCTCTGGGCTGCAAATTTTGAGTTTATTCGGTACACCACATCTAGGATAGCCACAGTTTCCTCCTCCTCCTTTCCCAGGTATTCAGCTAACACCTCAGTAATCTGCTCTTGGGCCGTCTTTCCTTCCACTTCCGGCAAGCCGCGAAACCTCAGCTGCTTCTCCATATGCTTGCTCTCCGCAACTGTCATTCTTCCCCTCATCGCCCTCATCTCTGTTCATTGCGTGTCTGCTAAGTTCTCCACCGCATTTTCCACTACATTGACTCTTTGCTGTGTCACCTGCAGGTCGTTTTGTATTGTTTCCATTCCCTTCTTCACTTCTGCCAGTTCATTCTTTACTGTCTCTTTAACCTCTTTCACCAGCTCAAGTTTCATATCCTTAAGTTCCTTAATCGCTTCTGAGAGTTTTTTATCTAAGTTCTCTATCGCTGTTTGCCACTCTTTTTTCGACATTTTTGCTTTGCCTCGCTCCCACGAGTCCGCTCGCTTCGTTAACTCCGTGGCGCTTGGCTTAGTGTCCTTTTTAATTTAAATGTCCCGGACTTTTTGCAAAAGAGTCATTTAAAGAATCCAAAATGTCGGGCGTCTTTTCTCTATGGTTTCTCTATGGTTTTTGTAATCCAATATGGCTTACTTCCGCTTCCGCTGAAGCCGCAGCTCTTCCCCTTTCAAAGATGGCGATTCCCTTCTTCCTGTCATCCGGCAAGGGCCGCTTCTCTCCAGCAACTCTATCGCTGTTACGTACTTCCTGTTTCCTGACTTCCCACAGCAGTTCTCGCGATGGTAAAACTTTCTCACAGCCTGATATCTCCTTGTAACCACAGGTATGTAAAACAATAGTCCAATTTCTTTAATAACTCCGTTTAACTTAGTCCTTTTTCTAATATAATTCTTGCCGGAACTTCCCCTCCTTATAGTCAATCTGTTGCAGTTTAAAAGTCTACTTTAATGCTTCGTTACTTTAAGTAGTCTGTCCTGTTTCCAGAGATAGTGATCTTTACCTTCTCAAGCACTTTTCCTGGGTTGTAATCGCTGTTTCGATCTCAGATTCCCTTCAGATCTTCTTGTCCCTGTTGAAGCTTGGGCATGTAGGTCTTATGCCAACCGCATTGGCTCCAGGACTGCCGCAGAGATGTTAGCCGACCTGTCTTCGGGTAGGACCTCAAGGGACGGTAGAGAGTCCGTTGCGCAGGACCCCCCCTCGCCCGAGATCAACGTGCCCTGAGGTACTTAAGTGTTCTATGCCTGTTCTCCACCTGTGAACAGTTGGCCACAGGCTTTTTTAGCCCCGCCGGCTGTCAAAACGGCAGCCCGGTCAGCTCAGCACTTAGAGCTGCGTTAGACCTCCATGGATCCCAAACTGGAAGTCCCCCAGGGAAAAACACATTTTAATATCAAAACAAACAAACAAACAAAACAGCCCAGCCCTAAATACAATAGAGCAAGGACATAATGACAAGGCAGAAAGAGGATGTTCAATCCCGGCAGGCAAAAGCGGTGTGATGGTGTGGGATGGGGGCAAAATGGAGAAAAATGTTGTACACCATCTAACTCCTAGAGATTACAATTGTCTTCTGCAAATGCCACTACAGGAGGAGCAGTAAGTTTAGAGTTTAACTCCCAATGTAACTAGGGCATTATGTTCAGACAACTTCATGGGATCACTTAACAAAAGGCCAAAGTTTCAAGGAAAGTTGAAACAGAGCATTGAGATCCAGAATATTGAAACAGAGGGCTTTATGGAACAGTGGGAGTAGGGATTTGAACCTGGGTGTCCCAGTTCCTAGGATGATACTCTAATAACTACACTTTGCTGTTTTGCAGTGCAACATGTAAGCTCAAAAAACAGCACTGCAGAGTAGAGAGAAGGAACAAAAGAGAAAGCAGAGAGAGATTGCCTATCCTTGAAATTTTCTGTAAAGTCTGGGTTTGTTTTTTGTTTTTTAGAGTCTGTGCTGCTGTGTTAGCAGTCAGACTCCTTCATTACATTGAAAGGGAAGTTTATCAATATGGGAAATCATAAACCCCTTCCCCTCTTGTGCTTCAAGCACAGAACACTGCCTGGCTAGGCAGAGCAGATGCCAACTCTGGCTGGATCTGGAAAATTATTAGAAGGTGTGTCAGATTGACTAGATACCCCTCTGTGCCCTGGAGGAGTACTTAAGTAAAACAAAGAAGTCCTCCAAGAGTTCCTATGTTAATCTCATCCACACTCTTCCCTCATCAACCTTCCCAATCTGCACTATTCAGGGACCTGATAAGTCTCTCCTGTTTACCGATCGCAGGTCATCAAGCACTTTTCTCACCTATAGTTCATCCTAGACAATCATATCTAGCCTCTTCCGAAGTTTTGTCCACCTCTGGAAACAGCCATTATTGTTCTTTTGAGCAAGACAGCAGTTTTGTCCCAGGACACGTTTTGCTCTATAATTGGGCTGCCCAGCCATGTGCTCTGTGTGTGTGTTCTCAGCCCACTCAGATTATATCTGAGCACTTTCTTTCCCTTCCATGAGATGCTGGCCATCTTCACTACCACTTCTGTGGCTCTTCTCTCCCTTCAGGATTGGTAAATATTGCCCCATCCCAATTACTCTTTCCATTTCCTCCCTGTTTTCTAGTTTGCTCTGTATGTATGCTGTGTGTGGTCTCTATGTTTGCTTTTTTTGTTTTGTTAATAAAGAAATCTTTCCTGTTGAACATCCACCTGTTTACTTGAGAGTTCTCTGAAGGAATTATCCTGGTATATATTGGTGGAGATCCTGCAGTTACCCCCTCTTGCTGTTTATTCTTGAATGCTAATTCCCTGAACTCACAAGGAGACTCCCGTGTAAGGTAACAGCTGACAGTCTAAGCAAGTCTCAGATGTGCACAAAACAGGAGGTCTGGAGTTCCAAGAGGGTTTCTGAGCATGGAAAATCTCAACCCAAGTCTAAGTAAAAGTCAAGAGAAAGAACACTTGGAATCTACCATACAAGGCAGGATGAGCGAGCAAGGACACTAAAACTCAGGTTATGCAGTGGAGCAGAATAACTCAAGATCTAACAACTGAGCACCAATTGGGCAGTTATTTCTGCTTCAGAGTATAGTATAATAACAGTATATTTGATTTTTCACTGGTTTCTGAAGAGTAGAATGTCAATGAGCTGAGAGTTAAGGCTACTGATTGGCTAGGTGGCATTCCCCAATCATTGGGAACTTTTTCAAATTAAAAAAAAAGATAGAGTTGGGGAAGGAGTCTTAGAGGCAGGTTTAATTACCTCATGAGATTTTCCCCTTCACATGATGTGGGATATCATGTGAGAGGGGAAAGTCTCACTAGTTAGAGGCTGATGTTAGTAGAATCTATTTTATTAAGCAAGAATGTGCAAAGAGAAGGAGAGGCTGTGTGCCAAGAGCACCTTATCTTAGCTAAAATGTTTTGAACAATGGGCTAAATGGTTGTTGTGGGTTTTCTGGGCTGTATTGCCGTGGTCTTGGCATTGTAGTTCCTGACGTTTCGCCAGCAGCTGTGGCTGGCATCTTCAGAGGTGTAGCACCAAAAGACAGAGATCTCTCAGTGTCACAGTGTGGAAAAGATGTTGGCAGGTCATTTGTATCTACTCAGGAGGGGTGGGGTTGAGCTGAGTCATCCTGTAAGAGTTTCCCAGGGTGTGGAATGCTAATGGCGGGAGGCTTCACTGTATCCTGAGGAGGTTCTTTTGCATATGGATTGGGGCTTGATGTGCTAATCTTCTCTGCAGGGCTATTGTCGAGTATAGAGTGTTTTGTTAGCCTGGTGTTTTTCAGAACTGGAAACCATGCTCTGTTCATTCTTAAGGTTTCTTCTTTCCTGTTGAAGTTTTGCTTATGCTTGTGAATTTCAATGGCTGCTTCCCTGTGCAGTCTGACAAAGTAGTTGGAAGTGTTGTCCAGTATTTTGGTGTCCTGGAATAAGATACTGTGCCCTGTTTGAGTTAGGCTATGTTCAGCCACTGCTGATTTTTCAGGTTGTCCAAGTCCTGCAGTGTCTTTCATGTTCTTTTATTCTTGTCTGGATGCTATGCTTTGTGGTCCCGATGTAAACTTGTCCACAGCTGCAGGGTATATGGTATACTCCTGCAGAGGTGAGGGGGTCTCTACTGTCTTTTGCTGATTGTAGCATCTGTTGTATTTTTCAGGTGGGTCTGAATACTGCTTGAAGGTTATGCTTTTTCATAAGCTTTCCCATCTGATCAGTAATTCCTTTGATATATGGCAAAAACACTTTTCCTGTAGGAGACTGTTTTTCCTTGGTTGTTTGATTCATCCTGGGTTTGATTGCTCTTTGGATTTCATTTCTGGAGTAGCCATTTGCCTGAAGTGCGTGGTTTAGATGATTAATTTCCTCATTGAGAAAGTGCGGCTCACATATCCGTCTTGTGCGATCCACTAATGTTTTCATTATGCCTCTTTTCTGTCGGGGGTGGTGATCATCTCAACAACATCCACCGGACATACAATTCACAATGGAGAAAGAAACGGAGGGAAAACTCCCATTTCTGGATACCTTGGTCATCCGCAAAGCAAACTTTCAGTTAGGTCACAAGGTCTACAGGAAACCAACTCACATGGATCGGTACTTACACAAAAACTCCAATCACCACCCCTGACAGAAAAGAGGCATAAACTGGCAAAACTTGGGGCATGGGCTGAAAGTTTGAGTAGAAGCTCAGACTTAAAGTTTGAAGCTGACACTTGGAACACAGGACTTGCACCTTGTGGACCAGTTGATCTGGCAAGGCTGTCTTCCTAGGCCCATGCCTAAAGAGACAAAGATGTAATTTACCACAGCTGCACTGCAGACAGGTGCTGGAGATCCTGAGGTTGTACTGTGCTCTGGTCAGGATCCTGCAAGAAAGTACTGCAAGAGTACTGTTCTAGCTCAACAGTGGGCTGCACCACCTCAGCCTGGGCCTTCTGCCCCCACTGCTCCTGCAGAGTGAGAGAGGATCCTGGGAAGCTAAGGCTCAGGTTCAAGTTCTGCATGGCAGAGGCTTGGTAGCTGCCTCAGAGGCTGGTGGCAAAGTTTCTCCTGCAGACTCTGGAAGGTGGCCTCTAGTGCTGACGTTTCATTGACAGCAGGGGCCTCTGCAGTGCTTCTCAGACCATTCCCTTGAGGACTGAGTTGAAATCACTGAGCTAGTTGGAGAGTCAGATCAGGCTTGTCATTGTGTCATCATAGCTATAATAAAGGTTGGGTGGCTCCATTCCTACCTATTTTCCTGCCATGACACCTATTTTTATTTTGTAAATGGCACAAAATTGCATTTTTGTGAGTAGCTTGCATGTGTTAGTCATGGACCCAAGATGGAAGGGGGTAGAAGAGAAGGCAAATAAAATGCAGGCTTTGCAACATGGCAACATATTTCATTCCTAAGTATTTAACTCAGAGCTGGTATAAACATTCTGGGGAAACTGCCCCCCCCCAAAAGGCATCACACGAGTCCCCCCACTTCTTGTAAGTTCTTCTTGAATGGCAGCATGCCCTCCTCCTTCATATATACAGCTCCTGCTGAAAGAAGGATGTGGGGATGCTCACTGTGCAATGCCTTTCTCCGTGCAGTTAATGTTAACACAGGACTTGAAAATCGGCAGGCACAGATATGCTGTTTTCAGCCATATCCTCTTACCATAAATAAAGTGTATGCCAGCTCACAGAGGGAAGTTCTATTTGTTTCACTTGAACTTTCTGTGCAGTGTATTTAATCTCACATCTTTCAAGTTGTGTAAATAGAGATGAACAGATTTCCTCCATCTGTTCCTATATTGTTCTATAATATCTCTCCAGGCTGCATTTCATTTTTCCTTAATTCCAGTATAAGAAGAGAATTTTAAAAAATTAATTCTGGAATTGGGTCATATTTTCTGCAGGTGTCAGTTTTGTCAGTCCGTTTGCATCTTTTCTATGTTGTCAATAGAAGCATGAACAAAGGGTTAAAACACTGCCAACCCCCCGCCCACACACACACACACCAAACTTGCTGTGCATTCATGACTACATCATTTCCTTTGATGCAATGTTTTACTGATGCTCATATACTTCTGTACAGTTGCATCAAAATCACTTTCCATACAAATGGCAACATAGCAGAAAGGGGATAGGTATGCACTGAAATAACTAAAAGCTATAGCAAGTTGCATATATGCAAGATTCTGTATACTGGAAAATTAAAAATGTAGCCATGGGGTTTCCTAATGCATCATTTCCATCTCAGGAAGTGACCAGACAATTCAGAAATCCAAAGTCCAGTGAGAAGTTCGGATAATAATCTCAGTAGTATTCTTCTTCATAAAGGAGAATTCATATGGGTTTACTAGAGCTGGATCAAGTAACGCAGATTGCAGAAAGCATTTTGGTGTCAACCAACCACTTTCCCCACTTTTGTTCCATTTGCACACAAGTTGATTGAATATAATAAGTTATGGACATCTCCTTAACTTTTCGTATCCAGCTTCAGATGTTTTAGAAACAGATTAAAAATAAAAGAGTAGTGTTTAAGGAGTTCAGAATTTTCCTTAAAAGAATTTTGCTTCTCAATGCCAGTAATAACATGGGTTTCAATATTTTAAAAACAATGACAATTTCATATTGGCACACGTGAAAATTCATCTTGTACAAGTATTATTGATTACTATAAGGAGGATGCAGACATAGTAGAACTGATTTGGCATGCTGAATGTTTTTAGAATTCAGAATGTACTGAAGTGGAGTTTAATACTTAAAAATTAAGGAAAGCTCTAATATATTTTCTGATATGTTTTCTAGTTTTACATTATAAGACCAACTGCAATACTTGGTCCAGCAGAAAAACAGTACACAGTACACTGCAGGGTTGTGAACATCCTGACTCACTGCCTTTTGCCAATGTCGTGAGATCAGGGATGTCACACCAGTACAGCTAGTAATGCTGCTATGGCAAGAAGAGGCACCACATACAGATGAAGACTTGGCAACAGAAAGACCATGAAATGACTGTCTTCTCTAAGGACTAGCATAACTAACTGTATTTTAAAATTGTCTACATAAAAGTAATCCAAACTGACAGTCATGTTTTCAAAACAAGACTCTTTTTAGTGTATCAGTCATGTGTGACTTCAGTGTACAAAATCATTGAATTTCTTCTGTTATTGGATTTCTTCTACTTCTTCCAAGATATGACCTTTCCCTCCCATTTTATTTAAGGATTTATTAGCAGCATTAGCAGCACTGTAAGAAAGTTATCATCTAGTGCTGATTTTATGTCACATTGTGCTGTAAAGCCAAGGCTGTAGACTTGCCTGCAGCCCAGTTTGTGGCCTGTGGGAGGGGGGGGGAGAGGGGTGCAAGGAAGTGCAGCTGCTCTGTAGCTTGCCTGTGGGTGGGGAAGGCAGCAGCAGCTTCATTCCTGTCTACCTCTGAAGGGAATGGTTGGGGAGCCAGCCAAACTGCAAGAACTTGGCTCCTGAACTGGCTTGGAGTAGGAGCTGGAGAGAGAGCAAGGAGGCTGAAGACTGCATGGCCTTGTGGCTTAGCACCAAGGGAGAGAAGGAGCGGTGGTGGTGTCTGTGGCATGGAGTGCAGGCCCTGGAGACTGGAGTCAGGGGGGAGGCTGGGCTGGGCTAGTGTGCAGTGGCAGTCTCCTCCAGGCCCGTGAACATAGTGACCACAGCACCGCTGGCACTGTGGCTGCGGTGCTACCAGCCCCATTGCTCGGCTCTGAGGCTTGAGCCAGTGGAGAAGTGAGAGGTCCAGGCACTCTCTTTCAGCTGGTGCTGTCTGTTGATGGCCAGCCCTTCAGAGTCCCCCGGTAGGAATTACAACAACAACAACAACAACAACAACAACAACAACATTCGATTTATATACCGCCCTTCAGGACAACTTAATGCCCACTCAGAGAGGTTTACAAAGTATGCCATTATTATCCCCACAACAGGAAGCGCGGTGGGAGCCAAGCTCTGGAGATAGTGGTGCCTTGTGGAAACATCAGTAGCTATGAGTCTTGATGGGGTGTGCCGGTCTGGCTGGGACAGCTTGTTTGGTTTTTGCAGCATTCTAGCCAGACTCCCACTTTGGTTGCAGATTTAGGAGCTTTGGTGGGAGACATTTGGCGGGGGCTCTTATGGCAGTTTTGGCATTGGGCTTGGATCCTTTGGGGGGGAACAGGGCCATGAGCCGAGAGATCACTCACTCCCCACTCCCTCCTCCCCCCTCCCTTCAGCCCCTGCCTCAGGGCCAAGCTACAAGTGATGAATGTCACTTGAACAGCAAGTGGATTGAGTGGAGGGCAAGTGAACACAAAGAAATACACTTGCCGTTCAGGTGTCATTCGTCACTTGTAGCTTCGCCCTCAGTCTCCCCTCCCTTCTCTCTCCCATCTGACAAAAAAGGCAGATTAGCAAAGGAACAGCAACAGAACAGCCCAGCCACTATTTCTGAAGTTTATTGAATTAACACAAATTAATTTGATAACCTTCAGTTTTTTGAATACGGAATTTTAGCATCTGATGAAGAGAACTGTGATTCTCGAAAGCTTATGCTATAATAAAGTTGGTTAGTCTTAAAGGTGCTACTGGACTCTTTTTGATTTTGCTACTACAGACTAACACGGCTAACTCCTCTGCATCTATGAATTTTAGCGAATCAGATATAATTCGGTATTTTAAAAGGAACACCATTTCCAAATTGCACATCCCTAATACAGGGTTATATTCCATTCAATCATCTCTTGGTACATACATCGTATGTTCTCTGAGATATGGCCATTCCCTCTTTTAAGTGCAGGTACATCACATGGGAAGTGCTACTGTTATTCTGCTTGTCAGAAATTGAAAGCCTTGTCCCTGACACACTAGCTTGTAATTCAGGGATCCATGTTCCTAAGCAGCCATGTAGCAGCTGCTTTCCTGAGAAGCAACATCACAGGGATTGTATGAATGGAACATGCAGATTGGTGAGAGGCAATTGCATAGGTTTTTCATCTACAGATATGATGGTAATGGAGCATGCCAAAAGATCCACACAATGTGGCCCCAGTGACAAGGGTGTGGAATTCAGAAGCAGCTGCTAGCTGTATTCGAGAAACAGTTCCTATGTGGCTGCATGTATGTCTAAAGGGTATATGTTTAGCTTATTATTATGTCAATAGCATTTTTGCATTTAATACAGCTTTCATACCCAACTGGATCCTACCACATCCACATTATTTGTGGTATAGCATGGCTTTTATTAATAGTCTCTACAGCATACCCACCACAAATGATTTATCTGTAACAAGGACAGAAAGGAAGAAAAAAGAATGCAGATGCTCTTCTCTAGCAAGGACAGAATGCTTACCTAATGTAACTCAGCATTTAACTTGGAATGACTCTTTGAGTATTTTTAGTCAGTTCATGGGATGTAGTAGTTTAAAGCAGAAGGAAGCTTTTGTTCTCAGTGGGATGGAAAGAATGAGTCTCTACTTCAAATAGTCTCTCATGGGTCATCTTGAGTTCTACTTCAGATGAGCATTCATGAGGAAAGAATTTACACTTCTTAAATCCTGCAAGAAGCTCACGATTGGTTTACTCTATAAAATTTCCATTATCATACTTAACACAGCAAATCCTAAGAACCTGGTTTGCACCTAAGTGTGTAGAGGTGAACCTGGTTTGCACCTAAGTGTGTAGAGGTGAACCTGGTTTGCACCTAAGTGTCTAGAGGTGATCCTATTCACTGTGAATTTTCACAGCTGTCCAAAGAGAGTGATCAGAATAATATACAAATTTAAGTGGGGGACCTGCAAGGACTTATGGAAGGCACCTCATTTCCCCTTCCCCCACCATGTCCTTTCCCCCTTCCCTGGCCACTTCCATAGCCCCCTCTCACTTTCCCTACTTTCTTCTGTCATCCTTACCTAACTTTGTCTGCCCCCCTGTCTTTAGCTTTCCCTCCTCCTCCTCCTCTACTGGCAGCCTTTCTCCTATGGCCCAGTTGTGTGATTTCACCTGAGCCAGGCCCAGTTGCATGGTGGGAAACGCAGAAGGACTTGCTGGGGGTACTTCACTTTCCCGGTATATTCTTTCCCACACCTCCCCACCTCTTTCGCTTCTCCTGGCAGCCCCCATAAGATCACCTACCCCTGCTTCCTTCTCTCCTTTAAACCCCAAAAAATCTTTTATCTGCCCTTCATCTTCATCTATATTCATTATTTATTTACTTCATTTATATACTGCCTTTCTTCACAATAAGGACCCAAAGCAGCTTACATCATTTTCCTTGCTTCCCTATTATCCCCACAAGAACCCCAAGAGGTAGGTTAGGCTGAGAGTGAGTGACTGGATCAAAGTCTCCCAGTGAGATTCCACAGCAGTGATTTGAACCTGTCTCTCACAGGTCCTACTCTGAAACTCTAACCACCACACTACACTGGCTTGGGGGGCGGGGTGGTGGCGGGTGCTGTTGAACATTAGGAAGCAGCCAGGCCTGGGTGAGTTGCAAGTTGCATGGTATCAATTTGTCCAGTGGTTGCTTCTGAACATGGCCCCAGTGAATCTTCCCTTAATGGCCAAAAAAGTCCTGGTAAGGGCTCTGCCTCCTCTTATTACCTTTTCTTGAGAGAAACCAAGCCTGAAATACTGTTACGGTTCTCTAGCAACAGACACTGAAGGTATCTGATACTTGAAGCTACAGGCATTCCTTTTTTAATCCACTCAATGTATTTTTAATAAGATTTCAGATTTTTCTGAAAACATGTAGTGTTTTTCAGATGTGGAAGATCTATCTTTATGGCTCCAGTCTCTGGATTTAAGTAACCTCACATTTGGCCAGGTTGAGAATTAGAATAGTGGAAGACTCACAATGACTTGTGGGTTGCGTTTCATGTTCCCCTCCTGCACCATGTCTTTTTTCCCCATCCCTGCCCCCCATAGCCTCTCCCCTTTCCCTGTTTCCTTTTCCTCTTGTCACTTAGCATTCCTAGGTGTTTGGTTTTCACTTGGACAGTCCGGTATTTTCTTGGCCTGTATGGAGGAAATGGAATGAAAATACTGGTCAGTCTCTGCCTCCCTGCCTACTCCCCCAGTGCTTCTAGCAGCCAGCTTCCATGGCTGCTGCTGCTAGAAAAAGCAAGTGTTCCTGAGCAGGCCCCTGAGGAGGGCAGGGGCTTGTGCTCCACCTCCCTGCCTCCTCTCCCTTCCCTCCCCTGTAAGAAAAATGGGAGCAGTCTTGTGGGAGGTGCACTTCATTGCATCAGTAGTGCTCTCATGAAGATCGTTTCTTGAATTAGTAGAGGTGTGTGTAAGGGGGAATGTATCCTGCATTTTTGATGGAACAGTCTGACAGCCCTATTCCCCCCTACCATCCCTGGCAGCCTTTCCCCTATGGCCCAGTTGCATGGTGCTAGCTGAGGCAGGCCCAGTTACATGCTGGAGAACATGCAAGGACTTGTGTGGGGTACTTTGGTTTCCCCTGTTTCCCCTTTCCCACACTATTTCCTCTTTCCCTACTCCTGGCAGCATCCATATTGTCATCTTTCTCTGTGTGCTTCAAACCCACCAAACAACTTGCCTTTTATCTGTCCCCCATCTTCATCTATATTTAGTAATTTACTTCATTTATAAACTGCCTTTCCCCACAATGGGCTCCCAAAGCAGCTTACATTATTCTCCTTGCCTCCATATTATCCTCACAACAACCCTGAGAGGTAGGATAGGCTGAAAGTGTGTGACTAGATCAAAGTCACCCAGTGAGCTTCCACAGCAGAATTATGATTCAGACTTGGGTGTCTCAGATCCTACTCTGAAATTCTAACTACTACACTGCCTGGCTTTGGGGGGGGGGGCTGCTGTTGAACAGCAGCAAGTAGCCAGGCCTGAGTGAATCATGTAAGTCATTTTGTGATCATTCACGAACCTGGCAGCAGCCCTGGAAACAGAGGGAGGGACTAGAGCCCTAGCCCACGACTCCGTCAGACCTGACCAGATCAGGCAATAATAATAGTGTGTGAGCCCTCAGCCGAGATGCCCACTGAGCTTGGCCCCAGAGCCAGACAGCAGCCCTGGAACCAGAGGAGATAGATCCCTATCCCAAAAATCCCAGCTCAATTATATTCTGTCTCTCTCCTCAAAGGCTAGCAAGTAGCAAGCAACAGCTCTGTCTCACTCCACTGCTCGCTGAAAGTGAAAGCCAGCCTGGGAGCCCAGTGCTTTTTATAAGCAGAGGTCCCATAGAGCAACGCAGGAGGGCTGTGGTTGGCCATCAGAACTGCCTATCAGGGTTTGCAGGGATGAGATTGGAGTGCCCATGGCTACAGAACACCCCCCCTTCCCCCTCCCTCCCCCCAGGTGTCTTCTCCCATGTAACCAATTGTAACTAATTTGCAGCTCCATGGTTGGAAGGAAGACCTGCCGATCAAGGTAAGCTGGGCTTCGATTCGGGTTTCCAGGGCGACAGAAGGCGTGCAGACAGAGTTCAGGCATTCCCCCAGCTCCGTTTCCAAGGGAATTGATTGATGGAGCTTGACTGTCTGGCTTCATGAACCATGGACGAACACAACGAACCGGGCTTCCGATGAATGCTGCTTCGTTGGCCATGGGCCCTCATGAACCACTGGATCGCGAACAGACAATCAGATGGTTAGTGGGTTTTTTGCATTCGTAATGTGGTTCGTGCCCATGTCTACTGCTGACAGCCTTTTTCGTGCAAAGACATAAGGGGAAAAGCATCTCTCTGCAAAGAAATTGGCCACAGAACCTGATACATATCTTTGAATAATGGTATATAGATATAACACTATTTTTTTAAAAAAACTACTGTGGAAACCTGTTGTATAGAAACCTGTATTATCAGCTTGCAGCAGCAATGGGAAAACTATGCCAGACGAACCCCATTCTCAGCATGAACATGATATTGCTACAACTTGAATTACCTACTATAACAAACACATTTTTTCTATTTATTTATAAATTTATTAGTCACTTTCTGACTGAAATCCTTTCAAAGGTCTACTTGGAAGTAAGTCTCAGGACAAAACTAGACATGACAGCATCCCTTGGCATGACCTGGAGCTGCCACTGCTATTTTAAAGCCTAATGGGATTTAAAAATGCCACAAGGGTCTAGTCCTGCTCGAAATGCCCCCCTCCCACAGCTATTTAATTGTATGTTGTCTAATGTCAGTTGTAGAATTGCTTATACTCTGTTCCAGCATTTCTTCAACTCTGTGTCAGATTTTTGCTGATATCATGTATTAGTAAATTTGCTTTTAACCCTATGGCATTGTTTATCAAAATGTTCTAATGTACAAATCTCACACAATCTAATCCAGTCTCCGTAAGAAAGACAGACTATAAATGACATAAGTAAGTAAGTAAGAGATACAAGGGAGAAACCAGAGCCCCCTGGTCCTGTCACACTGTGGATCAGGCCCTTGCAACATTTTTAAAATCCCCCCCTCCCATTAGGCCTCAAAATGGGAGCAGAGGCCCTGGGTAAGACCTGGTGACACCATCATGTTTAGTTTGTTTTCAGTTTATTCAATGGGACACACTCCAGTCCCAGGAAACTGTTTTTAGAGTTGCAACCAAAGTGATTTACAAAATTGAAGAATTCATTCACATTTCTACATTCTCTGGCATGAGGGCTGTCTACAAATAATCAGGGAGGCCTTTATTCCAGGCTTCTCTGGATTATGATAGAATTATGGTTGTTGTGGGTTTTCCGGGCTGTATTGATGGAATTGATGGACTCATCTGCCGCCTCTTTCACTGTATTATTTAGATATAATGTAAAACTTTTTTTTAAAAAACCTTTAAATGACATGCATGTCATTCTTGTTGTTCAAAATAGTGCCATTCTAAAATTGCATCTCGATACATTTTCAGCAGCTGCTCTCCAGCAATTTTGCAGCAATTCCAAAAACTGGGGGGGGGGGGCAGTTTCAGTCAGTTTGGTACAATATCCTGGAGGAACTATGGAGGTTGCTTGGCCCTCAAATGATTCTGAGCACAGTTAAGTGTTTGTTCTCTTGCATATTCTAAGCTGTTTTTACACACTTTGGATAATGCATTTTCAATGCACTTTAGTGATCATTTGCAACTGGATTTTCCTGTATGAAACAGGAAGATCCAATTGCAAATTATTGCTAAAGTGCATTGGCAGTGCATTGAAGTTTTTTGCTGTAACCTATAGAATTTTTTTTGCCAATGAGGGGGAACCCACCACATCCCTAGGCAGCTAATTCCACTACTCAATTATTCTTAACATGAAGAAGTTTTTCCTAACATCCAGCCGGCACCCTCCATCCTGTAGTTTAAACCCATTGTTTTAAGTCCTATCCTCTGCTGGCAACAGGAATAACTCCCTTCCACCCTCTAAGTGATAGCCTTTTAAATATGTAAAGAGAGTAATCATGTCTCCCCTCAACCTCCTCTTCTCCAAACAGAAGATTCCCAGGTTCCTCACTCTTTGCTCATAGGGCTTGGTCTCCAGGCCAGGTGGAGAACCTGGCACTTAACAGTGTTAAATTGCATCTTATTAAACTCTGCTCACTTTTCCAGTGCATTCAGATCTCATAGAATTCTACCCCTGTCTTCAAGGAAGTTTGCTACTCCTCCCAGTTTGGTGGCATCTGCAAATTTAATGAATAATCCCCTTCACACCTTCTTCTAGATCACTTATAAAAATATTGAAAAGCACTGGGCCCAGAACTGAGCCCTCTGGCACTCAACTGGACACCTCCTTCCAGTCAGGCATGATGCCATTGAGTACTCTTTGGGTATGGTTATCCAGTCAGTTCTCAACCTACCCTACCTCACAAGGTTATTGTGAGGATAAAATGGAGAAAATGAGAAGGATGTAAGCGGCTTTGGGTCCCCATTAGGGAGAATGGTGCCATATAAATAAAGGAATAAATATCTAAAATACAGTGCAATCATAAACAGTTACACTCTTCTAAGCCCATTGACTTAAATTAGTTTAGGATTTCAGTGTTCTTGGAGGTATTTTGGGTGAGTGTATTCATCATTTGGTAAATATATCTAGTGGTGATTTCTGTGTTTTCATATTATTTCGCATCATCTCAAATACAGTGCTTTTCAATGGAATCAATTCAGCTAGAAGTCATTGAGTATGAAGAAAAGTTTACATGCACTGGCCTCAACAGGCACTATTTATAGAAAGTGACTCAACTTTTGTTGCATGGAGTTACTCATCCTAAGGTTAGATCCTCCTCAAAGCCCTGCTCTCTGTACTCCTATTTGCAGAGGTGGGGCAGATGGTTACCTGAGACTAGAGATGGGTGCAACAGAAAAAAAAACCCAAACATGATGTTCGTTGTTCATTGCTATCCATGAACAGGGACTCATGAACAACCACGAACATGGTCCTGTTCACAAACATGTTCGTGGTTGGCTGTTCGTGGGGGCCAGCTGGTTCTCCTCCAGCCATCATCCAACTCAAGATCCCTACTGTACCACTTCCAGAAACCTGACCTGAGCAGGCACCAGGAAAGGTACCAATAATAAATAATACCTTGGCCCCAGAGCCTGGCAGCAGCCCTGGAACTTGAAGGGGTAGATCCCTATCCCACCACACACAAAGAAAATTCAAGCTCCAATGCACTCTCTCTATCAAAATGCCAACAGCAACTCTCTCCCTCTCCACTGTCTGCAAACTAAGCCAGAGCTGGGAGCCTACCTCCTCCCTGGTCTTTGCAGACCTGTATATCAAGCTAAATTGGGCTTAGATTGGTGTTTCCAGGGCAACAGCAGGAGTCCAGATAGAGTTCAGACAATCCCTGCCTAAGTTGCCAAGGGAATTGATTGCAGGTGCCAGACTGGCTTGATGAACAGCAACAAACAGCAATGAACAAGGCTTGCAACGTCCACCTGTTCGTTTAGAATGGGGCCTCATGAACAGCTTGTTCACAAACAGCAGATTGGGCTGTTCGTGGCTTTTTTTTTTGTTCGTTTTGCTGTTTGTGCCCATCTCTACCTGAGACAGGGCATTTTCAGTGGTGGCCCCACACACACCCTGGCACCTACCCTATTATCATTTACCTGCCAGGCCAGAACATTTTTTTTCCCTGAGTTTTTTAAACTAAGGAGTCAGAGTTCTTTTCATGTCTGCTGTAGCATGAGGATGATCTTGTGTGTCTAATGGCTTGTTTTTATGCTGTGATCTGTTTCTTATGCCATGCTTTTAATGTCTGGTTTGGGTTGCTCTGCAGAGGAAGGCAATGGCAGACAATCTCTGCTCATCTCTTTCCTTGAAAAACCCTTGATGGGCTCCCTGTCAGTTATGACTTGATACGTGCATATATACATAGGAATTTTACTGTATTGTTTTAGATCTGAGCTGCTTTGAGCAGGTGCCTGAAGAAGTAGCATGTAGACTGAAGTCAATCTTTTAGGCATTACGACTGACCACCAGTTGGCTGAACTGAAGAAGTTTACATGTCACCATTTGTGTTTGTAGGCTACCTAAAAGCCCTATGTATGTCATTGTTCAATGCAGCAGCAATAACATTTATATCTAATTTTGAGAAAAGTATAAAAATACACATATTTTAGTTGGGTCTATTTACTACTCTAAGGCAAATTCCATTGTATTGAGGTACTAAAATGCAACCCCAAATCTACATTTGCAGTGGAAGAAATCAGTGTGACACTCAGAGTCTATTTATATATTTTTTTCATATGAGGTGGAATGTTGACATCAATTTTACCCCAGCCCCACAATGAGTAATTCACACTCATTTTTCCCATGAATAAGCTATTGTTTTAATTTAAATTTGAAGGAATAAAAAACTTTGCTTTGAACTCTAGATGTTGAAAAACCAACATAAAAGGGTAAAGGAAAAATAAATAAATAAAAGGGTAAATGAAAATATTATTCATCAGTAACTTTTTAGTAACTGAGGGTTATATTCTCTAGTGCAATAAATATTCTCCAGTGAAGTCCATTGTTTATATCCACTACAAAAAATTATAACGCTTTGCTCATTGCTTCTCTGGATCAATTTGACAAAACTATTTTTTTAACCCAATACATTACATTGGCTGTGATAGAAAAGCACCCCAATCTCCAAATCAGTAGATTTTTGATGGGTTATTTTGTGCTTTTCTCATTACTGAAAGAAAACTTCAAGTTGTAAATGGCTGTACTTTGGGGACACTGTTTCTAAATGTACAGGTGACAATGTACTAAAAGCACAATGCTGTTAAGCAAGTGGAGTAAATTTTATCCCTGATCTTTTTTTCTCAGGATTTTTAATATTTCTATAAGAGTGGTATCAGTGGAAAAGGCCTTTTTGTGACCTCCATGCAAGGAAGACAATATCATCAGCTTCTTTCACTTGAAAGCATTTTTCTAAACCCCAAACCTATCATTTCTTAAATTCATTTTGTGCATTGCTGCATTATACAGCCTTCCTGATTCTGTTTTCAGCAATAAATCCTTCATAAATTCTTCATTTCAGAGCTTCAGTGAAGAAAGTAATTTCTGTTTTGACTTGACATATACATTTTCAGTATCATGACCAGAAAAAGCATAAGTTAGTCAGTGATGTCAATCAAATGCTTGTTCTGCATTTCTAAGACATTGTCTGTTTTCACCATCCAGTAGAATTATCCAGATGTGATGGACACCATTTTATTTTCTGCTTCTTGATTTATGGAAGTGTGAATTGTTTTGTGAGTACGTTATTTAACCCTATATCATATATAGGTTGATGGTAATTCATAAATGAAAGGGTTGGGACTCATGGGTATGTTAGTGGAATGCTGCTGGTTCTAACATGATACTTCTGCAGAAAAACATACGAGTGGCAGTGGGAATAACAAAAAGATATAGCAAGGCCAAGCAATACATTTCCTTTACTTTCATATAACAGCTTGGAGCAGCTTTTTAGCCTCTACACCTGCACTCCCTGCATCCCTGGCTTCCGATTGCATTCAAATGTCACAAAAAGCCACAGTATGTTCGCGACACAAAATAGTCTAATGTCCTCCAGTTCACAAGTTCCTTCTTCCAAACTGAGAATGAAGAGTTTCTTGTTAACAAGTCTTTATTTTAACCACAGTTTGTTGCACTGCCCAAATTGTGGCATTTTAAAATGGAGTTTGTTTCTTGCCCATAGAATGTAATACTGTCTCATGATGATGTCTTATTGCGGCCTCAGTGTTGCAGAGAAGCTATCCATACCCTATTGTATTGTTTATTGAATGTGCTGTTGAACATATTGACTTACATGATGAAATCCATCTGGAGTCTCAGTGAGAAAGGCAGGCTATAAATCACACACACACTCTCTCTCTCTCACACACACACAGCTGATTCTTCAAGGAAAGCCAAGAGGAACTGAGTACCTTCCATTCCAGATGACTCACCCCTGAAGGTAGATGGGGTAAATAGTGACAGTAACATTTGTGGGAGCCCCAGAGGATGGCATTGACTGGTAAATGTGCATTCCAGTCATGCTGTAGAGATGAGGGTGAATAGGTAAATGGGTGCCAACATGGCAAATGGAGTTCAGTGTAGGTATGTCTAAAGTGGTGCACATTTGGAGCAAAAAAAATCTTACCTGAAAATACAAGTAGCTCATTTGTTAGGACAGTAAAGATTCCACAGTTCTCTTTAAAGGATAAGGATTATTGGGCAGAATCTGTGCATGGACATTTTCCTATATGTCTCTGTGTTCCTGCAATGCCTTCTGATCCTTGGAAAGATAATTCCTGGGGTCACAGGATCCATGCAAAAGAAAAATCATGTGAGCTGGTTGGCTGGAGTGAATGAGAGACAAGGGAAGGAAATGGACCCTCTTCTCCAATAGAGCCTTGCAACAAATGGAGCTGAAACAATTTCACTCTCTTGGCTTTCTTCACTTCAGTATCCAGTCTGTGCTGCTATTCCTTCATGTGGATCCCAAAATTCTGGCAATGATCTTTTCAGAGTTTTGAAGGAGCTGAAGGAGCAGAGGAAAACTCTGCATTCCACATGCAGAGTAGTAGGATACGGCCCCCTCTTACTGATTCTGTAATTTCATAGTGCAACCTCCTCAATGAGAACTGTCTCTTTTAACTTCTCTTCAAATTACTACAGAGATATTGCTCAAATAGGAAAAGTCACCTCAAGTTTAATTTCAGATAATACTCTGGCATTTCTGTTTCGACCATCAAAGTTCTAGCCTTGGGGTCTTCCCTATGGAGCTTCAGCAGAGAGTGAAGTTCACTTTCATTCTTCACTGGAGTTGTTTTGCTTTACAGAAGCCCTTCAGCAAACTTGCAATGTGTTCCATCTTCTAAACAGCAACAAGCCAAGCACCCAAAGGGACGTATATTAAAAGGCCAATATTCTATTTTAACATATTTTCCGTGCAAAATAAATTTCCTTACATAAAGTAATAGGTGCTGATTTGCACACTCAGCACCTTTTACTTTATGTAAGTAAAAATAAAAGAGAAACTGCTACAAACCTGCCCCCCCCCCATCCCTTACACCAGTGTACTTGATATTTTACTTTACTAATCTGAGGGAGAGAGGAACATGCCCATAGGACCTCAGGAAACATCACAGGACAATTCACCTTGATATGGTTGAAGAATACATGTAGTTGTAAAAGACTGTTGATATGAAAATTCACATTTCAAAGAAACCTGGACCACTCATATTCTAAAAGGAAATGTGCCTCCCATTTTTAGTACTTGTTTCTTATGTAACTTCTTAATTTATTTTTTCATTAGCCAGACCTTGTGATTATCCAAGCATCTGGGTTGTTCCCCAGACCACTCAGATAAATGCAAATACCTTGTTATACAAAGCAGCAGAAAAGGAACAAGGGCTCCTGTAATTTCCTTCCTTTATTGCTTTTCCAAAGTAAACTACTTTTTTTCTTTTGCTGTTGTTATGGGAACAAGTTTCAGATTCAGGTAATCATTCAAATGCTGCCCAAATTATACGGCAAAGCTGTGTTGTTCTTAGTAAAATGCCATTTTATTTATACAAACTTCCTGCTAGTATCGCAAAGATCAGGGCCTTCCTCAGCTTTAGTGCCGATCTACCATTTGCTGGAGAAGGTGGGAAGGAATGGAAAATAATGCTGGTACTGGTAAGTAAACATGGGCATGAATAGGGGCGGGGGGAAATGAACATGCTGTTCGTTGTTCTTTGCTGATGACGAACACGAACAGACGAATAGTAACAAACATGTTGCATTAACCAACATGTTCAGTGTTTGTGGGGGCCAGAATGGCTCCTGTTGGACTTAGAGAGCCCATATTCACAGGGAGTGTTCAGCAGGCTCTCCTCCAGCCATGAACCAAGTTTGGTCAAGATTGCCATACGGATCTTGGAGTTATACATTCCCAAATCCGATGCCCCCAGGAAACTCCCATTCAACACAATTGGAGCCACCAGTTGAATTTGGCCCTGTGTACAAGCGGTGGACTCAAAGGTGGGCCACCTCCCCTCTAGGGGGTGGAGGGTTTGGCTGCTCACCAGCGGCATCCCCCATGTGCACAGCCGCCAGGCTTCCCAGAGGCTAATTTCCCGCAAGGCATTAATGTGGGTTATGTCGGCGGCCACTGGACCTGGCAGGCTGGGGGAGGCAGAGGCGAGCTGCCTCCCCTCTAGGGGTGGGGTGTGTGGCCACTCGCTGGCAGCACCCCCCCCCCATGTACTCACCTGCCAGGTCTCCCAGAGGCTACTTTCCTCCAAGGTCTTAAGGTGGGTCAGATCGGAGGCCTCCAGGCCTGGCAGGCTGGAGGAGGTGGTGGTGGGCTGCCTGCCCTCTAGGGGGTGGGGGGTGGCCACTCACCAGCAGCATCCCCCATGTGCCCAACCGCCAAGCCTCCCAGAGGCTACTTTCCACCAAGGCTGGAAGGTGAGTGAGGTTGGTGGCTGCTGGGCCTGATGGGCTGTGGGAGGCAGTGGTGGGCCACCTCCCCTCTAGGGTGTGTGTGGCCACTTGCCAGCAGCACCCCCATGTGCCCGCCCACCAGGTCTCCCAGAGGCTACTTTCCGCCAAGGTATAACGGTGGGTCTTGTCAGCAGCTGCCACATAGCCAAATGACCCAGCAACACTCTGCAAAGAAAACTCTACAGCAAGACATGATGGTGTACGTTGAGGCATTGCACAAACACACACACTGGTGGATCAGAGAAACCAACATATGTCCTCCAGATGGGGACATCATGGCATCGGGTCCAATGCTGTTGTCCACACCTTGCGTGGTGAAGAGGCTGTTGCCGCCCAAACACACCAGCTGTACATGGAGCATTGAACATTGAGGTACATAGGATAGACAGGTTTCTCAATAGACAGGTGCATAGCTGTGTGGGATAGGTGTATAGGATAGAGGGAGGCATGGATACATTGAATACCTGTATTGGATTGACAGGAGAGACAGATACCATGTATGGGCATATTGGGGAGACATATAGATTGCTTAAATATCTGCATTATCCCGTCATTAGAAAGTTGGAAGGAAAGAACCAAGGGTGGGAGGTGGGGCCCGCCCCTAACATGTAGAAACGGAGGCTAACATGCTGGCTGTGGAGGCAGTGGAGGATGCCTTCCCTCCTCATCGTGGGGGAGGCATTGGTTCCCCTAGGAAAGGGGATTGTGGGCAGACAGGTGGGCAGACAGGTGGGCTGCCCCTGCATCACTCACTGGCCTGCCGTCACAGACATGGCAGTCTATTCAGTGCACCCTACAGAAGATGGCTGTTCCACAGAATCCACATCACTCAGAGACAGCTTACTTGTGCAGGCAGTACAGGCAGGCTGCCGCCAGCATCACCCACCTTCCTGCCTTCATGGAAAGGATGGGTATTGTGGCTGGGACCCATTCCCCCCTGCTCAGAGGGGACAGCAGGTGCTCATGGATAGGTGGCCCCATGCTGTACAACTATATGCGGAGCAGCAGCTGAACTGTCTTTCATGCCCCAAAGCAACAATAGCAGACAGCACCCACCTTCCTGCCCTCATGGAAAGTGTGAGAGTCGCTGGACCCATTCCCCCCTGCTCGGAGGGGACAGCTGGTGCTGTTGATAGGGGGCACCATGCAGAACAACCACATGTGCAACAGCTTCTGAGCTGCCCCTCATGCCCAAAAGCAGCAGCAGCAGACAGCACCCACCTTCCTGCCTTCAGGTAAAGGGTGGGAGAGACCCATTTACCACTGCTGAGAGGGGACAGCAGGTACCGTGGATAGGAGGCATTGTGCTGTGCAACCATATGTGCAACAGCTCCTGAACTGCCCCTTGTGCCCAAAAGCAGCAGCAGCAGACAGCACTTACATTCCTGCCTTCACAGAAAGGATGGGAGGGACCCATTCCCCCCTGCTCAGAGGCAACAGCAGGTGCCATGGAATGGGGGGCACTGTGTGGCACAACCGTATCAGCAACAGCTTTTGAGCTGCCCCTCATGTTCAAAAGTGGCGGCAGCTGACATGACCCACCTTCCTGCCTTCGCGGAAAAGACGGGATGGGGTTTTTGGGAAGGGTCCTATTGGTTCCATCCACAGAGGGCAAGGATGAAAGAGGGACTGTCCGGGAACTTGTCAGGGAGAGGACGCGATGGGCAGGACAAGTTGTGGGGAAGGGTCGTTTGAGCACCATCCAGAGAGGGAGAGGTTGAAAGAGGGAATGGGAACTTGTCTGGGAGAGGAGGACAAAGGGTTACCAGCTGTTGAAGCAGCCCTGAGACTTGAGGGGGGCTAGAGCCCACTGCAGAGGAGCTTGGCCTAGAACCACAGTAGACTTGGGGTGGCTCAGAGCCCAGATAGGTCCAGGTCCACGGAGGGATACCCAAGTAGGTTGAAGTTGACCTTGACGAAGTTCAACATGTCCACCAGGTCTGGATGCAGACGTGTGTGGCAGGGACGGAGGAGGTCTCCCAGGTGGGAGAACACCCGCTCACTCTGCACACTGGTGGAAGGGCAGGACAGGATGTTGGTTGCCACAATGGACAGGTCCAGCCATACGGCAGATTTACTCACCCAATACTTCAAGGGTTTGGAATGGGGTGGCTCGGTGGGCTTCGTGAGGTACTCTCACACTATAGCCCCCGCCGAGTCCTCCACTGTGAGAGATGTGCCCACTGTGCTGCAGCCAACCACACAGCCCACCGATGAGGCCCAGAGATCAAGAGGGGCCATTTGGGTGGGTGTCTCCTGGAGTGGCTCTCTTCCCACTTTCTCCCCCCTCCTCCTCCTCCTTATCTGCTGCCTGCCCCTCACCCCTGCCCAGTTCCCTCCATCCTGCCTTCTCTTTCTGGAAACAGAGCACTGCTGTGCAGAGCTCCATTTTCCAGCACTGCATCTGACCCTCCCGCATGGCGATGCTGCACTTGATCCGGGGATCACAGAGGGAGGACATTTGGTATAGCACCTCGTGGCACAGAGGATGCAAGCCTGGATCCTGGCCATGCATGCCTGGATCCTCCTCACAAAGTCCCTGACCCTGGGGAGCAGCTCTTTCTCATGCTCGAGTTCCTTGGCCAGGAACTGATCAAGCCCATGGATGAGGATGATGACCTGACCCAGGCTGGCCACGTACACACACAAGAGCTCGGTGGCTTCCTTAAAGGGTTTCAGCATCTGGGACATCTGGGCAGGGACTCTCCATTCCATGGAGCTGAGGCTCAGCTCCTCTCCCTCCTCAGAATGCCCATAGATGACAGGATGTCCTGCAACAGGTCCTTCTGCTCCACCAGACGACATATCATATCATAGGTGGAGTTTCAGTGGGTGGGCAGGTCCTGAAAGAGTTGGTGCTTGGGGTCCCCTCTCCCCCTCTCCCCCTGCCTCTGGAACAGCTTGCAGGAAGATTTGATGCTGCTGGAGAAGTGCGAAGCGATGCAACAGCAGCTGTTCAGCAGATTGCATGTCCACAACATTCCCTCATCCCAGCTGTCCCTTGGCTTGCTTCCCAGCCCGAGCACGTCCCTCATCACTAGGTGCAGCTTGTGCACCATGCTCACCAGGCCCAGGAGGGATGCCTCTTTCAGGGCTGCCAACATGTTGCTTCCCGCGTCCGTCCCGCGTCCGCCACAGACAAACCCTTCCCACCCCCCCAGCTGTCCAGTCCTTTGGTGCAGCCTTTACGGTGGTGGCGATGTTTTTCCCACTACAGATATTGTCCATCCCCCAGGCCAGGAGAAGAACTACCTGTAGCCCAGTGTAAAGCATGGCACCTTTTTCCGGGTGCCAGTTCTTGGCCTGGCGCCGCAGAGGTCCTCTGATTGCCACCAGTAGGTGGTGATGGCAAGGTAGCCATGATGGCAGCCGCTCCAGAGGTCTGCCGTGAAGTGTACTGTACGGCCTTTGGTGGCTGACACCTCCCTGAGCCCCATGTCTTGCACAGACTGGTAGAGGGCCGGCAGGACTCGACACCCAACCGTGCGCCATGATGACATGGAGAACCATGGGGGAAAGTGCTGAAGCAGCCTTTGGAAACCAATGCCCTCTATGACAGATAGGGGGAATCCTTGCAGGGCAATCGTCTCTGCCACTACATGAATGCCCGCCTCCTGAGCCCTTGACCTCACCCTTTTCAGCAGCAGTATCCCCAGTTCTGATGGAACAACCTTCCCAAGGGCAGCCTGCCTGGCCATTCCGCTCCCACCGGCAGCACCCTTGGGGCACGGCTTCTTGCTTGGGGTGGATTCCAGTGACCCTCCCACTGATCCCGGCTTGGAGGAGTTGGTAGCCCTCTGTCTCCCCCCACCTGATGTTTTGCTGGCTGAGGACAGAGACCACAGGCTTGGGTGGCGCGTCTTCAGGTGCCTAGTCAGGACCGTCGATGACAGGTGCTTTGGGTCATTGCCTCTGTGCACCAGGCCATCACAGACATGGCACCACACCACATAGGGGTCATTTGGAAGGGCCCAAAAGTGCCTCTATACAGAGAGTTTGAACCGTGGCCCACTAACTGTTCCAGGGGGAGGAGATGAAGGGTTACTGGCCATGCCGTGGAGCTGGCAATGGAAGACAGAGTGAGGGGTGGACTGCATGCAGGGACAGCACCGGAAGTTTGGGATGAGGACTGGATGGATGTTTCATCAAACCCCAACCATTCCTCCTCCTCAAACAGTTTAAAGAGTTCCTCTTCCCCCTGCGGCAAGAGCTCTTCAGCCTCCTCCACAGCCCCCACAGATCTTTTTGGGGGAGCAGGAGTCTCTGCAGCCCCAGAGCCCTGCCCAGTACTGCTTCCCGCAGGGCAACTGGGACAATCTTTGCACTTCCCACCCCAACCACCTTTGGCCCCTGCCCAAAGCCTCATTGTGCCAACAATCAAGAATTGAGGAGGAAAGAAAAGGAGAGAACACTGTGAGGCTTTAGCCGAGGTGCCCACTAAGCTTGGCCCCAGGGCCTGGCAGCAGCCCTGGAACCAGAGGGAGGGGATAGAGCCCTTGCCCAGCACTCCCAGAAAACTGACCAGATCAGGCAGTAATAATAATGTGAGCCCTTAACCAAGGTGCCCACTGAGCTTGGGCCCAGGCCCTGGCAGCAGCCCTGGAACCAGAGGGAAGGGGCTAGAGCCCTAGCCCAGCACTCCCAGATACCTGACCAGATCAGGCAATAATAATAATGTGAGCCCTCAGGCGAGGTGCCCACGGAGATTGGCCACAGGGCCTGGCAGCAGCCCTGGAATCAGAGGGAGGAGGTAGGGCCTAGCTCAGCACTGCCAGATACCTGACCCGATCAGGCACTAAGAATAATATGAGCCCTCAGCCGAGGTACCCACTGAGCTTAGCCCCAGGGCCTGCCAGCAGCCCTGGAACCAGAGGGAGGGGGTAGAGCCCTAGCCTAAGACTCCCAAAAACCTTACCAGATCAGGCACTGATAATAATAATAATCAATGTGAGCCCTCAGCCGAGGTGCCCACTGAGCATGGCCCCAGGGCCTGGCAGTAAGAACATAAGAACATAAGAACATAAGCAAAGCCATGTTGGATCAGGCCAGTGGCCCATCCAGTCCAACATTCTGTCACACACAGTGGCTAGAAATCCAGTGCCATCTAAAGGACTGTCAGTGAGGCCAGGACACCAGAAGCCCTCCCACTGCCTTCCTTCCAGCACCAAGACAACAGAGCACCACCTCCCCACAAAGAGAATACCATCTATCTCCTGTGGCTAATAGCCACTGATGGACCTCTGCTCCATACATTCGTCCAGTCCCCTCTTGAAGCTGGCAATGCTTGTAGCTGCCACCACCTCCTGTGGCAACGAATTCCATGTGTTTATCACCCTTTGTGTAAAGTAGTATTTTCTTCTATCTGTTCTAACCCGACTGCTCAATAATTTCATAGAGTGCCCACGAGTTCTTGTATTGTGAGAAAGGGAGAAAAACACATCTTTCTCGACCTTCTCTAACCCGTGCATTATCTTGTAAACCTCTATCATGTCTCCCCTCAGTCGTCTTTTCTCCAGGCTAAAGAGCCCCAAGCGCCTCAATCTTTCCTCATAGGGAAAGTGTTCCAACCCTTTAATCATTTTAGTTGCCCTTCTCTGTACTTTTTCCAGTGCTATGATATCTTTTTTAAGGTGTGGCGACCAGAACTGTACACAGTACTCCAAATGAGGCCGCACCATCGATTTATACAGAGGCATTATGATACCGGCTGATTTGTTTTCAATCCCTTTCCTAATAACCCCTAGCATAGCATTAGCTTTTTTTATGGTAGTCGCACACTGTGCTGACGTTTTTAGTGAGTTATCTATCATGACTCCAAGATCTCTCTCTTGGTCAGTCTCCGCCAGTTCAAACCCCATCAACTTGTATTTATATTTTGGATTTTTGGTTCCAATGTGCATTACTTTGCACTTGGCTACATTGAACCTCATTTGCCACATGGATGCCCACTCTTCTAGCCTCGACAGATCCCTTTGGAGTGCCTCACAATCCTCTCTGGCTTTCACCACCCTGAACAATTTCGTGTCATCTGCAAATTTAGCCACTTCACTGCTTAATCCCAATTCCAAATCATTAATAAACAAGTTAAAAAGCATTGGACCCAATACCGACCCCTGTGGCACCCCACTGCTCACCACCCTCCACTGTGAGAAGTGCCCGTTTATGCTCACTCTCTGTTTCTTATTAATTAGCCAGTTTTCGATCCACAAGAGGACTTGGCCCTTTATCCCATAGCTACTGAGCTTACTTAGGAGCCTTTGATGAGGAACTTTGTCAAAAGCTTTCTGGAAGTCAAGATAAACAATATCTATCGGGTCTCCCTTGTCCACTTGTTTGTTCACTCCCTCAAAGAACTCTAACAGATTGGTGAGACAAGATCTTCCCTTACAGAACCCATGCTGAGTTTTCCTCATCAGCTTTTGGTCATCAATGTGCCCACTAATTTTATTTTTGATAATAGTTTCCACCAACTTACCCGGTATTGACGTCAGGCTGACTGGCCTGTAATTTCCCGGATCTCCCCTGGAACCTTTTTTAAAGATGGGGACAACATTAGCTACCTTCCAGTCCTCAGGAACAGATGCAGAGTTTAATGACAGATTACATATTTTTGTGAGGAGATCTACAAGTTCACACTTGAGTTCTTTCAGAACTCTTGGATGTATGCCATCTGGGCCCGGTGATTTATCAGTTTTTAAATTATCTAGCAGTCGCATAACCTCCTCTCTCGTCACCTCAATGTGACTCAGGTCTTTCAAAACCCCTCCCAAAGTCAGTGCTTCCGGAGTGGGCATGCACTTCTTATCTTCCACAGTGAAGACAGAAGCAAAGAACGCATTCAGCTTCTCGGCCATTTCCCTATCACCCTTTAGTAATCCTTTTACGCCTTGGTCATCCAAGGGCCCCACGGCCTCCCTAGCTGGTTTCCTACTTCTAATATATTTAAAGAATTGTTTATTGTTTTTCTTTATGTTCTTTGCAATATGCTCCTCATATTCCCTTTTTGCCTGTCTGATCACAGACTTGCACTTTTTTTGCCACAGCTTATGCTCCTTTTTATCAACCTCACTCCGACTAGTTTTCCACTGCCTAAAAGAATCCTTTTTACCTTTTACAGCTTCTATTACATTGCTTGTTAACCATGCTGGCCTTTTCCTAAACCTATTTGTGCCTTTCCTAACCAGCGGTATATATTTAATTTGAGCTTCCAGGATTGTAGTTTTAAATAGTCTCCAAGATTCCCCAAGTGTTTTGACCTTTTTTACTTTCCCTTTCAGTTTCTTCTTCACGTACCCCCTCATCTCAGAAAAGTTACCCCTTTTGAAGTTAAACATGGCTGTGTTGGTCTTATTTGGCAATTTCCTATTTATATATATGTTGTACTCAATAACATTATGGTCACTGTTCCCAAGTGGTGCAATCACATTTACATCTCTCACCAGGTCTTCAGCATTACTGAGGACCAAATCCAGGATCACCTCTCCCCTAGTAGGTTCTGTAACCATCTGTTCCATAGCACAGTCATTGAGACAGTCTAGAAACTCACTTTCTCTCCCCCGATTCGAACACCCATTGGCCCAGTCAATGTGTGGGTAGTTAAAATCACCCATTACAACACAGTTTTTTTGTTTAGCAGCCATCTTTAATCCTGTCATCATTTTATAATCCTCCTCTATTTTCTGATCTGGAGGGCGATAACAAACTCCCACAGTTAAGTTTCCATTTGGGCCCGTAATTTCAACCCATAGCATTTCCAGAAGCGAATCTAATTCAGTTACCTTCTCAATCTTACTGGAATGTATACCTTCTCTGACATATAGAGCCACCCCACCACCAACCCTTCCCTCCCTATCCTTCCGATATAATTTATATCCAGGAATCACCGTGTCCCACTGATTTTCCTCATCCCACCAAGTTTCTGATATGCCCACAATGTCTATGGATTCGCCCAACACTAAACATTCCAGCTCCCCAATTTTACCTCGGACACTTCTAGCATTTGTATATAAACACCTGTAACTTCCCCGGCACACTTTGCCTCGAGACGTAGTTAGGTCATCTGCACTGTTTGTCTCCATCTCAGTTGACAACTCTAATCTATCTCCCTGTAGAAGTGTTATACCTAGCCCTTCATCTCTCTGAGATGAACCATCCTGAACCAGAGACACTTTATCTCTTGTCGGCTTTCCCCTAGCATTTAGTTTAAAAACTGCTCTGCCACCTTTTTGATTTTAAGTGCCAGCAGCCGGGTTCCTTCTCGGGACAAGTGGAGACCGTCTCTCTTGTACAGCTCCCGCTTGTCCCAAAAAGAATCCCAGTGCCTAACAAACTTGAACCCTTCCTCCCTACACCATCGTCTCATCCACGCATTGAGACTCCTGATCTGCGTTTGTCTCTCTGGCCCTGCGCGTGGAACAGGTAGCACTTCTGAGAAGGCTACCTTGGAGGTCCTGGCCTTGAGTCTCCTGCCTAACAGCCTAAATTTTTGTTCCAAGACCTCACGACTGCATTTCCCAACATCGTTGGTTCCAACATGGACCACGACCGCTGACTCTTCCCCAGCACTATCTACCAGCCTATCTATAACACGCGTAATGTCCGCTACCTTCGCACCAGGCAGGCAAGTCACCATACGGTCAGAACGCGGTTGTGCCACCCAGCTATCTACTTGTCTAAGGATCGAATCACCAACTACCAAGAGCCTCCCTCCCGCCCCACCCAGGGATGGTTCCTTGATGCGAAAGGAAACCTGCTCACCAACTGAAGAAGAGGTCCCTTCTGAGGGCATGTTCCCCTTATCCTCAATACGGTGCCCTGATTCCACAAGATCCTCATTCTCCTTGACAACAAGAACGCTGCCATTTTTAGAGTGGGACACATCTGTCCTGTCCCTGAGAATCTTGTCCTCGTGCCTATCTAACTGTCTCCGCTTCTCCAGGTCAGCCACCTTGGCCTCAAGGGTACGTACTCGTTCCCTGAGAACCAGGAGCTCCTTGCAGCGAGCACACATCCAGGACTTCTGACCAGAAGGCAGATAGTCATACATGTGACACTCAGTGCAATACACTGGAAAGCCCCCAACCCCCTGCTGGCATTCTGACTTCATTATTCTGTTTTAGGAATAACACACTAAGAGGAAAGAAAACGGCTATGATCCCCCGGCTAAGAGCCACAGGCCAAGAGCCCTTTAGCTCTCGCCCTTCGGCTCGCGCCAAAGGCTCGCGCCCCTGCCCAGCAGTTGCCTTTTCAATGCAAAAGGTCACTTCCTGCTAAGCACAGGAGGTGAGCACAAAGGGGGGGTGTGGCTTGTACTCCAGCAACCCCCAGCAGCCTTACAAACACACTCACCCTCAAACACAATCAAGCCCAAACACACTCAGCCTCAAAACTACACTCAAATCAACACAAAACTACACACAAAAGCCCCAAAGCTAGAGAGGACCACCCTTAGCTTCTCAGCTTAACCCACCACAGCCAAGAAAGGCAAAAAGCCCTTACCTCCTCTAGCAGCTGCAGACCATGTGCTCCTGAGCCCAGGTGACTCTGCTCTCAGTACCCTGGAACCAGAGGGGATAGATCTATGTCCCACCACACACACACAAAATCCCAGCTCCAATGCACTCCTCCTGTCTCTCTCCCAAAAGGCTAGCAACAGCTCTCTCCCACTCCACTGCCTGCTGAAAATGAAAGCCAGCCTGGGAGCACAGTGCCTTTTATAACTAGAGTTTTCATAGATCAACACAGGAGGTCTGTTGTTGGCAGTCAGAACTGCCTAACTGGGTTTGCAGGGATGAGATTGCAGTTCCCATGGCCACAGAACACCCCCCCTCCACCCTCCATCCCCCCTGATGTCTGCTCCCATGTAACCAATTGTGACCAATTTGGAGCTCCACACTTGGAAGGAAGACCTACCCATCAAGCTAAGTTGGGCTTAGATTGGGGTTTCCAGGGCGACAGAAGGAGTGCAGACAGAGTTCAGGCAGTCCCTGCCTCTGTTGCCAAGGGAATTGATTGAGGGTGCCTGACTGCCTGGCTTCATGAACAGTGGACGAACGCAATGAACGAGGTTTGCGACAATCACTTGTTCTTCTAGAATGGGGTCTCACAAACAGCTTGTTTGCCCACCGCCGAACAGGCTGTTCGTGTCTTTTTTGCGTTCGTAATGCTGTTCATGCCCTTGTCTACTTGTAAGTCCAGGGCTCCAGGAAGCCTGCCAGGTTACCTGCTTTGGCCCTGAGACGCAGGTTTTGGAGCCCATTCTGAGCATCTCAGAGTGGCAGGCTGCATTCTCAAAACTTCATATAAGCCTTCTTGTGGTTGCAGTTTCACATTTAAATTGGAGATACTGAGCGTTAAACTGGCAGCTAAACTGCATTTTGCATTTAGTACATAGCTATTTTTCATATTATTTTTTCACATGTGTGCTTGCATGTTGTGAATATTCACAGATTCAGATTACATATGATACAATTCATGGTGGAACATATGCAGAGTTACCAGTCCCTCGCTGGGGGTGGTGGATCTCCTGCTCTTACCCTTCACCCCCACCTCTGCTTACCTTGCTCGTGGGGGAAAACATGCCTCCCAGGGTGCATGTTCTGGCAGTGCGGCATGCTCTTGCATGCCACAGCAGCCCAATTTGAGCCAAATTTGGCCCCATTTGGACCCTTGTGGAGTGCAGGAGTACTCCCTGGGCAGCACGTGGCCTGCACAATGACATAATTTCCAAGAAGTAATGTCATCACACAGGCCAAGAGTGCATGAGAGAGAGACACATCAAAAGGTAGGTGCTGAGCCTCCAACCTCCCACCCGGGGTGGTGGTGATGGTGTCTGTGGACCTGGTAACCCTATACATATGCTATAATTCTCAGTGGTGCATGGGAATTACACCATTAGTACTGCTATCCAATGTGACATCATCAAGTCCTATGCCCAATATATTAACCTTCCTCATGAGTCTCAGTTTAGGATGCTGGAGACCTGGCAAATCTACCCCCAGGGGACTTCTAATTTCTCTTACCACCTACTTATGGAAATGGATGCAAGCATCTTGCTTAGACCTTGTTTTGCCAGAAAATCTTGACCATCTTGTGTGGTTATCAGCTTTGCATTTTCATTACCTGGATTTATTCCCATTAATCAACAAATCCTTTGGTAAATAGCCCAAGGACGCACAGGATAATGATGCTTCCCAGCTGTTCATAGCTGTTCATAGGTTGCAACAATATTAAATAATGCTATGCAACTTCAATGAGAGCTGAATACATTTCCATTTATTGTCTTTTTTATTGCATCATTTGAGCAATTATATACTACCAGAATAGCAGATTTGACACTTATTCCTTTGAGGATTCCGAGGTCAGCATTTTATCTATTCTGCAAGTTTTTCCTGTAGATCAATTTACAAAATAAAGGGATTGCTATATTACAGAACTTTATATTTATATAAATGTAGTTTGCCAATTAATATTATGAGCTGTGATTACAGGTAACGTATAAAGGTGAAGTATAAAGATCATGCTCCAGGCCAAGACTAGATGTTTATCCAAGAAGGAAGCCAGACTATATACATTGTACACATGATAGAAAACACATATGGGAAACAGTAACACCTAAAGTAGCTTTTGGACTGGTGGGATCATATGGATTGATGGCTTTCATAAAATGCAGTACTATCATTCCACAGCCACTAGCTTTCACTGTAAATTTGAGTTACACAGATGTTCTACTCCAGGACTTATAAGAGAATGAAAGGAGAAGGCAAGGGACAAATATTTACAATTGAAATGTTCAGTAGCATAAAACTCGTGAGTTGACATGTTGGAAACAGCTGAAATTAATTTGACTTCATTGTAATTCGTCTCATTTGCTGTGTCATTCATTATGACAGAAGCAGCACCCCAAAGCATAGGATTTTGTCAGGAAATTTGATTACTGGACACTTTACTTTTATCTGCCTTCTCTTATGATTTGGATAAAAGGGGACTTACACGAATGCACAGTCTGAAGCGTCTGGTCCAGGTATTAAAAACGCTTACACAGTTGCTTCAAACATGAAGTTGTAACCAAATGAGCATACAGTTCATTGACAGTATATGTGGCAGGCATTATAGGTTAAAATAGTGGTTAAAATGCTGGAGGAACTGTTCCCTCTTACTAGAATTCAACAGCCTGGTATTCTCCAACAGGTGCTCAATAGTAAATTCTTGCAAGAGTTGTGAACCAGATTCCCAACTCTGATTTTTGTTCTTCTTCTGCCACCTATATAAGATAATATATAATGTAAAGAATCTTCAACATGAAGAATATTTTTTCTAATGTTATGTTAATGTACTGTCATTTCCTTAATATATATTTTTGCTATTAAATGTGCACCACTCTCTGAAGCAACACAGCAGCAGTGCATTAAGCTGCTATACAACAAAGGAATGAGTGGTCGTAACTAATATAGTTTGGGACAAAATTGGAAAGGACTGGACAAGACTGAAAAGGACTCACACATCATCCTGAGTGCATTTACATCATTAAGGTACCAGCTATACTGGCTCAACCAGGATGCAATTCCTATATGGTTGCAATATTACAGAACAGACTTGCTCTACTTGCCTTGTGCAGGACACTGCAGCAGTTATATCAGCCAAACTATTCTTAGGGACATTTCACTGTAGGATCAGGGTGTAATTCATTTCTCTTTGCTTGGGAAAAGAATAAGCCCTGGAGTGTTCTTTCTCTTCCATTTCTTTGCCTCTACCTCATTTCAACCAAAGGATCATGAACATGAATACATTATTGTCCTGAAGGGACTAAAGAAGTAAAATATCTCTTTTTACAAAGAAACAATGAATTGTGCAGCAAGAGTACTAGGTATAATCCAGATATAAACCAATGATTTGAAGAATTATGGAATAACATAGATGTACCCTAAGTTATTCACTTAGAAATAATTATTCATAGGGTTGTCAACTTTGGGTTGGGAAATGCATGGTGATTTGGAGGTGGAGCCTGGGAAAGACAGCTGGGGGAGAAGGAGACCTCAGGAGGATAAAATGCCATAGAATCCACCCTCCAAAGCAGCCATTTTCTCCAGGGGGACTGATCTCTGCAGTCTGGAGATCAGTTGTACTTCCATGAATTCTCCAGGCCCCACCTGGAGATTGGCAAACTTCATTATAGAGCATGTAGGGTTTTATTTTACATCATTTGCATGGTAGTGTTGGGCAGAAGAGAGCATAATAGTTTGGGCAAAAGGAGACCAAGCTTCAAATGCCCATTTAGCCATCCATAGTTTTTGCCCAACTCATCACTGCCTTTCTGCCTAACCTCACTGCTAACTCTTTAGTAACATTAAAATGAAATACAGATCTCCACTTAACTCACTTCAAATGGGCTGAAAATCAGTATATTCTCATCCAAACTTTCTCTCTGTGGCTGGAATCTTTCCAGTAAGCGAGTTTTGCACATTTAGGTTGTGGAAAGAAAGTAATTCTAACCAACTGTTTTAAGGTAGTATGACCCACATGAGCTTGCCTATTCAGGTTTGTATCAGCTCAGTATTCTAAGCTGATTAGCGTAGTGTTTCATTTAGGCATGGTCGAGTTTTAAGTCTAAACTCTGTACAGATAGAGTTGCTAGCGAACAACTTAAGAGTTAGCAAAATCTGACACAATGCTTAATATGATTCTACAAAGCCCAGACAGCTACTGGATTGTAGAAATTAAGGAACCTCATTTTTCATCATTTGTTGAACCTCCCTTTCTGCCTGAAGCTCTATAAGGCAATGATAATAATAGATAAGACTGGGGGAGGAGGGTGAATATAGGAGCAGAAGCGTAAATTATTCTTAATGATAGAAAGGGACAGCTTTTCATATGCAGTACCAGGTATCTGATGATGAAGCATATGACAGTGCTTGGTAACTGAACTGGAAATAGATAGTGAAGCTGTTCTTGCTAAGGGACTAAATTTCATCATTTCATAGTATAGCAATCTGGGAGGACCAATTCACTACAATTTATGTAGTGCTTTCCCTAAGTATTAAGGACTTTATACACACGATGTTTCTAGTACTTACAACACCTCTGCAATGTAGGCTGGTTTTATTTATCCATCCATTACAAACAGAAGGTAGAAACTGAGAGATGGCAGCTTGCCTACTACCCAATGTGTTCATAGGTGAACTGAGATTTAACCAGAAATCCAGCAGACACATCTATTTACTAATCATGAAGTTCCTATGCATGAATGTGATGAGGCTGAAGGCAAAGTCTGGCTGCTTAGCAGCTTGGTGTGGTGGGCAATGGTGGGGCCAACTTGATACTGACTCAAAGTGCAGAAAGCAGGAACTGAAGTGGCATGCAAGGAAAACACTTCAGAACAGTGAGGCAACACAAGTACAGAAAACTCATCCACATATATCCTCTTTCTATATGGATTCTATGGGGCTAAATTAGGAACCAAACTTACAAGACAAATGTAAGTTATGAAATTTCTCTCAGTCAAAGTCTTTCAACAGACAGAATAATACAACTAGAGTTTTATAACCAAACACATAGGTGTAACAGAGAGCAGAAACTTGCAGCAATTCATGTCTTTGAATTCAGTTAAGTAACTGGTGGTTGCTTGATACTGCTTTAGGGTGAGTGAAGTCCAACTTTGGGGGTTCACCAACTGCCAGAGCATTTTGATACAATCTTTTTGATTACAGGAACAAATTGGAACCCAGGCTTCAGTCTTCAAGTTAGAAATTACAGCTCTTATTCAAGGAGATAAGAGCAGAGAAAATTTTATCAAGTTTCCCAGCAATCACCCCTCTTCCTCTGCTGCTCAGCTCCACACACTGACTCTGCCCTACTGGCCTAAACCAATTAGCTCATGGGGGTTACACACACACTTATGGTGCATGTATACTACTTAGAGCAGAACCACAAGTGACAAAAGGCACAGATTGGACACTTGTCAGCTTCCCTCAAGTTTTGATGGGAAATGTAGGCACCCCGGTCTCGCAGCTTCGCTCTCTGACTGCTGTCCAATGGACTTTTCAACTGTCATTTGTTCAACATTCCGCCAAGCTGCCTACATTTCCCATCAAAACTTGAGGGAAGCAGACAAGTGTCCAATCTGTGCCTTTTGTCACTTGTGGTTCTGCTCTTAGATGATATGGTTCCTTTTTTACCACTGAGGCATAGCAATAAGTAAACAGCCCAGTATCAGTTAATGCACTTATGGCATTGATCTTTTAAGAATAAACAACAAGTAAGTATAAAGTGTCCCTAAGCACAAGGGAAGTCTTTTGGAAAGAGACTATGTGACTAGAGCATCTAATTTGTAAGCAAGAGGTCCCAGGTTCAATCTCTGGCATCTCCAGTTAAAAGGATCGGGTGGTAGGTGATGTGAAAGACCTCTGCCTGAGGCCCTGGAGAGTTGCTGCCAGTCTGAGTAGCCAACACTGCAGTTTTGCCAGGCCAGTGGTCTGATTTGGCAAAATGCAGCTTTGTGTATTCTCTGCTGAGAAACTGCTGCCAGGCTGCCAGCCTCTGCCCACAGCCCCATCCACTCAGGCACTAAAGTGTCCTTATTTTTGTTTGTGAATTGTTCGGGGATCTGCAGGATGGGAAAAAATTTGACTGTAAGATAAATAGTAGACTTGACTGTAAGATAATTGGGTGAATTAAGATAATTGGTAGACTAGAATGTATGATAGATAACACTAAAATATTGTTTAAAAGCCAACATGGTTATTGTTAAGAAATATATAAGTAAGGTTGTGATTTTTGTACTCTGTACTTTGGAAATCCTTGTAGTGCACAGCTTTGTATTAGTTTTTCTTGTCCCCTTCCTTTGTTCCTCTTTTTTTCTGTATCTCCTTTCTGTTTTAATAAAATGAAATACTACTTTAAAAAAACCCTCATCACCTGTAATCTGATCAGGCAGAACCATTATTTAGGTTTCTTCGTCAACCCATCCCAGCCTTTTAAAAAAAAATTCAGATCCTTAAAGCTAAGCTGAGAACTGTACAAACAATATTGTTGTGTTATCATTATGAAATCTGACAAGTAGACAATATGGCCACATTGTTATTTACTTCTCTTCAATTCCTTTTCCAATTAGTTTTCAAAATTCAGATTCCCCATCAAGCACCCCACTTTCTTCTATTTCACTCATCTTACTTGTCAAAACTCCCTTTTCTCCAGATTTCTATTTTCACTTCTCTTTCCTTCAAACAAGAGATCCCTGCTATTCAAAATAAAAATGCCTATCTTGAATATCATTAGGTTTCTCATATGCAGAGGCAAATTGAGGAAGGCCAAATGGCCAGGTGTACCAGGAACTAGAGGAGCACTGACACAAAGTTCTGCATCTGCTCCGTGCCCTGGTTCTTAACTCTGGCTGATTCCGCACACATTTGGATAATGCACTTTCAATGCACTTTAGCTATTGTTTGGAAGTGGATTTTTTTGTTTCACACTCGAAAAATTCAATTCCAAATGATCTCTAAAGAGGATTAGAAGTGCATTATCCAACGTGTGTGGAACAGCCTCTGTCAGACCTAACTGCAATTGTAACCTATGTGCTATGTGCCAACTGGTTCCGTGTGCCAACTGGTTCGGTGGAATGATACATAGACATTTCTGTTTGGTTAGAATGGCCACAACTTTATTGATTACAGCTTTTTGAGCACTGGCAAGGCATCTAGGCAGCAGATCCCTTGGCATCAAAAGACCCATTGCTGCTTGATGCATTGTTCTCCAGTCCTGGTGCTGGCTGCCGCAAGTTGTGTTCCACTGCCAACAGCTGCTGGATAGCCCTTGCTTCCCTTTTGACTGCAGGGGTGAGCCACCCAATATGCCCTGCTCACCCCTTAAGGATCTGGCCCAATAACTCAAAACCGTCTAACCCCTGAAGTTGTTACTGGCCCACTGTCCACCCAATTGAGTGGTGGCTGGGCAGGAAAGCATCCTGTTCCCGCTGAGATACTTTTGGAATGGCACCAACCACATTGCAGCTCTCAGAAGTGGATCTCCTGGCTTGCTCTACCTCTTCCAGTGCTGGACCTCTTCTCCACCTCAGCCTCGCGTTCGGTTGCAACCTCGCCCGTAGTGAGTCTGTAAGCTTTCTTTGCAATCTGTTATACGGTGCATCCCCAGCTCAGGGGGATCATAGTAACACCAAATGTTGAATGCAGCATCTGTGCTCCACATAGCATCTCTTTTACACCAGTACTTTCCACATGAAGATTGGTCTTGCTGGATGGGGCAGTGTCACTGTGATCACAAGGATGTTCAGAAAAATGTGGATTATTATGAAGCCCTGATAACATGATCTCATTTTGTAAAAATTAATATGGAACAAGGTGTTGGTAGCTCAAAGATTTAATATGAATAACACCTACCCTATCTAGGGTAATTGTCTCATCATCTTCCCCTGTAAGATTGCCCTGAAGGGACATCCACTTGAGAATATGACTTTCAGGCTAATGACACTGCCAGAGTAAACACAAGATGCCCCATTAGATTATGGTGATGCCATTTCATGAAGAAATTGGCCAACGATTACTTCTGTAAAACATAGTGTGGAATATATTCGTCTGTGACACCCAGTCAAGCCAGAATTAATAGAGCAGAAAGTTTGGTACATCTGAGGACTAAGCACACTATTCTTATCTCACTGATGTTCAAATGTGCATAAGCACATTTGTTCTCCAAAGTGCATGCAAAATTGTGCAATTTGAATACAGAACACAGGTTTGTGTATGCAATATTAGGTAATCATATTAATCTGTTTGGAGGTGAAGCAAGAACTGGGTAATTTCTCTAGTTTTCATTCTCTCAGAGAAAGCAATTCCTATAGCCTAATCTGCCCTTGAGCATTATTCTGTATAATATATGCATATAGGTATGTGTAATGCAAACCTTATTAAACATTCTCTGTTTCGAGATATTCCAGTTTACTGAATCAGAAATCCTAGATGCTGAAAACATTTGCTGAAAGAATGCCTGAAGGGATTCAGTTCACTTCTACCTTCTTAGTTACAGCTGTCTCAAATAGTTTGCTGGTAGAAGAATTTATCTCTGCTTGGTTTTGCACTCATTATGATCCAATTTTGGTGTCTGTCCACGTTTCTTAAACTGCCAGTTGCAAAATCCTTGCAGAGTATTTTCAGCAACTTTTGGGCACTTCTAGGTTTCGAATTATTCCTTAATAACACCTTCAACTCATACAATCAATAATCTTCTATTCTAGGTACTGCTGAGTGTCTTCTTGACCAAGTCTCATTAGACTTTAATCTGTTTTGCCTTAAGCATTGAAGAGAAAGTAAATTCATGGCATGTACAGCTGTTATAAAAACAAAGGTTTCCACTTGCTTTTTGACTGCCCATAGCTTTAACAAAGTATTAAATAAAACACATTTTCCCACAAATTGCTTCAAGGGCATTATTTTTCTTAAAAGGCAAATAGTCAGCAAACTTATTTTTGTAAACGTTGAGCTGAATCTAACCCCTGTTGCATGAGCAGAAGTCATCTCAGCTCACACAAGGTAGTATGGTCTAAACTCTCCATAGATTTCCCTTTTGAGCTGCAGTCTGCTAGTACTGGATCCCATGTCATTCTTGATGGTCTTCTAAAACTTAGGAGTGGGTCTGGGGGTATGTACAGATGAGAGGAAACAATCTGTCTTACAAATGGAGGTCTTCTTGCCATTCCCAGGACCCAACCCACTGTTCAGTGGCACCAGTGCAATGCCACAAACCATGATGTTATGTCATCAACATGACAGCAAAGTTATTCAGACACTGCAGACAAAGAAGTTAGCATATCTATTTAGAATCAAGTGGCTTAAGGGTGAGGTCCCTCATGTACCTTCAGTACTTCATGATGAACTGTAAAATTATGATTTATATATGTGAAACAGCCATGACAGAGAAAAAGCTACAGACCAATCTCTCACATAGCTCCTGATACTCATAGTAGAGGTGTGTACATGTTCAGGTATAAATTATTATGAGTGGAATAAACAAATAATGAGTGCACATGTGTGAACCAGCTATTTTCTAGCTCTCTCTCCCTCTTGCTCTTTCTCACATATCATCTTGTTCATATATATATCGTCAGTTGCCCTCCTCTTCCATTCCCAAACTAACCTTGTGAGCAGAATAGGCAACCTAGAGTAAAGAAAGCTGGAATTGTCTGAGTCTGGCAACTGACAGGCGGGTTAGGGGCTGGAACATGATATGGTGGCATCATGGTAGGTAAGATGACATCACTTCCTGGGAAAACCCAGAAGTGAAATAATCGTGTATTCAACATCAGTGTTTTTTTTAATTCCCCTACCTCAATACTCGGGGCAGGGGATTACCCCAACCTGACCATGGGGGTGGCATCCCTAGGCTGGGAACATCAGATGGCTTGTATTTTATGTTTTCATTGTTTCTTTATAAAGTTATAATGGTGTGTGAAAAGGGGGAGGAGATAATTCTCTCTCTTGAAACTCAAAACTTGTTTGCTGCCTAAGGAAACTAATGAGCAGTGGATTCTATTTCTATACACACAAAAAGAAGTACTTCTTCATACAATGCATATTGCCACAACATTTGGTATTGGTTGTGTAGCAGGTTTTCACATGGAAGGCCATTTAGATGGTGAGGAAATTGTGAATCTTTACGGGACCCAATGGATTCATGTATTTTCCCTCTTTCATTCTGTCCCAGGCTTATGGCCTGCACTGCCAATTCCCAGCCAATTAGCCTCAACTCTAGTAGTGCATAATTAGAAATAAAGCTGGCATTAATAAATGGCCTGTCTGTGAGAAACCATCCCTGGGGCAGGTAGTGGCACTTGCTTGCAGTTAGGCTGGAACAATTTTTTAAAAGCTAGGCAGACTTTAAGGTATTTGGCTTTCACTAGCTGACCAACTGCACAGATGTGTGACCAGCAATTTGCCCCACAGAGTGATGTCTCAACAGGACTGCCAGGGATCCCAAATTATCTTGCTATGTAACCAAGACCCTCCATATAACACCTTGTTGAACCTTAATGAACACCAACTTTATCAGAAGCAATTTGCCCTCTTTTAATACTTAAATGTCTAAAATCAGAGTCTGGCAAGCCCTGAATCTCAAGTAAGGCAGGCAACTAATTTATATTGCTTTAGAGGCAGATGACTCAAATTCATGAAGGACTTCTCATAGGCTCCTGAATGGCCACTGTTGGAACACGGTGCTGTACTTGATGGACCTTCAATCTGAGCAATGCTCTCCTAATGCTCTTATGATGGGCTGGTGTAACTCACTGTTCACTTACCTAGAGGAAAGCTTCAAGGCTTAAAGCACTGGTAACTTGCACGTGACTCCTTAAATGCTGAAACCAATACTGCATCACAACACTGGCGAGGAGGGGAAACTGAAGGTACCTGCCAGTTTGAATCAACTAGGCTGAGTGTTTTTTCTCTCTCTTGTTGCACATGCGAGCCCTTGGATCAGAACTGAAGAGGGAAATGCCTATCTGCTCCTGGCCCTTGGCTCTTAGCCCATGGATCCCAGCTCATGGCCTTGACCAGTCAGACTGACCTGGTGGACCCAGGATTTTTTTTGGAGTTTTTTTGCTTATGTTTTAATATGGCCCCTTCCAACTCTATGATTCTATGATTATAATACAATATATTTTATATTGTGTTTATATTGGTTTAAGGTATTTTTTGTAAGTAGCTTGGGTCTCCATCAGGGAGAAAAGCAGGATAAAAATACACTAAATAAATAAACACACACCAGTTTGAAAGAGCTATTCTTTTTCTCCTCCTTGTATCCTAAGGAGAAACTTCTCCAGACCCTATTGCCTCAAATAGCCCATATCTCTTTGCCTCATAATTAGGCTGTATCTGGTTGAGATTAATATTTTTAATGTGACAAAAGAAAAATAATCAGAATGAATAAACATTCATATAAGAATATCTAGCATATAATGGAGATTTATTTTAGCATAATGGAGGGAATTTTATTTAAACAGAAAGTTGGATGCTCTTCAAATTCCAGAAAACTATAGCTGTTTTAAGTTTTTTATCTTAGCAATAACTTATTCTTACTCTAAATGCCTTTCTACGGTAAATGTTGAAATCTAATTCATATTTATTTCATTTTAATGAAAACAAGGAATGTTTCATTTTTTTCTGTATAAGTCTAATGCCACTTGTGATTCTATATACTTACATAAATGGTTAAAGGTTTATTGCTATTTCTAAAATGACATTCATATTTCTTTCCATACTTCTGTCCTGGTTGACCTTCTTTCTTTCCACATCTTCCACCTTTGATCCCCACATAGTCAGTCAGCTATGCAATGATGTTTGATAGAACTTTGTATTAATATAATATGAGCTTTACTCTTGTCAATTTGACCCCTATAATAAATGTTCAGAATTCTCAGAGACTTAATATATGTTCTCTTCTTAGAATACAGACTACTCTACTTTTAGAATAATCACATCACATCTTCCAGAAATATATTTCTTCTTTTTTTAAAAAAAAGTCAGGTGAATTTGTTAAAATGCATCTAGAGGTAATAGAACATTAATGGCACTAGATGTCAAGCAAAAAGCAAAGTTCTAGGTAAAGTTTTTGAATAATCAAGCAATAATAAAGGAAGAATTCTGAATTCTGTATAAGTTTACTACAAAGTCGGTCCAACTGTAATCTGGATAGAAAACCAGGTGTACTCTTTTGACCAACCAAAAAGGCCATGCTGATGCTGAGGCTCATGGGACTGGTGTGGACAAAAACCACATGGGACGGAGGATGTATTAAAGAGGGGTATTGGGCAAGCTTGACTGAAAAAAAGAGGCAAGATCCAACCCATTCTGAAGAAGTGATGGACAGTGTATGCAATCTCATTTTGCATTAGATCTAGCAATCAGGAAAATAATAACAGGAAAATAATAAATTGCCTTGTAATTTCCTGTCCTAAGCCATGAGGCTCCCCAACCTTCTCTCCAATAAGCTTGAAAATCTCTTTACATTAGGGCTACTATCAGTGCATTCCCTCTTTTTTCTCCTCCTCAATACTGGAGATGCTGCACCAAGGAGGAAAAGGTGAAGGAAATGGAAGAAAAAGAGAGCCACCAGAGTAGCAACAGCCAGGTAAATAGGTGGGAAGAATTTGTCTCAGAAATCAGCCCTTTTGGATCTTCTACTAGCCTGGTAGGCTGAGAACTTCAGTGTGAACACAAATTTATCTTGACTGAACTCCATACTAATATCAAGCCATCTTTCCTGATTTCATCATTGTTGTTGTCTGCTTTGCATCTGCACAATAGCAGCATAGTATCCAGGATCATGGCTGAGTTCTGCCTTCTTAAATAAGCTACAATTGTCAATTCTATATTTAAACTTTCCATCAATCTTTCACCTTTGCAGTTAGTGCACTAAAATTTTACAATCACTGGAAAAGAATGCAAGTACCCCCTCAGGGTCACGGTCAGGTCATTAAAAATAACTTGACTTGTCCAGCACAGCATCACTTACAATTTGCCTCCTCTTTGCACCTGGCAAAGTGTATCATATTAATGACTCATACTGAATACATTCCAGGCTTATTCTGCCAGCACAGTTGGAAGTATCTATTCAAGAACTGATTGCTAGATATGTCACTTAGGTTCATCAGTGAACCAAGCAACTTTGCTTAAAGAAGTCAGCTGAAAAAACAATGATCATTTCAAAAGGAAAATAACACTTTTTTCATTTTAATTGTGAACAGGCTATATTAAGACAATAATACTGTACTGAAAATATAATATCCTAAATATAGTATGTTTGCAACAAATTTTATTGTGAATACTTTGGTGAAACTACTGTTCTTAAAAGGCTTTGAAAGAATGCACATGCATAAATTAATCCATATCTAGACAACCCTGGTAGCCATTAAAGAACACTGAATAGTACTGTTATAAGCCACACAGAGACATCAAAATAGTAAGTACATCAGCTCAAAAATGTCACATTGGCCGTTTCCACACGGCTTACCTTATTCTGCACAATAGCGAAATCTCGCGTGAAATCTCACGAGAAGAAACTGTTATCGCGTCTTCTCGCGTGATAACAGCGTCTTCTCACAAGATTTCGCTATTTTGCAGAATAAGGTAAGCCATGTGGAAACGATGGTTGTTGGGGGTTTTCCGGGCTGTATTGCCGTGGTCTTGGCATTGTAGTTCCTGACGTTTCGCCAGGAACGTCATGTGGAAACGGCCACTCTTTAACACAATGTGCCTTTAAATGTAGAGTCATCATAATTCTGTTCTTTGTTGTTTCTTTAGATATATATCTTTGTCACTATAGGAATAAACATATGTTTATGTCTGGCTTACTTAGCTACTTATGTATGCAAAACATCGAAATGGCTCTTCCCCATCAGATTGTTTTATACATGTATACATTCGTCCTTAAAAACAAAATGTTGAGCTTATCAGAGTGATTGTTTTTAAAATGAGACTTTTTAAAAATATGGAATTTGTGATTATACAAGTCGTTTCCTTGATTGTTTACAAAGTTTATGATTTTCAAAAGGCATATTTTGTTTAGAACACACAGAAAATTATGGCACCTTCTCTTATAATTACCATAGTTTGGCTGTAAGTGAAATGTATAATATATATTTTTGTTAACAATGAGGTACTCCAAACTATATTGTACCCCTTTGGCAATAGCAATAGAAACTGCCATGCATTAACAATGAAGGAGGGGATAATGGCTCTAATCCTTAATAGCAAGGGCTTGCTAGCAAAGGCAGGGGCAGTAATCATAGCAATCTCTACATACTCATAATGGTGGCTGTCTGCAGTGAGTCCCATTAGCTCCACTGTCAAAAGCTTGATTTATTTTACCCAGGAGCCAGTTGATGATGGAATTAGCATTGCCACCTTTGCATCTTGAGATAATTCAAAATCCTTTGATACTTAAGAGTTGAGTACTTGAGAGCTATTTCAATAGATGTTGCCCATGTTCAGACACAAGAAGTTGCTTGCTATTATTAGCTAATTATCTCTTTGCTTGTTTCTCTGCAAGCTGCCAGGCAAACTTAATCAAATAAAAGGATGTCTTCTGTGTTGGCAATAAACCTTTTTACTATTTTATAGTTGCTTTCCTTCCCTTGCCTACAAATATAATAAATGATTTTTAACTCAAACTGGGTCATCTTTTGACCTTTTATTTCACATGTCGAAGCCATAACAGCTCCTTTCGGGGCTGTCTTGTAAAAGGCAGTAGCCTGCCTCGTAAGTCAGGCCTGCTTTACTGCAGAAATATGTCTCGCTTGTTAGTGTCTGACGTGTTCGGAAAGCTTATAGCCTGAATGCTGCTGAGGCAATAGATTTCTCCATCACAGATGGGCTGATAATCTCAAACCTTCGCCATTATGATAGATCTTTGGCAGTTTCTCTTGTGAAGTAAGAGAAGCCAAGAATTTCAATTACAAATGAATATTGAGCTTGCAATATCTCATTCACATAATGGTCCAAGAAGTGAAAGCTCTCCATTGCTATCATCCTCCTAAGTGCCATGTAGTCTGATCTGGAGACGATAAAGGTTTGGACTGATATATCAGCCTGCTCAGACATGCCTTGCAAAGTGAAAAAACATAATTCCATCATGGAGTTTCTGATTCTGTCAATAATGGCTGGCAGATTACTCAGTAACTTTCTACTGGGGGCTTACTTTTTAACGGTCTTGATTAAGTCAGAGAATTTATGCAGACAACATTATAATAGCCCTTAGATATATGTCATACCTCATAAAAGGTAATGAGTTTTAAGACTAGAGATGGGCACGAAGCAAAAAAACAAACAAACCACGTGATTTGTGGTTTGTAGCATTCCACGGAACCTCGAACCACAAACTTCCAACCTTTTCCCACGCCAGTTCCTGTGTGGGGTCTGTGAAATAACAGCTTATTTGCAGTGCAGGGTCTGTAAAACTGACAGCCCAGCAGCAGAAAAAGAACCTGTCAGGCTTTCTCCCGCTGCTTTCTCCTCTGGCAGCAGGAGAAAGATGCTGTCATTTCAGAGACCCTACGCCGGTTCCAGCACAGGGTCTGTGAAACTGACAGCCCGTTTCTCCTGCTGCCTGGGCTGTCTGTTTCACAGACCCCATGACGGTTCTAGCACGGGATCTGTGAAACAGACAGCCCATTTCTCCTGCTGCCCAGGCTGTCCATTTCACAGACCCCACCCCAGTTCTGGAGTGGGGTCTGTGAAGCTGACAGCCCGGGCAGCAGGAGAAATGGGCTATCAGTTTCACAGACTCCACGATGGTTCCAGCACAGGGTCGGTGAACCTGACAGCCCGTTTTACCAGCTGCCTGAGCTGTCAGTTTTACAGACCCTGCATCGGTTCCAGTGTGGGGTCTGTGAAACTGACAGCCCCTCTGGCAGCAGGAGAAAGAGGCTGTCAGTTTCACAGACCCCGCACTGGGTTCAACCTATCGGCTGAAACTGGCACGGGGTCTGTGAAACTGATAGCCCCATTCTCCTGTTGCCCAGGCAGCAGAAGAAAGAGGCTGTCTGTTTCAAATGTCCTGCACCAGCTTCAGCCAGAGCAGAAGGAAAAGAAGCTATCATTTCACAGACCTCGTGCCAGTTCCAGTGCGGGGTCTGTGAAATGACAGCTTCTTTCTCCTGCTGCCTGGACTGTCAGTTTTACAGACCCCATGCTGGAACAGTGTGAAACTGACAAACAGTGTGAAACTGACAAACTGACAGCCCGGGCAGCAGGAGAAAGAGACTGTCAGTTTCACATACCTCGTGCCAGTATCAGCCCATGCTGAACCCAGTGCAGGGCCTGTGAAACTGACAGCCCCTTTCTCCTGTGCAGGGGTTGTCAGTTTCACAGACCCCGCACTGGATTCAGCCAATGGGCTGAAACTGGCATGGGATCTGTGAAACTCCAAACCGGGCCATGGAATGGCTGGAAAAATTCATTTGTTCCATAAACACGTGTTCCATGGAATGCATGTTTTGGTGCAAACGAACCAGCCATTCCCTACTAGGGATGTGCGTTTCGGCTTTCTGAATGCCGAAAGAAAGCCGAAACAAAAGTGTTTCGGCTTATTTCGGGTTAGCCAAAACGTTTCAGAGAAAGCCGAAACGTTTCGGCTAGCCGAAAGAAAAAAAGCCGAAACGTTTCGGCTTCTTTCGGCTTTCTTTCGGCTTTTCAATGGGAAAATGCCTCTGTCTTCCCGGACGTCTGGGGGAGGCATTTTCCCACCGAATCAGCCCAAAATTGGTGGGGACCTTGCTCTAACCCCTCTCTTAAAAAACCCCAAGATTCAGACCGATTGGACTTTGGGGGGCCATGTTATGGCCCCCCAAAGCAGGCCCCCCTATCCTCCCATAACAAAGCGAAGGAGCAGAATATTGTTAGCATGCTGCTGCTCATCTTCTTCATTATTTCCTATGGGGAAAGATGAAGAAGCAGGCTTCCTTTGCCAGTGGTGGCATTTTGCATGCAAAATGCCCCCCAACCCTCTGGGGCCCTTCTCCCACCCTTCCTCCCACCACCCACCACCAAGGCTCAGCCTGCTCTCACTTGGGGGGGCATTTCATGGCCTCCCCAAGTAGGTGCTCTAATCTCTACCACTGACAGCTGTGGGAGGCTTGTCTTGCCAGGGGTGGCATTTTGCATGCAAAATGCCCCCCAGCCCTCAGGGGCCCTTCTCCCACCCCTCCTCCCACCCCCCACCAAGGCTCAGCCTGCTCCCACTTGGGGGGGCATTTCATGGCCTCCCCAAGTAGGTCCTCTCAGCCCCTAAAGTCCACCCCTTACAGCCCCACACAAACCCAATTCCCCCCCAGCTGCCACACACAGACCCAAATCCCCACATTAGCCCCTCACAGACCCAAATCCACCCCCACCTGCCCCACACCCATAACCCCAGGAACAGGCTGGCAAAGGCCAGCCCTCTCCCTTTATTCCCTGTGCTGGGAACTTCTAAAATCTCTTTCCCTGGGCAATTCTGCACAGCCCAGGGGTGCCACAATGGTGGGCACACTTCTGAGTGCCAGCTGGTCCCTGTGAAAGAGCACCTGAACCACAGACACCCTCCCTCAAATTCCCCCACCACCTACAGAGATGGCTGGCCAGCCAGCCCCATTGTTCCCTATGATGGGAACCAACTGCACAACAAAGAATAAAACACGAACAACACAAAATAAAGTTTTTTAAAAATTATTTTCTCCCTTTCAAAGTACAAGTAGGCAAAGCATTATGACGCTTTACACCAGCAGTCCCCCACACAGAAAAATTAACACAACTCACTTAACATCAGAGAATCACAAAACACGATTCCTGTCAAAAACACTTTATTTCTTGAACAGCTTTAGGTTACACAGCAGGGGGGCACACCAAAGGGCATGGCAGCAGTATCTTACACAAAAATAACACAACTCACTTAACATCAGAGAATCACAAAAGCACAATTCCTGTCAAAAACACTTTATTTCTTGAACAGCTTTAGGATACACAGCAGGGGGGCGCACCAAAGGGCATGATAGAAGTGTACTACACAAAATAATACAACCCACTTCACCGTTTTTGACAGCAGTTGTGTTTGTGTGATTCTCTGATGTGAAGTGAGTTGTGTTATTTTTATGTAGTACACTGCTTTCATGCCCTGTTGTGCCTTCCTACTGTGTAACCTAAAGCAGTTAAGGAAATAAAGTGCTTTTGACAGCAATATTTTGGTGTGATTCTCTGATGTTAAGTGAGTTGTGTTATTTTTGTGTAAGATACTGCTGCCATGCCCTTTGGTGCTCCCCCCTGCTGTGTATCCTAAAGCTGTTCAAGAAATAAAGTGTTTTTGACAGGAATTGTGCTTTTGTGATTCTCTGATGTCAAGTGAGTTGTGTTATTTTTGTGTAAGATACTGCTGCCATTCCCTTTGGTGTGCCCCCCTGCTGTGTAACCTAAAGCTGTTCAAGAAATAAAGTGTTTTTGACAGGAATCGTGCTTTGTGATTCTCTGATGTTAAGTGAGTTGTGTTAATTTTTCTGTGTGGGGGACTGCTGGTGTAATGTTTCATAATGCTTTGCCTACTTGTACTTTGAAAGGGAGAAAATAATTTTTAAAAAACTTTATTTTGTGTTGTTCGTGTTTTATTCTTTGTTGTGCAGTTGGTTCCCATCATAGGGAACAATGGGGCTGGCTGGCCAGCCATCTCTGTAGGTGGTGGGGGAATTTGAGGGAGGGTGTCTGTGGTTCAGGTGCTCTTTCACAGGGACCAGCTGGCACTCAGAAGTGTGCCCACCATTGTGGCACCCCTGGGCTGTGCAGAATTGCCCAGGGAAAGAGAGTTTAGAAGTTCCCAGCATAGGGAACAAAGGGAGAGGGCTGGCCTTTGCCAGCCTGTTCCTGGGGTTATGGGTGTGGGGCAGGTGGGGGTGGATTTGGGTCTGTGAAGGGCTAATGTGGGGATTTGGGTCTGTGTGTGGCAGCTGGGGGGGAATTGGGTTTGTGTGGGGCTGTAAGGGGTGGACTTTAGGGGCTGAGAGGACCTACTTGGGGAGGCCATGAAATGCCCCCCCAAGTGGGAGCAGGCTGAGCCTTGGTGGGGGGTGGGAGGAGGGGTGGGAGAAGGGCCCCTGAGGGCTGGGGGGCATTTTGCATGCAAAATGCCACCCCTGGCAAGACAAGCCTCCCCCAGCTGTCAGTGGTAGAGAAAAGAGCACCTACTTGGGGAGGCCATGAAATGGCCCCCCCAAGTGGGAGCAGGCTGAGCCTTGGTGGGGGGTGGGAGGAAGGGTGGGAGAAGGGCCCCAGAGGGTTGGGGGGCATTTTGCATGCAAAATGCCACCCCTGGCAAGACAAGCCTCCCCCAGCTGTCAGTGGTAGAGAAAAGAGCACCTACTTGGGGAGGCCATGAAATGCCCCCCCCCAAGTGGGAGCAGGCTGAGCCTTGGTGGGGGGTGGGAGGAAGGGTGGGAGAAGGGCCCCAGAGGGTTGGGGGGCATTTTGCATGCAAAATGCCACCCCTGGCAAAGGAAGCCTGCTTCTTCATCTTTCCCCATAGGAAATAATGAAGAAGATGAGCAGCAGCATGCTAACAATATGCTGCTCCTTCGCTTTCTTATGGGAGGATAGGGGGCCTGCTTTGGGGGGCTATAACATGGCCCCCCAAAGTCCAATCGGTCTGAAACTTGGGGGGGTTTAGATAGGGGTTCCAGGAAGGTCCCCACCAATTTTGGGCCGATTCGGTGGGAAAATGCCTCCCCCAGACGTCCGGGAAGACGGAGGCATTTTCCCATTGAAAAAGACGAAAGACGAAAGCCGAATGAAAGCCGAAACAAAGCCGAAAGCCGAAAGCCGAAACGGCTGGCCGTTTCGGCTTTCGGCTTATTCGAAAGAGATTCTTCTTTCGGCTTTCGGCTTTAGCCGAAATTTTTTGGCTTGCACTCCCCTATTCCCTACGGAATGTTGTTCTGTGGCTCATTTCGTGCCCATCTCTATTTAAGACTATGAATAATGAATAATGAAGTATAGCTTGGCCACTTTAGACTGCAAGCCAATCCTAACTATATACCAACAAATGTGGGTATTACTAGGAAAGGATGCAGGAAAATAATGGTATTTTAGTCACATAAAATACATTTCCTTTCGCAGATGATTTCTCCTGAATGCAAGAATGCTGTCTCTGTATATTCTCTGGTTAGTAGAAACATTACCAAAAATCCATTCTGTGACTGTAAAGGAAAGTCATGCAAAAGGAGGAATGTGAAAAAACCTGAAAGGCTGTTCCATACCTTTCCCTGGTAGAAGTGGTGGAAAGGGGTGGGGGGTTGGCTGTGGACACAAAAGGAGCCAGCGGACTACCTTTATGCTACCTCCCTATACATACTGAATCAGAGGTGTGGCAGGAAAGACTATTTAGGGGTCAGTGTTCACTCATACCCCCTCCTTTTGACCATCAACATGGGAGACACAAGGAGCACATCACATTGGAGGAATAAGTATTGGGGACGTAAGCTGATGTGGGGGGGCATCCATGCTGTGGCTTTAATAGCATCTTGACATGCAGGAATTAGCAGATTAATTTTTCATGGCATAGAGAGAAACATCACCACCTGCTAGCTGCTGCAGACCAAATGGCTATTAAAATATATTTAAGTAGTGCTGGGGCTATGGTGACAGACTCTGTTTCCTTCTAGTGATTTCTTTCTATAAGATCCTCTTCTGGAAGTCATTGATGCTATCATCCACACAGCCCTGCTCCTTCCATGTTTATTTTGAGCTTCAGGTTGAGGATAAACTCTTTATGATATTAAGTTGCAAATACTTGAAAGGCTCTGTGAGTCATTTACTTGCTCTGGAGATGTATGAAGGTTTTTTTTGGAACACAACCATGCCTCATGTTCTTAAATATTAAAGAGCACAGGTTGAAAAACAGTCCCACTTCAAACAGCAGCTCTAATTCTGGGGTATTCTTCTGCATGTAGTGTAAATAAAGCCTCATAACTGTTTTGCAGATTCATATAGTTCTTATCACTCTTTCTTCCAGTCCTCATACTGGACTGTTGCAATGCGCTGTACTTAGGGCTACCCTTGAAGAGTGTTTGGAAGCTGTAGCTAGAGCAGAATGCTCCTGCTAGACTGCTGGTCGATGCCAGTTATCTGGAGCATTTGTTCCCAATATTAAGGCAATTACATGGGTTACAGATCTGCTCCCAAGAAGTTGGGTTGGCCCTTTAGAGTCCTATATTGCTTAGGACTTGAGTATCTGAAGGACCATCTTCTTCTCAATGTTCTGACTGGGAGAAGACCACAGGGCCTTCTGACTAAAGTGTTCACAAGAGATAGCTTTTTTGGTAGCAGACCCATAATTATGGAACAGCTTCCCCCAGGGAGGTGCATCTGCCCCCCCCTCACTGTCAGTCTTTATGGAGCAGCTGAAGACAGCATTATTTAGGATAGTTTTTAATAAACTTAGTTTTCCTTACTGGCAGTCTTAAACTACGTTTTTAAATTCTGCGAGTTGTAGTGTATTCTTATTATTCTTATCTGGTGAGCTACCTTGAGCAGTAGCATGGTAAAATGGTAGCTAATAAATGTTTTGTATGAATGAATTTATGAATGAATTGATTTATTTCTCTAATTCTCAGCATTCAAAAGTTGCCACTAACATGGCACTAATATACCATAATAATAATTTAGATACGAGCTGTAAGTGACTTACAGTTCAGTAAGGGAATTTTAAATCTGTTATCTAGTTTTACATTTGAAGTCTATGTGGTTTGTGAAAAAAATTAGTTCTGTTTGCTGACCACTCAGAGGTCTATATGCTGTTGTAGCGGCATTGAGAATTTTGCAGCTCAAGATCAGGCAGGAGGGCAAGGTACTTTCCTGCATTGCTGGTGGGAGTGTACCTATATAGCTGACTTTTGGCAGACGATTCTCCGTGAAATTTCTCGTATCACAACTTATGAGATACCCTTACGCCCAGAACTTGTTTTCCTGGATCTTTGGAAAGATTTGGCAATTCCCCAACTAAGGAAAGATTTGATCAGAACTCTCTTGGTAGCTGCAAAAACTGTGATTGCACTTAGATGGAAATCGCACTTTCCGCCCAATCTTGACATATGGTACAAAATGGTGTGGGATCACCTTATGATGGAAAAGATAGCAGACAGAATCAGATTGTTGCAGAACCCCTCCAAACCTACACAATTTTACGCAAAATGGTATCCTTTTTTGGACTTTCTATCCCAGAATTCATGGCTGGTCTCTAAGCTACCTTATTATACGGTTATAAACCCTGAGATTTTAATTATAGGCTTGTTATGTGATATAATGGATTTACTTGTTTATCATTCTTCCTACAAAGCTGCTGCTTACCTTATACTGTATTTGAACATCATTAATGGTGTACACTTCTTATCTAATTGTGTGTTAACTGCTGTTATTACTCTCTTACCTGAGCATAATTATGTATAGTACCATGTTATGTTTATGTAGTTATTGTTACTCTTGTTATGTGTTAAAAATTTTAATAAAAAAAATTGCTTGGTCAAAATCAGATTTAAAAACATAGGGTTTGGCTCTGAGACTGACTGCATTAAAATCCCCCAAGTGTGTTTACATAAACTCTATTGACTCTCTTCTATCAAAGCCAAAAAATACAAAGATACCAAGACAGTCTATGAATATTAAATCTATAGAACCAAATAATCTCCAAACTGACTTGCAATTAATTTCCTCCACCCCTTTCCTCTTGATTTTCTTTCTTGAGTTATCTGGAGCTTTTAATTTGCAAAGAGTCCAGTAGTGTCTTTAAGAATAACCAACATGAGGTTCCCCTGGTAGATTCCGGAGGGAATGGACGTGTTCTGAGGGAGCTCCGACCTCCTGAACCCTATACCCTTATAAAATCGCTACAATGGACCTTTAAAAAGTATTGATATGCAAAGTCAAATCGCAAAGAAAAAGAAATCGCATTCAAAAGTTGTAAAGAACTTACAGCAGTATTTTGAAGAGGCGAAAGACGCAGGCCGGGAGCCAAGAAAAGCTGGTGAACAACTTAAAATGGCTGACAAAAGAGCAGCAATTACTGAGGGGCAAGTAAATACCTCAAATTTTACTCTTGATCCCCATCTACAGTTCTTAGAACAGAGGCTCTCTAATCATATGGCCTAATTGCTAGAACCTCTGGCGAACCAGCTATCTGAAATAAAGCTTGAACTAAATAAAACAAATATGAAGTCTGAAATGGCTTTAACATTGAGTCAGGAATCACAGAGAAATATACAGGACTTGCAGAGGCTGACAGAATCTCACCAAGAGAGGCTGCTGGGTCTTGAGATTAGAGCCCTGCAGGGAAATTTGAAGATAAGGGGGGTAGAGGAATCGTTTGCCACAAATGAAAATATGAAGGAAAAATTGACAGCTTGGCTTACAGAATACTTCAAGCTGGGAGAGGTCGCGCCCCTCCCTGCCCTTTATCAGTAAAGCTTACAGGATCGGCACAGAAAGATTTTACAGGAATAAGCCAAGCCCAAGAGACATCATCATCGAATTCTCAGGGGACTATATGAGGATGAAAGTGTTTTATGAAGCAAGACGTAGGGGATCTATTCCCCTGCAAGGTATCCCAATCTACATATATGAAGATCTGCCCAAAGAGGCTCTGATGAAATGCAAAGAAATGAAGCCCATCACTGAAGCCCTTCGAAAATCAAATATAAGATATAAATGGCTGAACTGCAGCAGGGTGTTGGTAATCATTCAAGGCAAGCACTACACAGCTTCAGACACTGACACGGGAGTGGAACTTCTCTCAGCCCTGGGAATTGAGTCTCCTATGGAAGTTGGTAAAGTCAGCAATAAGAGAAAGTCACCGTCGACGCCAAAGGGAGCAAGATACCGATAAGAGAGACCTGAAGACGTCTTACGCATGCTGCTATGCAATGAATTAATAATAACACTTTGTGATTTGTATATGGTTCGGGGTAGCTAATTAACTATTAAAGCGGGTGTGATTACAGGGGTGGGGGGGGAGATACGAGTTCTATTAAGGTAGCTCCATTTTTGTTTTTTTAGTAGCTCAACAACTTTGGGAGTATTTACATCTTTCCCAAAACTAGAATGACACTCTATGTAAAAGAGATACTGTTGGGGGAATTAGGTGGTAACTTGTATATACAGTCGTTCAGGGGTATTTTTATTTGGGCAGCTTTATTTTGGGTTTGTTCAATCAAAGGAAAGATTTCTTTACTTAAAGAGTTTGAACTGACTTGAGGGTGGGGGTGAGGGGGGGATTGAAATCTACTGCATACGAGACACTGAACTGATTGGCCTGTTCATACTAGGTTGCAATTGATTCATATTAATAATAATTATCAAAGGGGGATTATTATAAGATAAATCTCAGTGTTTAATATATTGATTTTTACTTGAGGGTATAAAAGTGATTTTGGGGCAGTAGGGAGGAGGGGAGTTGGAGTAGACATACAATAAGGCTTTGTAAATACTTAGTAGATCTTAAAAGTTTCTGCTTGATTTATTCTAAACTTAATTATTTACTAGTAATTGTAACTTTATTATCAGACGTGTTTAATAAATTAATTCATTTTGTGAATAAATTAAATTAATTTTAAGGCAAAAGGGAGGGAGGGTGGGGGGGAAGTTACAGCTTATAATATACATAATATTGAATTAGTTTACCAGGTGACATTGGTGTGCTATAGATTCATATTGATATAACTTGATTGAGAGTAATAGTTGTTGGGGATTGGCTTTGTATCTACATAGAAGGGAAGAATAGGAAGAAGGAAAAACTTGCTAAATTTACTTGTGACATCTGTAAATAAGTTCACATTGAGGGATCTTTAGGGCTCAATTGTATTAGTCACTTTACTTCAATTCATTGATTATATCTGAAGCTAGGTAATTCCACCCACACTATAAGTTAAGAGGATACAAGCTTTAATTAGGTATACCTTTTCAAAGGGTGTTGCAGGATACATTTAAAAATAATCCCTGGTGTGGTGGCCTAGCAACAAAAACAGTTGTGCTTAACTACTTGAAATACTAATATATACATATTATACGGTGGTATCATATTTTGTAGTAACTAAGGTACCCCAAATAGAGTAAAAATGTGTTCTAAACTCAAAGCTGTTTCACTGAATGTTAGAGGACTGGGAAATCCAGTAAAATGAAAGAGAGTCCTATCACATCTAACCAAAATCAATTCTCAAATTGTCTTTTTGCAGGAAACTCACTTTCGAATAAATAATTCTGGTATGCTGAAGGCAAATTGGATCCAATCCCAGTACCATGCTGAGGGTAATTTTAAATCAAGGGGCGTCGCTATTTTGATTTCGAGAGCACTTCCATTCCAACATAAAAAAACAGTAAAAGACCCAAAAGGCAGGTATATATTTATTAAAGGAATGATAGGAGATCAGATGTACACACTTGCCTCTTTGTATGCACCCAATATAAATCAATTGAACTTCATAGAGGATACTATTAATAAGCTAATGAAGTTTCAAGAAGGGCACCTGATTGCGGGAGGAGATCTTAATTACATTGTTCATTATAAACTAGACAAATCAAATTTTGGGAGGAAGCTAAAATTAACAAAGAAATCAAAGTTGGACTCTATATTTCAAGCTCACCACCTGACTGACATTTGGAGGTTACGTCATAAAGGAGAGAGAGATTATACATATTATTCACAGAGACATGACACATATACACGCATTGACTATATTTTAATTTCGGATTCCCTAACTGATAAAACTCTTGATTGTGAAACTGAATCTAATGTGATCTCAGACCACTCTTCGGTCACATTAACAATCTCTCTGGATCCACACCCACAAAAATCTAAACAATGGTGTTTTCCACAACACCTATTAAAAAAATCAACACACAGCTGGAGAAATAGAGAGAATAATAGAAACTGTGATTGCAGATAATATCTCAGATGACATAGAGGCTAATATTATGTGGGACACGATAAAAACTGTAACTAGGGGTCATATCATAGCCCTTTCAGCTAGAGTTAATAACGAAAAATTAAAAAGGAGACAAGAATTGGTAGAAGAAACTAGGAGGCTAGAAAACCATCATAAGGCAACGGGTAGTAAAAAAACATACCAACAATTACTTGCCCAGAGGAAAATACTAGAAGCCCTGGACATTGATAATATCCATAAACAATAGTTACTAATCAAACAAAGGCACTGGCTTAATACGCCCAAGGCTTTACGCCTACTCTCTAATAGGATCAAACAGAAAAGGGCTAAAACTATTGTGCAGTCTGTGCTAGATAACGATAACAAAATACAGTATGACGCACAACTGATACTTCAGGTCTTCAAAAATTATTATAAGCAGCTTTACACTACAAAAAATCCAGACCAAGATAAAATTGTTAAATTTCTGCAATCACTCAAAGGTATAAGGAAATTAGTGTCAGGATCTCATTGGCAGAGTTCTTCACCTGAACAATGTGGTGTCTTTCTTATACATCATGTCTAGAATTTGCTATGTTAAACTGTATAGCCATCTAGTTTATTCCTTTCCATGTTTTGAGTACTGAACGACAGTTACGCCATGTTAATGTATTAGTTGTTAGCCTCTCCTTCCTTCCAGGCATTGCCGGACAGCTCCTTCCGTGGGAGAGAATGCAAGTTTATCTTATGTCTGCAGCTCCGACCTTGAGGTTCCCGCTTCCTCGTCTCCGCACTCTCAGCGCTGGGAACTATGAGGGGGGAGGATGGGAACCCAAGGGTTGAAATGTAATTGCTTTCATCAGGTACCTCATTCCTAGCAAAGTCTATGGTTGGCCAGAACGGTCTAAGTTCTGGAATGTGGACCCAGGGCCTGTATGCTGTTTTCTAATAAACCTTTTGAAATCAAGAGACTCTGTCGCCTTGCAGAAGGGAAGAAGGCAGTAGCTAGCCGACTGGAATGCCACAGTCTGACAATTAGAAGAGATACACCACTCACTCTTAGATAAACCAATAACGATACAAGAAGTGGTAGATACTATCAAGATGGCCAAAAATAATAAGGCAACGGGTCCTGATGGATACCCCGTGGAATTCTACAAAAAATATTTAAACATTCTGAGCTCACACCTATCCAAAACATGTAACTTAGTGCTAGAAACTGGTAAGATGCCCCCTACATGGAAAATGGCAGATGTTGTGGTCATCCCAAAGCAAGGGAAAGATCTTTTAAAAGCAGCATCATATCGCCCTATCTCACTGCTAAATCATGATTACAAGCTATTTACAACTATCCTGGCCAAGCGTTTAAACTCATTTATATCCAGATATACACATCAGAACCAAACAGGCTTCATTCCTAGGAGGGAAATCACAGACAATATATATAGAACGTTGCAACTGATAGATTTCTGTAAGCAAGAGAAACTAGAAGCTATTTTTTTATTCCTGGACATTGAGAAGGCATTCAATTCGGTGGAACTTAATTATCTACTAGCTACTTTAAAACACATGGGTTTTGGAGATTGATTTTTAATGACAATACAATCTATATATTCGAATCCAGGAGTGAATATTAAATTAAATGGACTGCATTCGGAAAGAATTAACATTAAACGTGGTACTAGGCAGGGATGTCCCCTTTCCCCAGTCCTGTTTGCTTTAGCATTGGAGCCGTTTGCCATTGCCATACGAGAGAATTCACAAATACAAGGAATTAATACAAACAATATAACCTCGAAAATTAGTCTATTTGCAGATGACATGTTGATTTATTTAACAAACCCATTATCCTCTCTAGTTCATCTAGACCCTTTACTTAAGGAATTTGGTTCCATATCAGGCCTCATCGTCAACCAATCTAAATCGCAATTTCTTGTATGTAATGTAACTAAGGACAAAATAAACCAAATCAATCAAATATATAAGTTTCAATGGGCCTCCAAACAAATGACCTACCTTGGAATTAACATATCTCCTAACCTTGATGACCTGATAAAACTAAATCATGACAAATTAATACATCAAATAAAACTAGATATAGCGCAATGGAACAAATTAAAGCTGTCCTGGATGGACCGATTTCACTTAGTAAAAGCGTTCCTTATGCCAAAAATTCTCTTTGTGCTCAGAGCAATCCCAATTAATATACCTAAGTTTCAAATCTCCCTATGGCAAATTGTTCTTAATACTTTTCTATGGCAAGGCAAACACCCCAGGATTGCCTTCTCTACGCTCAGGTTAAAGACTTCAGAGGGGGGTCTTAATTACCCAGATTTGATACTGTACCAACCAGCAATAAGACTGGTCAACCTATTACAACTACACTTCTCAGAGAACCCTCCGGATTGGATTTTGATAGCGCAAGCCCCATTGAATCACTCCACGTTAAATGATGTGGTTTGGGAATCTGATGCCCATCGCCCAAAGTACATTAGAAGCAACAGAATACTAACGTCTATCTTGAAAACTTGGGACCAGTATAGACATAAAATCAGCCCTACATTTTCTAGATTTGCCTCTTTCCTAGCACAGCATTGGTTTCTGCCAGGGATGGAAATATCATTTGGATCAGCCCTAAGAAAAGTGAAAATGACCAGGTTACAGGACATTGCCTCGCGAACGGGTTTATTAGAAAAAGCAGAATTAGATAAAAAATTAGGACAAAAGTTACACTGGTTTAGATATCTGCAACTGAAAAACATGGTGGAAAAAATAAACCTAAAAGCTATAATGAACAGACCACTTACAGAGTTCGAATTGATATTGAATAGTTCTGTATTTGCTAAAAAGGGCAGTATAGCTAGACTATATAGAATTTTACTAAATACTTTTAAAGAAAAAAAGCTGAATTGCGTCTCCAAATGGGCTAAGGACTTCAATATAGATCCAGCGAGTTCCTCATGGGAAAGGATATGGTCTTCCTCTATATTTAAAACGAATACAGTTGTAATGAAGATTCAGACATATAAAATCATACACAGGTGGTATCTGACCCCTAAAAAGTTATCACTGATCTCCTCATCAACATCCCCTTGTGTTGGAAAGATTGTGGACAAGTGGGCTCATTCGCCCATTGCTGGTGGGAATGGCCTCACATTGCCACATTTTGGAGAGAAGTGCTTGCCGAAATCAAAAAAATGACAGGATATGACATCACCTTAGACCCCAAAATAATTCTTCTGGATGTTTGGGAAGAACTCACCATACCTAAAATCCGAAGGGAGCTTATTGCTTCATTTTTTGTAGCTGCAAAGAGTGTCATAACGACATTGTGGAAAGCACATAAGAGGCCGACAATTGAGGATTGGTTTGAAAAGGTTTGGAACAACTTTATTTTGGAAAAAATAACTGATGACTTGTACAGAGCTGAACACTTTCCTGCTGAAACAAACTTCTCTGAGAAATGGTTTCCCTTTTTTGTATATATAGAAATGAATGACCTTCAACCAAGGTCTAAAATTATATAATCAGTAACTAATTCTGGTTATTTCACATTATAATCATCATTTTAGATTATATTGATATGTTCAACAAATACTGAAAGTTTTGTGATGTTTAATATATACGCCTATAGTGCGAACTATTGTTATTGTACATTATTAACTTTACACTGTCTGTTATTTCCTTGAAAAGTTGTATTGATACCTTGTTTATTAATAAAAAAATTATTAACAAAAAAAAGAAAAGATTAACCAACATGACAAACTCCTCTGGATTTAATTTGCAAGTATCTTTTCTGATCTCTGCTTCAACCAGTTGGGGGAAGGATTGATTTGATGGCAACATGGCACCTTCCAGCTCTGAATTTCTATAAAAATCAATAGTTTTCAAAATGTTGTAAGACTAACTGAGGGTGTGGTCTTACATGGGTTCCACATTGCCATGGATGCCACGGTGCCTGTGACACCTTTCCTGGCACTAACCAAGTATTTTTGGAAACCAGACGAAACCACGTGGGGCTTTTGCCAAGCAAGACTTCTGATGAGCTATTGGAAAACTGACTAGCTATGCAGATTTTTTTAAAAAATTGCTTTGGTAGTATCTGCCACCATAACACAAGGATTGTCACTCCATGATTGAAGCTGTGTGTATGCAAGAAAATGTTTTTTAAAACAATATGTTCATTTAAGAAGGTATCCTGTTAAACAGAGCCAGAAAAGTTGCGATCAGAGCAACTTTTATGCATGCCCTCACTTCTTAACATTGTGTGGTTGGTTCCACCTCTTGTAGCTGCCATTTTGTGGTTGGCTGAAGCAGCCATTTTGTAGTTTGGCTCACTACCATGTGTCAGAATTTCAAAGGCACCCACAGGCTCAAAAGGGATGGGGACTAGAGATGGGCAAGAACCTAAATATGACCCAAAAAAACCCATGAAGCAGGCCAGTTCGGGGTTCACAAACCAGGGTTCGTGGAAGCTCCTTTTCATGGAACTTCCACAAACTGTATACTGGTTCATTGGGTTGTATTTACAGGGGCAGTTTAAATGGCCATTTCCCCAGGGAAATGGCCATTTAAACTGCCCATTTAAGGGACTTGCAAGGGCAAGTCCCTTTAAACAATCAGCTAGCAGGCAGCAGGGGGAATCTCCTCATCAACATCCCCTTGTGTTGGAAAGATTGTGGACAAGTGGGCTCATTCGCCCATTGCTGGTGGGAATTTTGGAGAGAAGTGCTTGCCGAAATCAAAAAAATGACAGGATATGACATCACCTTAGACCCCAAAATAATTCTTCTGGATGTTTGGGAAGAACTCACCATACCTAAAATCCGAAGGGAGCTTATTGCTTCATTTTTTGTAGCTGCAAAGAGTGTCATAACGACATTGTGGAAAGCACATAAGAGGCCGACAATTGAGGATTGGTTTGAAAAGGTTTGGAACAACTTTATTTTGGAAAAAATAACTGATGACTTGTACAGAGCTGAACACTTCCTGCTGAAACAAACTTCTCTGAGAAATGGTTTCCCTTTTTTGTATATATAGAAATGAATGACCTTCAACCAAGGTCTAAAATTATATAATCAGTAACTAATTCTGGTTATTTCACATTATAATCATCATTTTAGATTATATTGATATGTTCAACAAATACTGAAAGTTTTGTGATGTTTAATATATACGCCTATAGTGCGAACTATTGTTATTGTACATTATTAACTTTACACTGTCTGTTATTTCCTTGAAAAGTTGTATTGATACCTTGTTTATTAATAAAAAAATTATTAACAAAAAAAAGAAAAGATTAACCAACATGACAAACTCCTCTGGATTTAATTTGCAAGTATCTTTTCTGATCTCTGCTTCAACCAGTTGGGGGAAGGATTGATTTGATGGCAACATGGCACCTTCCAGCTCTGAATTTCTATAAAAATCAATAGTTTTCAAAATGTTGTAAGACTAACTGAGGGTGTGGTCTTACATGGGTTCCACATTGCCATGGATGCCACGGTGCCTGTGACACCTTTCCTGGCACTAACCAAGTATTTTTGGAAACCAGACGAAACCACGTGGGGCTTTTGCCAAGCAAGACTTCTGATGAGCTATTGGAAAACTGACTAGCTATGCAGATTTTTTTAAAAAATTGCTTTGGTAGTATCTGCCACCATAACACAAGGATTGTCACTCCATGATTGAAGCTGTGTGTATGCAAGAAAATGTTTTTTAAAACAATATGTTCATTTAAGAAGGTATCCTGTTAAACAGAGCCAGAAAAGTTGCGATCAGAGCAACTTTTATGCATGCCCTCACTTCTTAACATTGTGTGGTTGGTTCCACCTCTTGTAGCTGCCATTTTGTGGTTGGCTGAAGCAGCCATTTTGTAGTTTGGCTCACTACCATGTGTCAGAATTTCAAAGGCACCCACAGGCTCAAAAGGGATGGGGACTAGAGATGGGCAAGAACCTAAATATGACCCAAAAAAACCCATGAAGCAGGCCAGTTCGGGGTTCACAAACCAGGGTTCGTGGAAGCTCCTTTTCATGGAACTTCCACAAACTGTATACTGGTTCATTGGGTTGTATTTACAGGGGCAGTTTAAATGGCCATTTCCCCAGGGAAATGGCCATTTAAACTGCCCATTTAAGGGACTTGCAAGGGCAAGTCCCTTTAAACAATCAGCTAGCAGGCAGCAGGGGGAATCCCCTCCTGCTGCCTGCCAGCTGATAGTTTAAAAGTACTTGCCCTTGCAGGTCCCTTTAAACTACCCAACCCCCCCCCCTTTTTAAAAAAGGCACTTTATTTTAAACAGTTGACAACATAGTTACATTTAATAAGATATGTTTTATAATCTCAATAGCAGCCGCAGTGTGATTTTTCTGTAAACACCAACGTTTGAATTTGAGAGGCAACAAAAAAGGCCAGATTTTTTGAAGTTGTTACTGAAATTATAACATTGAGTGATATTTGTTAGTATTATAACTTTTGAGAAACATTTAGTAGTGAAACCATTCAGATAAGGCTGTCCCTGGAAATAGTCACTGATTGTATTGGATGGTTTAAAAGGAATGGAGTCAAATGTCTTATTCCTGAAGACCTATTGGAGTTCAAATCCCTTAAATGTTTTATTGCCAGTAGATGTTCTGAGAGGAATATTTTTTTCAGTTCACATGTTAGATCATTTATACAAAAACTAGATGGTTTTATGTTTGTTTATTAAGGAAATTGATACAGAATATTTCCTTTTTTTAAATAAGAGGAACACAATTCCCTGATTTGTTTTATTTAATAAAACTTGTATTATTACTACCCTATTCTATCTTCTATTATATCTACCCTATGTTCATCTTATTAGGTGCTCAAGACAATATAAGAAACCTTATAAAATATGGGCCCCCTTTTGGGGACTATGGCATGGGAGGATGGGGGCCTCCTGTCTGTACCAACACCATTTTCAAGATCCAAAAAGGCTGCACAGCTGTTTCTCCTCTTAAAAATGGCACAAGGGGAGACATGAGTCTCTCATCCTCCTTTGCTGCAGTCTCCAGCAGGACCGGGATCCTGCAGCGACTGTTAAAGTTAAAAAAGAGTCTAAAATGACACCACATCCCTACGGCAGACTTGGAGGTGGTATCATCCAATCTGGCCCTAAGAAGGAAAAATTAGTGAAAATTCAGGGGCAAATATTATCCTCATCATTAAATTGCAATCAGGCCATCTGCCCAGCATCATGATACTTCTGTTCCCTTAGTGAACCACTGAAATCCATTGTAAATCAATCACTAACTCAGGGCTCCTTCCCCCAGCCATTCGAACAGGCAGTTATCCATCCACTAATTGAAAAACCATCCCTAGACAAAACTGATGTGGCCAATTATTGCCCAGTCTCTAATCTGCCCTTTCTGGGCAAAGTAATTTAGAGAGCAGTTGCTGACCAATTCCAGATCTTCTTGGAAAACTCTACCTCTCTAGACCATTTCCAGTCTGGATTCAGACCAGGGCATGGGACAGAGGCCCTTTTCGCACTTATAGTTTAAACTGCCATGAGCATTTGCCCTGATTGTAGTGGCTTCGGTATTGAAGCCGTTCATTTCACACTGTCCACTGCAGTTTCAATTTGGCATTTGTGCTTCATTTCATACCCACTTTGAAGCCTTGGTGCAGTTTCAGGCTTTTGGGGCTTTGCAATTCATGTCACACTTTTAAAAAAAAAACTTTGAGCATGTGCAGTAACATTGCAATGTTGGAACCCATCCCCCCTTTTTGCTGATTGGGCTGTCCCCCACCCACTGGAGAGGCAATTGGTGGTAGAGTTCTGGGGGGAAACATGTATCACTCTCATTTATTTTTTTTTAAGCCAAGCCAGGAAAGGGTTAAAATGCTGCTGCTTCATCTCCTCATGGCAAGCTGCGGCTTTTCTTCCAAAGAAAGCCATTTAATCTTTTCCTGGCCTTTAAGGCCAGGAGGAATGTGCAGTAATGTTGCAGTGTTACAATGTTACAACCCATTCTTGCCTTTAAAAAAAATAGAGTGTGTGTACATATCCCAAGGGAGGAAGAGGAAAGTAGCCATTTAACCCTTTCCTGGCTTTTAAAGCCAGCAGGGAATTAGCAGCAAGCTTAGGAATCGTTCCTGGCTTTGAGAAAAAAATAATAGAGTGTGTGCCCAGGAGGAAGGAAACCAATGAAGAAGCAGCCTTATGATCCTTACCTTGCTTTACTAAAAAAATGGTGGACAAGGAGTTTACAGAGCTGAGGAGGGTGGGAGTGGTTAATTCTGCACAGACCAATCAGCTCCTGGGGAAAAGAAGAGGGGGGATAAGAGAAGCAGAAGGAGAGGATAGAGTTCACACTGAAATTACTGGACACTACTTGGCAGTGGCTTCAAAATAACATTGTGGTATGTCCGCAGGGGGGGAAATCAGGATGCTGCGGGAAAACATTGGTTCTGCATCCCATGACTACCTTGAAAGTATGAAAGTCCCACAAACATGGGAAGCAGAAAAGGTGTTGAAACACTTTAAACTACCCTTGTGAAAAGTACCAGAGACAGCACTAGTAGCGTTAGTGGATGATCTCTGTCTGAATATAGTCAAAGGCCATGCCTCCTTATTGCTCCTCCTGGATCTGTCTGCAGCCTTTGACATAGTAGAACATGCCATCCTGTTGAGGCATTTAGAAACAGAAGTGGGTATCAAAGGATGTGCCCTGGACTGATTTAAATCATTTCTCATGGAACGGTCTCAAAGGGTTGCCATCGGAGATCAGCTATCTCCAGAATGGGAACTATCTTGTGGGGTTCCACAGGGCACAATCTTATCTCCCATGTTATTCAACCTCTATGTAAAGCTTTTAGGAGAACTCATTCGTAGCTATGGAGTTGGATGTCATCAATATACTGGATCCAGCACTACTACTAGAAAAACAAGTTAAAGTAGCTGCAAAAAATGCTTACTACAATCTCACTGTAGCCTGGAAGATGGCTTCTTACTTTGACAGCCAACTTGGCCACCTGGATCCATGCTATGGTAACATCAAAACTTGACTATTGTAATGCACTATACATTGGTGTCCCATCTAAGTTAACTAGGAGTCTCCAATTGATGCAAAATGCTGCTGCTCGATTGTTAGCAGGAGCGAGCAGAAGCATGAACATCACTCCCATCCTACAGTCACTCTTATCAGTTACCGTGCTCAATTCAAGGTATTGGTTATTACATACAAAGCTCTTCATGGCCTTGGCCCAGCATACTTACAAGATTGCCTCCCTCCCTATGTCCCTCCAAGGCAGTTTCACTCATCTGAATAGGATCTCTTGCAGATGCCAGCCTGCACATGGGCAAAATCAACAGCAGCCCATACACAAGCTTTCTCAGTGGCGGCCTCTATCCTGTGGAACGGCCTGCCTGAGGAGGTCAGGAGAGCCCCCACTATCATAGCTTTCTGCAAATGATGCAAAACCGAATTATTCAAAAAGGCTTTTTACTCAGATAGGAGGGAAGTATTGTAGGGAGGGGGCCTCGATGCTTCGCTAATGAGTTAGGGACCATAGACTTCACCACTATGTTGCCTTGCATATTACTTGTTGCTTTGAATATGTACTCCTATATACTACCTATGCTTCATGTTATCTAATGTCAGTCCTAGAATTGATTATGTTCTTTCAGCAATTCTTCAACTTTTTATTGGATCCTGCTAATGCTATATCTTTGTAAAATCCTATAACATTTTTTATGAAATTTCCTTGATACTGTATGGTAATGTCCTGATACTGATTGTACTAATTTCACACTATGTAATCTGCCTTGAGTCTCAGTGAGAAAGGTAGACTATAAATGACATAAATAAATAAATAATAGTAATTGACTCAGTGTACAGGATGGAGCAATTGCTGCCTGAGGAGCTGTGCCAGATTCTGAGGAAGTAGCTACAGTAGGGGTGTGAATGTGGCTATATCTGAGCTGCAATTAAACCCAAAATCAGGTCAGCTTTCAAGACATCCAAAATGATTCAAAACACTCAAAATTTGGGAAGGAACAATTTATCTCTGAGAATTTCAGGCGTGTTTGAGATTTAAAGAAAAATTGTTTCCAATAGACCTGGTCTCCAGAGTTTAGAGGCCATGTCTTCCCATATCAGACAATGGTCCTTTACATTTTAAAAGGCAAATGCGCTGCCAAACAGTTGTTCTTTTCTTCTCTCCCTTCACATTCCTGCTGCCTTGTGTGTGGGGAGGAGGGATAGGAGGGAAAAGGTAAAAGTAATGGTTCTGAAATTCCAGAATTGAAAAATGTACCTGAAATAGAATCCTATACCAGTCAAACCACTCAAAAAGTTTGGTATAATGAAAGGAATGCCCTCCCTGAAATTCTAAAATCAAGTTAATAGGATTTTTTTTAATGCATACCTGTAGGTCTTGCTACCCAGGTGATTGCCAGTGCCTTCAGGCAGAAAACATGTGTCACCACAAGATTTCACAACAAACCACCACCCACTGATCACCTGGGCAGAATTATATGTGGTCTAATGCCCAAGTTATCAGCTGTTTCTTTGGGGATGCTTAATCTCCCCAGAGCATAGGTCCTGGATGTTGGCTGCCCCAATTTTCCCTATGCAATGGGCAGTTCTGATTATAATATTACTATGATTCCCAGTGAGGGATACATGGTGCAGTGCTTAGTATATTGGGGATATTTAGGTTCAAATCTCAGTTCTGCCTTGAGCTAGTCACCTCTCTCTCCTTCCTATCCATACTAGATGGTTATGAGGAGAAAGTAAAAGCCATGGATGCCACCCCAAGGTTCTTGGGAGAATTGTGGGATTAAAATATGAAAGATGCCAATAAAGCATGAAGCTCACTGGGCAATTTTAGGCAAAATCATTAGCTTGGATCCAGCAGTAAATTTCTGCTAATAGAAGGGGGCAATTCTTCCAATTCTTCAACCATAGACCCCCAATCACCTCATCCCACAGATTCCCTGTCTCCCAAAGACATTTTGGGGAGAACTTCACATTTCAGTGAGATGGAAGAGGTGAGAAAGTCCCTTCCATTGATAGAAATCTGAGGAAATTACTATTGGATCTGATACCTTTCAGCCCTACCTATCTCATAGAATCCTTACAGAGAATGCCTTCTAATCCATTCTGAGCTTCTGGGGCAGGATAACATGAGAACAGAGCTACTAAACAAATGATCAAAATAAGCAGCCCTAGAAACGGAGGAAAACTCAAAGCCGAATGGAATATAATTCATCATGGCTTTGATTTCTGCAGCAACCCTCCTTTTCAGAGAGCTATAGTATGTCTGTGAGCTTGAGTCCTCAGAATAATGATTAATGCTCAAAATGCTTCAGAATCCAATTCTACAAAAGCATGGGGAATTATAGAAGGGTTGGGGAGGGGAGGCTATTGCATGATGAGAGCATTTATGTGCATTCTCTTACAATATAGGAATTCTGCCACATACCTCTAGGAATATTACATTTTTTAAGTGTAGGTATTTAGTGTGTCATCTGGATCCTTTACAAAGTAGCTGTAATGATTACACATTGTGCCAAGCTGTGGAAAAACATTTCTGTGAAACAACATTTGTTGGCAAGCTGAATAAAAAAATAATGCAAACACTCAAACATATTGTTACCTTATATGATCAGAATATCCTGACATGTTTGGTGAAAATTTTCCAATTGGAACGCAAACTAAAATTGCCCACTGTAAGTAATATACAACTTCAGAAAATGGTATTTAGAAAATCTAATTTAAAAAATTATACAGAATACCCAGAACCCAGTAGCTGCCTAGGAGAGAGCAAGTGACCTCGCTTAGCTGGGGTAGAGGGGAGGAGGGAGGGTGGGAAGAGAGTAAGAAACTAGAGGTGGTGATTACATCTACTGATTCTGAAGTCCAATTAAGCCCACCACCAATGCCAGAGTCCAGGCATCTGGGCAGCAAATAATGCAAAGGGGAAATACCAAAGACATATGCTGTGTGCCAGACAGGGACTCTGTAGTGCGCATAGGTGATCTTGGAATAAGCAAAAAGTGAACACTGGGGGGGTGAGTAAAGATTGGAATGCCATTTTGTGGGGGAAACCCTTCCATCTCAGGGTCATCCACAGGCTGCCTTAGTATTTCATCCCTTTGCATGTGTAGCTGAACATATGCAGTCAGCACAATGCTTACTTCTATATGTATGCTCAAAGACACCTCCATACAATCATATAAACAAACATGAAGATGCCTTACACTGAATCAGACCATGAGTCTGTCACAGTCAAGATTATCTACCCTGACTGGCAGAGGCTTTTCAGGATCTCAAGAAGAGATCTTTTTCATTATCTACTACTTGAGCCCTCTAATTGGTGATGTCAGACATCGAACCTGGAGCCTTCTGCATTTAAAGCAACGACTCTAGACATTAAAATATCTTCACTGCTTTGAACACAAATTGAGGTTTTCAGGCTTATCATAAGCTGGTTAGAAGGGGGAAAAAGTCCAGTCCTCCCCCTTCCAAAATCAGGTCGCTGCTTTTTGCAGCATTTCCAATCACATTTAAGAGTCTGCAGGTTGCTATGCAGGTTCTGCTGAATGTGCAAATGTGTGTGAGGGAGAAGTGGATAAAAAAATTGCTTTCCTCCGTATCTATTAAGTGGACATGTGGACAAAATCTGAGGAGAGATTCAGTTATCACTCAATGTGTGAACTTTTTCCATAAAAAAGCAATGTGTTTGGAGTGATGTCCAGTGATGTAAAACCTTTGTCTGTGGCCCTTGGGGCTGAGCCTCTCTTGGTTCAGCATTTTAGCATTAAAGCAGAATATAGAAAACGTTCAACACACATCATTTATATTCTACAGGCAATCCTATCTGACTGATGGCATAAGTAGAATTTTGAAGACCAGCATGGCTCATGTGGAAGCTGTAACTGCCATCATCATTTGTGGTGGGAATTTGGGAAATAGCAGAACCTGTGTAGCTAGGGTTCCCAGCTTCCAGGTGGTGGGTGAAGATCTCCCAGCATTACAGCTGCTCTTCAAGCAACAGAGATTAGTTCCCCTGGAGAAAATGGCTACCTTGGAAGGTGGACACTGTCACTATACGTAGTTGAGATATCTCCCCTCCCCAAGCCACACCTTCCCCTGGCTCCACCCCCCAAAATCTCTATGAATTTCTCAACCTGAAGCTGACAACCCTGTATGCTGCCCTGATACCTGTGGACTGTTGGATCAGAGGGGCTGATTGTGCCAATGAGCCTCAAGGTGCAAACTTCTATTTTCAGTGTGGAAACATAGTGACAAGAGTTCTCCACATTATTTTCTGAGAAAGGTTATCATTTAATTAACTCAAAAGTGCATTATTTCAATTCAGAGATTAGAACAGTTATCACTTCTGTTCTAGCGATTATAACATTCAATTACAAATGCAGTCCTAACCTTGGCATGGAGAAATGCCATTTGAAGCACTGTATGGAGGTGAGTGATAGTAGCAATCTGATTTATATGTTCGTTATTTGAGAAAATGATGTCTTCCAGAAATTTAATACAGCCAGAATAGTGACATTGATTGATGTACCTTTCTACATAGTTTATACAAATATGCCCATATAACAACAAGGCATAAAATATTATATGTTTGCGTATACTTTCAGTTTTCAGTTTTCTTCTAGCCTCAGATAGCTTCTACAACTGTCTGGAAATTTGGATTGGTCCAAAATCTGGCTGTCTAGGCTATTGTCGCAGGCCAATTGGGGGGAGCATGCTGCCACTCAGAGGTGTGTGTCCTGGGGGAGCGTGCCCCCCGCTGGCCGAGTAAGTGGGTGCGAGGGGCAGAAGGGTGGGAGCAGGGGATCCCCCGCTCCCGGCAGGGGAATGCTAACCCTAAATCCATGGTGATTTCCACATTAAGAAACTAGAAATGGCTGAGGTGGAACCTCCATTAGCTAGTCTATGCTACTAAATGCAAAGTTAGAGCTGGAGACAATCTGGAAGATGTTCAATGGTTGCTCCTTAACCCTGAAGCAGTAATGTACAAACCTGTAATTCTCATACAGTGCAGCTGGTCTTTGAAAAAAAGAACATCAGCCGTATCTAGGCAGAAGGCCCTTTGCCAGTACTGTGGCCTTCAACAGTCTCTGGACCCAGCATTGCTCACTGTGCATGTATAGAAGACACACAGTTTTAGAATATGCACAATTTCCCAGAATAAGCACAATTTTCTCTGTGTCTGGTAACAAAACACACTCTCATTCACACATCCCACTGAAACATGGGATCAAACAGCATGCAATGCAAAGACTTTGTGTGTGGGGGGGATAATTTTCATGATTGTGTGATCTCATCACGGCCTACAGAATTTTCTAGGGGCTTTGATTTATTTTTGTAAACAAAAGTAACTTCTATGCTTACTATATGTCATCAGTAAACTAGGAAGCTCAACACTTAGCCTGAAAGTTAAGGAGAACTACCAATCCTTACATTCTCCTATTCATACATTTTGAAATCCTCAGTCAATCTGACAAAGGTGACTAAAGAACAGGATTTTGCTTCATCTGTTCTGCTAAACATTAGATTGGAACCATCAGGAATTCATGCAGTGTCTCTTTAAAAATATTTTCAGGTCAAAATAGCAGGATCCAACCAGTACACAAATTATGGTGATGATTGTGGAAAAGAAAAATGAACAATAAGACCCGGAATAATCTATTCTGTCCTAGAGGATGAAAGTCTATAAACTGAAGTGTGATGACCTAGATAGTGAGTCACATTGAAGCAACATCCTAATAGCCTGGAAATGAGATTAAATGCTCATCTCATAATCAGCTTCCTGTCAACTAAAAGTTTTTTTTTAAATCAAGCAAAGTGATAGTACATGGCAGAAATGAAAAACAGCTGCCTTGCCAAGAATCGCGGGGAAAGCATCAAAATCCATACAGCTTATGCAACAGTGAACCCTGACAAAGGTTAGAGAGTTATTTGACTTCCTCTTTCACTTTCTCTCATTAAAGTGTCCTTTTCTAAGGAGTGATTTCCTCGTTCATATTTGACATGGTATACAGTGCCATCATAAGCAAAATTACTGCTATATCAATGGGCTCAAAAGAATGTAACACTACTTATTATTGAATTGATGGTGACTGACCCAAGATCACCCTATGAGTATTATGACTGAATGAGGATTTAAACCTAAGACTCTCACATTGTACATTTTAGCCAGTATACCACGCTGACTTTTGAGTTAAAGAAAGAATTATATGAAAAAAATTACAGATCTGTTAATCTTTTTCGGATTATAGATTATTATAGATCCCAGATATCATCTGAGTACTATAAACAATAATTCTTAGTACAATTAAATTGGATACGTTTTAAAAAACTAATTAAATTAGAGTCTATTTTGACTCCAATATTTAATTAGTAATGTGCTATTTGGATGGACAAAGAGTTTACTACTTAAATTGGACTAAAGTAGATTGGTAAGAGAAGCAACATGATTCAACAATTTTCAGAAGGTCAAATGATTGAATAATATAATCAGAATGCCAGAATGACCAAATAAACCAGTACCCCAAAACACATCCTAAGACACAAAAAGTATTGCTTATTTTTAATTTAGAATATGCCTTATTCACTGCTATCAAACTCCATGGGAAGTTCATTGATTTAAGTGAGACTTTTAGGAGGCTCTAAATCCTGAATACACTGATATGTAAATCTGCCTCAGAAAAATGCTTGTTAAGGAATATGTGAACAGTTCTTTTAAAATGCTAATTTTAAATTTTCATTTAGTAACTTGGTGTTTTCTTTCTCCTTGAATTATGTACTATTTTTTAAGTAGGTCATTAGTAAAAAGTGTTTTAGGAAATCATTGTCTAAAGAGGAAATTAATGCACTTTGAGGCAACTTGATGCCAACATTTTTCCCTTATGTCACTGAGAAAGTAGCTATTTTTCAGATGCAGCAACTTGTCTCCATTTTCCTAAATTATTTGATGAAACCTAACAAAAACCTTGTCTTTTTATCAAGAAAACAAAATTGTAGAATTCATTTTTTTTTTATTTTGCTTCACACAGTTCCATAAAGTAATCATCCCCTGGTATGGTAATGATCAACTAAGCTTAATGGGTCTAGGGTTTGACAGGTCCCTTCACCCTCCCAGTGAGGGCAGAGGGGGAAACGGACCTGGCACTTACCTTAAGTACTGTCTTTTTTATTATTATTAATGCATCACATATTATTACATTTCAATACAGTCCCAGTTCTCCTATGATACATCTTTTACCCCTTTTGTAACCCTCCCCCCCGCAAAGTGGCCATCCTATAACTACAAATTAAATTTTTAGCCACGAGCACATTTTTTCCAATTTTCCAAATATAGCTGTATTGGCTTCTCCATTATATACCCATTGAAAATATACAGACCATTTCTCTTTTATCTCCTCCATTTTTCTATCCCATGTCTTATCTTTTTTTAAACATTCCACCATATCCGATTGAATATATTCATATAGGTAATCATTCCATCTTTCTAAGGTCCATTTTAACTTCTCCTTCCAACCATATGCAATCACTGCATGTGCAGCTAGTAACATTGCTTTGAAAATATCCTGGTTTTGTTTCTCAATTCTAGTGTTTCCCAATACACCCATGAATAATAGATCTACATCTATATTAAGGTTAACCTTACATACCAATGCTATTTTTCCCCGTATCTTTTCCCAAAAATCTAAGACCTTTGGACACTCCCACCATAAGTGGGAGTACCACCCTTCTTTTGCATTGCAATGCCAGCAGTTAGGTTTCATCCCTTTAAGCATGTATGCCAATTGGGCAGGAGTTCTATACCACTTCATGATTATCTTTCTTTCAAGTTCTCTATTCTTTTCTAGCTTAATTGCCTTCAAATTCACCATTAAATTATTAACCTCCTCAGAAGTTATTTGTTTTTCTTTATTCCATTTATTTTTAGAGTTCTAAACATAAACTCCTTATCCCTCACCAATTCAAGGTAGATTTTCCCTGCCAGCCCTTTCTTTATTTCATCCACATATAGTGCATGTTCTATATTATTGTCTTCCCTTTTAATAGCTTCTTTATATTTATCTTGTTTAATTAAATGGTGTAACCCCATTAAATTTAACCAATATCTTTTCCCCAATTTTTGATTCAATTCCTGAAGTGGTAAAAAATCCCCTTGACCATTATACATATCCTTCACTCTAGTTATACCTTCCACCTTAAGACCTTCCCAAAATTTCGGGTTCATCTCCTTCTCCCAGATATACTTAAGTAGAGTCCATTTCGAGTTCTGTGGCATCATAGCCGTTTTCCACCTCTTCCAAGCAATCAAGGCTATTTTTCTTGGGCCCTTTGCTTGTCTTATCTCCTTTTGCAGATCTCTAGTATAAATTCCATAACTACCTGCTCCCTTATTGATTGCAGATTCAAGTCTTACCCACTTATCCCCTTTCCTCCATTTTAGCTCCATCAATGCTTTCAACTGGAATGCATCATAATAAGCTTGCAGATGTGGGAGTCCCCATCCTAAATCATCTTGGGGCATATATACCAATTTTTTTGAAATTCTTGCTTTTTTCCGGCCGAACACCCAATTTTTAATATTTTCATCCCATTTCCCTATATCTTTCTGGTCATGTTCTGTTGGGAGTACCTGAAGTAGGTATAACATCTTTGGTAATATAAACATTTTTACTGCTCTAATTTTCTCTAAAATACTCAAATGTTTATTCTTCCAATCCTTCAATGTCTTTGTTATCTTTGTCCAAACCTTATTATAATTGATTTTTTGTAGCTTCTCTATGTTTCTAACAAGATATACTCCTAAATATTTAATTTTACTTACTCCTGAATTCATCCCCGTTAGAACTAATATCTCTCTTTTAGTTTCCCTATCTACGTTAAGAAACATTATTTCAGATTTCTTGATATTGACTCCGAGCCCCGAGCTTGACTTGAAATCTTCTAAAACAACTAGTAGTTCTCTTATTGCCTGTAGCGGATTACTTATTGTCAGCAGAATATCATCCGCAAAAAGATTTAACTTAAGTACTTCCTTACCTATTTGAAATCCCTGAATTCTACCACTATTTCGAATCCTATCTGCTAGGGGTTCCATTGCTAATGCAAATAACATCGGGGATAATGGGCAACCTTGCTTTACTCCTCTCTGGATTGAAATTTCTCTAGTATGTCTATCGTTTATTCTAATAACTGCTTTACCACCCCTATAAATTTCCCTTATAGTATTTAGGAACAGTCCAGTAGAACCAAATTTCTCCAATACCTGCATTAAATAATTATGATTTAAGGTGTCAAATGCCTTATAAACGTCTAATTTTAGTAGGGCTAGGGTTTTCTTTTCTTTACCAAACAAAACATTTAATATATTTCTCAATGGATGGGCTATAGATCTATTCTTGACAAAACCATATTGATCTTCCTTAACTAGTTTTGGTAAGTGTTTTTCCAATCTATTAGCTAGAACTTTTGTGAATATTTTGTAATCTTGATTCAATAAACTAATTGGCCTATAAGAATTTGTATCTAAAGGGTCTCTCTGGGGTTATAGAATTGGAAGGATCTCAGCTTTCTTCCATAAATCTGGCATTTTACCTTCTTTTAATATATAGTTAAATAATATTTGCATTTCTGGTATCAGTAACTCCACCATTTCTTTAGAATATTCTGCAGTGAATCCGTCCAAACCAGGGGATTTTCTATTTTTAGACCCTTTAATACTTCTGCTATTTCCTGTCGTGTGGTTTCTTTATTCAGGCTCTCCCTCTGTTCTGTCATTAATTTGTTGTCTAATTGTTCATCAAATTTTTGATTTTCTCCAGATTTAAATAACAGTTGATAAAATTTAGCAAATTCCTCTCTTAACTGAGTATTTTTAAAAAGCTGTTTATCCCCATTATAACTTACCTTAAGTATTATCTTTGTGGTGCAGCATGATAGCACCACTTCCAGGAATGACATAATTGTACTGGCCCCAGAAGTACTCCTGGGCTTTGCAACGGGCTGATTTGCGCCCCTCAATGGGCTAAATTGGCCCGGCATGAAGCCCAGGAGCACTCCCAGAGCTGTGTGATGACATCAGTCCTGGGAGTGATGTTGTCACACCACACAGGGAGCTCACCCTGGGAAGTTGGTTCCCGCACCTTTTCCTCTGTCAACTAGGTGAGTGGTGGCAGTGGGAAGAGTCTGGGTGCGGAAACCCTAAATGGGTGTCATCCTAGAAGTTGTAAAGAACAAGATCTATGGTTTATATCAAGTATTCATTAACTATCTTAGATATATTTTAAAAAATTATGGAATGCCAAAGGACAAACTGATCTTTGTCCTAATGATGCCTTTAGGACATTTAAAAATCCATTTATTTGCTTTGTTGGCCTGCTCAAAGTAGAAGACCCTGACCAATAGGTGGATGAGGTTTGAGAATGGTGATGATAAGTTAACACCTTATCTTCAAAAAAGGGAAAATATGGAGTTCTGGGTTGATGTATGGGTCATACGCAGATCCATTTCTTCTTTTTACTCAAGTCAAGTGAGATTTCCCATGTCCTGAACTGGTAATGAAGGCGAATGAAGGCCAATAAACTGGAGAAGCATTGAGATGGAAGTGCTGTTGGTTGATGATTAGCCAGAATGAGGTTTCTGAGTTCTTTTTCTTGACGAGTTTCTACTTCATTTTAAAGAGCATAGCTTGGGGGTGCTTGTAGATCTGGGGCTACAGATGGAAAAGAAGGTCTATGTAGCATGTATTAGACCTGGTCTATACATGCAGCAGGATGAAGTGACAGAATCTGCTATACCCAGAGCTCATTTGGAGCAGAAATGCACTGGAACACCGTTCCGGTAGATCCCATACCAGTCAGGTGGCCACGTCCACCTGACTTTGAAAAAAATTGGGCTGTTTAGGCCCAAAGTGTCCAAATTGGGTCAGTGACAGGTGGGCGGGAAGCCTCCCCCACCTGGCACTGACCTTGTCCAGGCCATTTAGGCCACGGTCCGGGCTGAAACAGGCCAAAAATGGTCAGTTTTGGCCATTTTGGGCCCATTTCGGCCTGGATTGGGGCCGAAACTGTCTGGATAGGGTCGGTGCCGGGGGAGGGAAGCCTCCCCCACCCGGCACCAACCTGGTCCTGTCCATTTTGGCCCAGATTGGGGCCCAAACCATCTGCAGCGGGTCGGTGCTGGGAGGGGGAAGTCTCCCCCGTCTGGCACTGACTTGGTCCCAGCCATTTAGGCCCTGACCCACAATGGGGCCTGGATTGGGGCTGAATCCATCTGGATCAGGTTGGTGCCAGGAGGGGGAAGCTTCCCTGGCCCGGCACTGACCCGGTCCAGGCTGTTTTGGCCATGATTCCAGCCCAAACAACCTCAAAATGGCCATTTTGGGCCGGCCGCCCCCTGTCCTGTGGGGCAGGCAAATGGTACGAGCGGCCCTGCAGCCCCCCATGCTGCCTTTTGCGTGCCTCACAGGACAGGGGGTGTGCAGCAAGCTGGCTGCCCCCTGTCCTGTGGGGCAGGCGAAAGGCAGCGCGGGGGGCTGCGAGGCTGCCCGCGCTGCTGCCTGCGCCCTCTGGCAGCTGGCAGCTGGTCCTGGAGCCCCCTCACTGGTGGCGCCGGGGGCAGACTACCCCCCCTGCCCCCCTCAATCCGGCCCTGGTGGCACTGACTTGGTCCAGGCTGTTTCAGCCCTGATCCAGGCCCAAACAGGCCCCAAATGGCCATTTTTGCCATTTGGGGCCCATTTTGGCCAGGATCAGGGAATAAACTGCCAGGATTGTGTTGATGCCTGGCTGGGAACCCCTTCTCTGTCTGGCACCCGACCCAATCTGGGCCATTTTGGACCTGATCCAGGCCAAAACATGCCCAAAACGGCCATTTTGAGCCATTTTGGGCCCCTTTCGGCTTTAATTGGGGCCAAAACGGCCCTGATTGGGCCACTGCCAGGTGGAGGAACACTCCCCCCTCTGGCAGTAGCCAAATCCCGGCAATTTTGGCCTGGTCAAGGAGTGAGGCATTTGCTAATGAGTTATGCTAATGAGTTCCTGCAGCTCTTTTTCTACGAAATGACCCCTCGCTATACCTTCCTATTTTAGTCCAAGAAGAATCAATGTGTGTAGTATACTACACACTACACACTACTACTTAACTCCAGACTGCACTTATTATTGATGCTTCTTGGATGAAAATAGGAAGGTACACAATTAAATTACTACCCAAGACACATGTACCTGTCTATGACAGAAGGTGATTTCAAATGAGGCCTTTGAAGCACATCTCTGCCTTATTTTTTTTTTAAATTATATTTTATTCAATGTTTTCAATATTTTTTTAAAAACAACAAGAACCAGTTCTCTGCCTTATTGATATTAATTGGAACATATATTCCAGCTTGGTCCTATATTGTATATATTGGTCCTATTATTGTATTGTCTGGAGTTATTGTGTAATAACTACGCTTGACCAATGAAGAAGTCCATAAGGCTGAAATGTGTTTGGTCAGGGTAGCATAAGGTTCTGGTCTGAATTTTTTATAAGATTATAATCTGCATTGAGGCTACATTTGGGCCTGTAATAGTTTTTATATTATCATGTAACAAAACATGTATTTTATTGTATATTTGTGTGTGTGTGTGTGTTCTGCATTTAGTAATTTTAAATTTTGGCTTTGTGATTGGGATTTCTTTAACCTCTTTCGTTCTTAATTCAAATTTGTTTTGGTTAAGTTCTTTTCCCCTTCTTTTTGTCCTTTTTAGCCCTGTATGCTGCCCACCCCAAATTCCCTGTTCCACAAGATATATTTTTTTATAATTACTGTCATATACTCTTAAGTCATCCTACAAGAATTCCTCTCCCCCCCCCCCCATGGCTATAAGCAAGGCAGAGTGTTTAACTTAGATAAATAAAGTTATTATTATTTAAGGCAGTAGGTAGAAGCATCTGAACTTAAAAATAACTTTTTCTTAACAATGAATCTTTCTGACCCTAACATTTCATAGATGTTAGAATTCATATAGATGCCTGGGCCTGGCAAAAGGGTTCTTGAAATGTTTGTTGATTATGAGCAAATCACAGATTTTCCCATTCATTTCTTTGAAGATCCTCATGAAAATATGGCACCCCTCCTAATGAACAAAATTGGATGTGGCTGTGTCAAGTTGCTTCTCAGGCCCTGTCTAGCAAATGATATATAACTGCTTTTTAAAAAGTCCTAATACAAGCTGTGGAGAAATTCCCTCCACCCTAGAATTCACCTCAATATTACAAAAATTGTTGCTGCACTCTATATATGTTCTAGTAGCTGTTATATTGGCAAAAGGAAAACTACAGGAGATGAAGTGAGAGTGGTCTCACTTCAGAGCTTAGTTAAATAGATGGACCAGACCAGAGCGGAACAAATGCTTTACTTTCTTTACTACCTTAACTAGAATGTTGCACCTAAAAAACAGAGACTGGGAAAGCTAAAAGGTTAGATTGTATCTTTTCCTCATGGAAGATCAGTACTGACTTCAGAAGGGAATGGACTCCCAAGAGGAGACTATACATTCTCAGATGTCACCTTTCATATGCAGAACTACTATTTTATGTCTTCAATAGCTGAAGGAAAGATGGCCCTCTGCATATTTGTCAGTTGAAGATGGTAATAAGGGTTATGATGAATAGTCTGTTGATTCCAAAATAATGGGAGCATACTTGCTAGGGACACACAAACATGCTCAAAAGGGCTGAATTGGATATTGTCACCACTCCATACCCATTAGAAAGTGTGAAGTATCAGTTCCTACTCCTTCTGCCAATATATGAGATGACTTTCTCCTCAGCTAGGTGGAGGGAGAGAATTAAACTACTTTTCAGTGTTGTATCATACTGGGCTTTGTGTTATCTTCTTCTATCCCTCTGGTAAAATCTACACTTCTTTATCTTCTCTCTGTAGAGACTGCATGCTGTTCTCCAGAGGTTTAAGCTCACTCAAAACAGATTCAAATGAATTTTCATTTGTAGTCTCCAACTACAATAATGGTGTGTTCATTTTGCTGTAGTAACAGAAGTGGTGATTTAATAAACAGGATTTTTTTTTAACCATAGTTACTGCAACATGAAGTGAATTGAAGTTGCTGGCCTGCATCGTCATTATGAAATAGAATTTCAACAGAAAATCACATTTCTATTGAACGTTATTTTATTGAAATTGCTTTTGAAAACTAACATGGTCTCCTGAAGATACTAAACTCTCCTGCAGTCCATAGAAATGCTACTTTGCAATTGTTACTAAATTGGGTGGAGGGGGGGGGGGTGAATCTCTCAGTGTTGGGGAAACTCTTCTAGTTAAAAGTTACATGACTGTTCATTTCACTGTAATACTTGTGTCTGAAGGAGCCCTACAGTGCAGAGTAGTAAGCTGTAGTACTGCAGCCCAAGCTCTGCTCACGACCTGAGTTTGATCTTGGCAGAAGCCAGGTTCAGGTAGCCTAACAGAAGAATTCAGGAGCACCTAATGATACCCACTTCAAAAGTGAACACTCATATATTCAATACAATTACAGTTTGCCAGATTACATGCAATTCATACAATATTCAAAATCCATTCACAATGCAAAATTATATTAATACATACAGTCTTTGTGACAAGACCCAAAAGTGCTTAGTGCTGGTATAACAAATAGTCCATAACCACAGCTATATAGCTATATACATAAATCCATAAACAGAATAACTCAGTCCAGTGCAATTCAATGCAACAATATAGATGGCCAGGAAAGCACTATAGGTCATAAATCATGTAGAATTATCCATCTGATGGGAAACCGGTGCAGAGCACCGTTTCTGGAATCCCTTTCTCAAAGATGGTATATGTGCACTCCAACATATCCTTCATCCACTTTTGACCTTGTGCAAAGTTATAGATAATTAAACTTAGAGGTGATGTTTAAGCCATTTGGTATAATAGTATTTAATTTATAGATCCAAAAGGTCTATCTCCTAAGTAGATCCACATTAATGGCATCAGGGAAATGTTGCAAAGAAACATAAAGGATAGTATATTTAAGGTCCACATCCTTGTGTCCCCTTTCCAAACAATGAGCGACCATGGGAGCTTCCAGCATTTTATTTCTCGATCGTAAGAGATGCTCCGGTATGCATAATGTAATGGACCTGTTAGTTTTGCCAATGTACAACAAAGGACACAGATGTTGGATCAAGTAAACCCCATTTTGGGTGTTACAGTTCGTGAATCTATTGAGGGAGGGCAGTCCCAGGCACAATCTTTCATTCGACTTCATCATCAGTTGGCACACCCGGCAGTTGCCGCAACTAAAATGTCCAACCGGTAAAGAATTACCCAGTATTACAGGGTTTTCCAAAAATTCGGAGCATATTAGCACATTCCTAATATTCCTTGTCCTCCTAAAGGCTATAATGGTGGATTCTCGCAGCCAGGAATGCCCTCCAGAAGGTCCCAATGCCTTGTCACTAGTTTTTTAATCCTTTGTGCCAGAGGCGTATAGTCCAGGGCAACAACTAGTCTGGATTGCGATTTCCTGTCTGCGTTATGTAGTAGTCTTTCCCTTGGATGTCCCTGCGCCTTCTGCCATGCCGCTTGCACAACGTGCACTGGGTAGCCCCTCTCTAAGAACTCCTCCCTCAGTAATTTCCTGTGCGTCTCGAAGTCAGATTGCATTGTGGAGTTTCTTTTTATGCGTAGGAATTGTCCAAAGGGAAGATTATTCCTAATATGTGGAGGGTGGTATGATTGATAGTGCAGATAGGAGTTCCTATCCGTCCCCTTCCTGAAGGGGCATATGGCCAAGGGCTCATCGAGTTCACTTGATATAATAAGATCTAAAAAATTAATGGCCACCCCACTAATTTGCCATGTGAACTTGATACTTGGATGAACATGGTTCATCCATTGGCAGAATTCCTCCGCCCCATTAATGTTATCATATATAATGACCAAATCATCTATATAGCGGAAAAACTTAAGTATATGGGGGGGGGGAAGGATTTGCCACCACATTGCAGAAAGCATCCCGCTCCAGTCTGCCCATGAACAAGTTAGCCACTGATGGTGCCACTGTACACCCCATCGCTACTTCCCTAACTTGCATATAATAATTACCATTAAACTTAAAATAGTTTTTTTCCCAACACAATTTCCAGTAATGAAACAAAAAAATGTGTAGGGGGGTATTTTTCAACTCTGGCATTTAATGTCTCCACCACTACATCCTGAGCTTCTTCATGGGGTATGTTGGTGTATAGCGAAGAGACATCCATCATTATTAAGGCAGCCTCTGGTGGAGGAAGATAGCCCTCAATTTTATGGATTATATCCCTAGTGTCCTGAATATATGTCGGCATAAGCTTAACAAATGGTCGCAAGAAACTGTCAACATACTTAGAGAGTGGTTCTAATATAGAATTCGCACTCGATACTACCGGATGGCCAGGCGGTAGAAAGCCTTGTTTATGAATTTTTGGTAGCAGGTACAGAACCGGTGTTCTAGGTGCGGTATTGATCAGAGCCCTATGCAGTTGATCATTAATAAATCCTAACATAAGCCCTTCATCCACTGTTGTTTTAATCAGGGAGGCAATGTGGTCAGTTGAATCCCCCCAAAGGGGAACATAACTCTCCACATCCTCCAGTTGTCTCATAGCCTCTTTTTTATAGTCAATTGTATTTAAAGCTACTATGCCCCCCCTTATCAACTTCTTTGAAAATGGTATCGGGGTCCCTGGCCAAGGCTTGTAATGCTGTTCTCTCCTTCATAGTCAAATTAGACCCACCACGCTGTTCCAATGCTTCCAATTTTTTAATCTCCTTTTCCAAGGTACATTCAAAAGCAGTAATATTGGGACAGTTTACATAAGGGACAAAAGTGGATCGTGCTCGTAACGGGGGAGCAGGATTAGTCATGGGTGCATCCCCAAAAAATCTCCATAACTTTAGTTGCCTAATTAATTTAAAGAGATCAATACGTGTTTGAAAAGCATTGTATCTTGGTTTAGGAACAAACCCCAGCCCTTTACTCAAAGCTCTTAGTTCCACATCCGTAAAGGTCCTGGAGGATAAATTTACCACTAGGGCTGTTTGCTTCTGCGGCCCTGGCCCCTTTGAAAAAAATTAGCATTTGCTGTACCACGCAATGCCGCAGCTCGAGAGCTGCCTGGGCGTAGTGCCCTGCCCCTATTTTCCTCCTCAATAGAGGATTCCTCAGTGGTTTCTACTTCCGAGGATGATTCCGATTGATTTGAGTTGGGCGTTTTTTTCTTGTTAAAGGACCCCGATTGCCAATAATAAACTTTGCCTAAGGAATAGTCCTTACAATCCCGATGGTACTTCTTAATTTTAGTTTCCCTTATTTTACTCTCAAAATCCTTGACCTGTGCTTCCAACTCATCCAATCGTTTCTGATAGACTTCAAGACTGATATTTTCCTGGAGGGACACCTCCATCTCCTTTATTTCTCGCTCCATCCTAGTGGTTTCTTTCTTTGCTGTATCAATAATCAATAACATAATATCATTTGAGCATTTGTTCAATATTGAGACCCACTTCTTTTTAAAGTCCTCATTGACCCGGAATAGCCCTGGTGACTTATTAATGCGGAGAACCCGCGGAATCCTGTTGTCCTTGCAATAGTCTGTCAAAGAAGTCCCATGTAATACTATTCTTGCATTCTTTTTCTTAAGGAATAACAAGTCACTCCACTTGCTATCCACTGGTTCCTTCATATTACCCAGCATAGACGGCATCCTGGCCAAAATCCGATTTTTGTCCTCCTCTGAAAAGGCTCATTGTTTGGAAAGGGGACACAAGGAGGTGGACCTTAAATATACTATCCTTTATATTTCTTTGCAACATTTCCCTGATGCCATTAATGTGGATCTACTTAGGAGAGAGACCTTTTGGATGTATAAATTAAATACTATTATACCAAATGGCTTAAATATCTCCTCTGATTTCTCGTGTTTCCTGTAATGACTGCATCCCAGGTCAATTTCCCTTTAAGGGGCTTTTCCCTTTTGTTTGCCAGCTGTAATTGAGTGAGTGAGTACTTACTGACTGCTTGTAACTGCATAGTCATGCAGCCTTTGCTTGACTCAGCACTGGATGTTATGTTACTGAGGGTTTAAGTGTAAGTGAGCAATTATGGGGCTTGTGCAATGATTGCTTTGTTACTGTATTATGAATGGAGTGTGGACCAAGGGCTTAACTGCTAGTGAGTAATTATGGGATTTGTGTAATGAATGTTTTGTTACTGTATTATGAATGGATTGTGTACTAAGTTTAATTATCTATAACTTTGCACAAGGTCAAAAGTGGATGAAGGATATGTTGGAGTGCACATATACCATCTTTGAGAAAGGGATTCCAGAAACATTGCTCTGCACCGGTTTCCCATCAGATGGATAATTCTACATGATTTATGACCTATAGTGCTTTCCTGGCCATCTATATTGTTGCATTGAATTGCACTGGACTGAGTTATTCTGTTTATGGATTCATGTATATAGCTATATAGCTGTGGTTATGGACTATTTGTTATACCAGCACTAAGCACTTTTGGGTCTTGTCACAAAGACTGTATGTATTAATATAACTTTGCATTGTGAATGGATTTTGAATATTGTATGAATTGCATGTAATCTGGCAAACTGTAATTGTATTGAATATATGAGTGTTCACTTTTGAAGTGGATGTCGTTAGGTGGTCCTGAATTCTTCTGTTAGCTTACCCTCAGGACTCTCCAGGTTCAGGTAGCCAGCTCAAGGTTGACTAGGAGCAGAAACACAAGTGACAAAAGGCACAGATTGGACACTTGTCAGCTTCCCTCAAGTTTTGATGGGAAATGTAGGCATCCTGGTCTCGCAGCTTCGCTCTCTGACTGCTGTCCAATCGCCTTTTCAACTGTCACTTGTCCAACATTCCGCCAAGCTGCCTACATTTCCCATCAAAACTTGAGGGAAGCTGACAAGTGTCCAATCTGTGCCTTTTGTCACTTGTGGTTCTGCTCTTAGCCTTCCATTCTTTCGAGGTAGGTAAAATGAGTACCCAGTTTCCTGGGGGCAAAGTGTAGATGACTGGGGAAGGCAATGGCAAACCACCCCATAACAAAATGCCACAAAAACATTGTGATGTGACGTTCCCCCATGGGTCAGTAATGACTTGGTCCTTACACAGGGGACTACCTTTACCTTTTACTTGTGTCTGCAAACTTCATAGAAGGGAAACAGAAGTGTGGAAAAACGTAATACTGTACATCTCTTAATGCTAGTGATCTCAAAATAATAAGACAATGGCTGTTCCCGCAAGTAATGGCAAGAAAAAGAGGGAAATCCCGCAGGAAACACAACGTACTCACTTTCCCAACTTATATATTAAAGTGCAAGTGTTAATTAATTTATCAATACATGAAACATCAAATTTGTAAAGTTCATAATAAATATTTCATATTAACATTGCACAATATCTCCTATACAGTGATAGCAATCCAATAAAGTGCATGGAGCAAGATACAATTTATACACATCTTATAGACATCCGGGTATGATAAAGAGTCCTTTCTATTCACTCTTAATGGTCATAGTTCCTTTCTTTAAGCCGTACTTCCTCGGTCCCCTCGAAGTGTGGATGAGCCGTAGAGACGAGGCTGATGGAAAGACCTCCTCCCGCTCAATCTGGGGCTGGCTATAGTCCACAGATTTCATTGTTTCTTCCTCAGGAGCAAGTTCTCTAGCGTAAATATACACTAAATAACTCTTCCAATCTCAAGAATTACTCTCCAAATTACATAATACAACATTCACAATATACTCACAAATCACACACGAGGAAAAATCACAGATTTTTACGATATATTTACTCTAGAGTGCTTGCTCCTGAGGAAGAAACAACGAAATCTGTGGATTATAGCTAGCCCCAGAGTGAGCGGGAGGAGGTCTTTCCATCAGCCTCATTTCTACGGCTCATCCACACTTCGAGGGGACCGAGGAAGTATGGCTTAAAGAAAGGAACTATGACCATTAAGAGTGAATAGAAAGGACTCTTTATAATACCCGGATGTCTATAAGATGTGTATAAATTGTATCTTGCTCCATGCACTTTATTGGATTGCTATCACTGTATAGGAGATATTGTGCAATGTTAATATGAAATATTTATTATGAACTTTACAAATTTGATGTTTCATGTATTGATAAATTAATTAACACTTGCACTTTAATATATAAGTTGGGAAAGTGAGAACGTTGTGTTTCCTGCGGGATTTCCCTCTTTTTCTTGCCAGTGATCTCAAAATGGCAGCTTTCTTAGCTTTCTATTCTCTGCTGGTGTCCCTCAGAACTACTTCTTTCTCTGCTCTCACTCAGAAAACGCTTTCTTTCCTTTACTCCATTCACTGTTCTCTCTTTTCACACAAATAGATATGCCTCTTGACTGTGAACCTCTTTAGGGACTGGCCAAAAACCAAAATAGAAATCTAATAACCTGAAATATTTTTTCAGAGACACACTAAACTGCATTCTATTACCTTACAATATCTTTATTCTTAAGTCATTTAAACTTTTACTCTAAACCACTTCCTGTAATTTTATTCCATTCTGCAAGATCCAGTTTGCACTAGAAAACATTTAAAATTGCAAAAACATATTCCCATAGAATTTCCTGCACATTTAACTCTATTTAACATTTAACCAGCTTAAGTAGTTCCATAACTTTAAGGAAAAATTTAGTCTTTGCAATAGTGATTAAAAATTAGATTGCCTGCTCCGGCTTGAGAAGTTCTTGGAGATTTTGGAGGTGTGGCCTTGGAGAGGGTGGGATTTGGAGAGGGGAGGTACTTCAATAGGGTATAATGCCATAGGGTCCACCCTGTAAAGCAGCCATTTTCTCTAGGGGAATGTTATCTGTGGCCTGGAGATTAGTTGTAATTCAGGGATGTCTCTAGGCCACACCTCGAAGTTGGCATCCCTAATAAAAATGTAAGTATGTCTCTCTTCAGAGACTTGAATTCTAGTGATAAAGCTATGAAGAATGGAAGTCCATTTAGAACCACACCATAATCAGGAAATATGAATATACAAGGAATTTTTCAGTGGATTTCACACTTCTGTAATCAGAATAGATTCAACACTATGCTTTGAATTTAAAGCAAAAATATCTAAATACTCCATAAATGAAAGAGGTACAATTTAATATTTCTCAAAAAAAAAAAAAACCCTCATTCTGATCTAGCATAGCTTTCCTGAATATAAAGGCTTTAGAGTTTGTGAGGAAAATCTATAAAGGTAGATTCTGCAAGCATCCTTTAGAAAGTAAATGCTTAATTATAGAGCCGCCTTTGAGAATGCTTGATTGGATGCCCTTCCTGAGTCAAACATAAGCACAGATGGTAATTTTTGTAAAATAATTCCAGTCAACCTGAAAGGCACTTATGGGAATAGGAATTAAAAATGGGTTTATGATATGCAGTGAACACTGAAACCAAGGTACCAAAGAAATTGCTAAAATGAGAAGCCCCCCGCTCAATGCAGTAGAAAAAAAATTGTTCCACCAGGCCACGTGCTTCACTGGTAAGTCCTATCCATAATTGTGAGTTCTTATGAAAACCATATTTTGGAACATTTTTCCTTCTCTGATATTATTTCCTTATATGGATATAAAGTGATATGGAAAGTCCCAGTATTCAAGACTGAAAATGGTTGCCAAACTCCAGGTAGAGTCTGGAAAGCTCCTAGATTTATAACTGATAACAAGCTTGTAGAGATCAGTTCTCCTGGAGAAAGATAGTGTTTTGGAGGGTGCTCAATGGCATTATAGCCTAATGAGGTCTCTCCTCTCAACGAACCCTGCCCTTCCCAGTGTCTACTCCCAAATCTCCAGGAATTTCCCAAACCAGAGTTGGCAACCTTAGGACTGTGGTTTATTCTGCTGGGGGGGGGTAGGGAAAAGGGGCAGTACCCCACCAGTCTGTCTGCTTGCCTCCTTTACAGTAAAGAACAGTAAAAGTTTTACTAAACTTATTACCAGTTTAGGGCTTACAGGCTGTCAGCTCCCTCTTTAATCAATCTTAGTTGGCTAGTCTTTCTGGACCTCAGCCAAGTTCCTCCCTACGTTCAAACTTAGAGCCCCCCTCCCCTTCCCCTGCTGCCATTGTTCTTAAAGATACAGTCTCTTTTCTGGGGAAAACTCATGGCCATCCAATGGAAAACTATAGAGTGAATATATAAAATAAGGGGATGGTGTGATTTTAATGGTAAAGTTTAAGATAAGGATTTGAGTTCAGTGGCACTTTAAATACCAACAAGATTTTCAAGGTATAAACTTTTGAGAGTCAAAACTCACTTCTTCAGATACTTCTACAGAGCTTTGACTCTTAAAGCTTATACCATAAAAAATCTTGTTTTTCTTTAAGGTGCCACTGGACTCAAATCCTGCTGTTCTACTGCAGGCTAACATGGCTACCTACCTGAAACTATCTTGAAGATAAGTCAGCCCCTTCCCAGCCAAAAGCACAACAGCTAGGGCAGGGGCTGCTTTTGCTGCCACGGAAGAAGGGAAGGCAGTTTTCCCTTCTCCCGGGCATATGGGTATTGGGGGTGGAGCTAAAGGCATATAAGCCTGCTCCACCCCTTCCCCATTGCAGAGACGTTGGGTTGCTCGGCCCACCCACCCTCCTTATTACAGTGCAGGCTTATCCGGTCACTGTTTGTCAGGGCCAGGTAGGAATTTTTTCTCTTTTCCTAATTGGCACTAAAGGGAGGAGGATTTTTTGCCTACCTTGCACTGTGGAATTTGTTTTATGTAACTGGTTGGTGGAGCTGTACACAGTTCAGCCACTGGCAGGTTAGGATGGCAAAATTATTGGAAATATATATTTAGTTTAGTAACTTAGCAAAGTAACATAACAGAGTAATATAGTCAGAAGTGTTTAAATCCCTAAAAACGTGCTAATTAATTAGTCTTCAGACAAAATCATAGAAAGATAGAACTTACAGTTTTATTGTAGCAGATTTCTTCCACAGCAATATCTTCTGGTAATAAGAAGGGGAAGATCATAATCTAAAGAGTTACGTTTCCTATTCTAACGCCATGGCCTGAAAAAGTAGGCAGCGAGGCTGTAGATGTGTGTTTGTGGACAAGTTCCATAGAGGAGCATGGAGGATTTACATCCTTCCTCTTGGGAAGACCATGTGGAGAGAGAAAGGTTTCCCAAGAGGCACAGAGGCAAGAGAGGAGGAGTCAATAGGTGTTCCCACCTTAGACAAGAGAGTGGCAGATTGCTAGACTTATACATTACATTCAGAGACATGCAGTGCCCCCCAGTGTCCAAAGGCAGGCTGAGTCACCTGTTCCAACAAAAATGAGTGGGCCGGTGACCCCCTTGGCACATCCTCATTGGTGAGGAATTGGGGTCTGCCTGGAGCAGCTGGTGGGCTGTACGGTAGCCAGTTGCGTGGGCAGATTGCCACGTGGCTCCCCTGTACAAGTAAGGCCCTCCTGCTGTACGGCGAGGTGCTGCAGGCTTGGAGGGGGAACTATTTGCCTGGCCACCGGGTACAGCTGTTCATTGGATGGCTCACCTCTGGCGCAGTGGGGGCTCGCCCAGACAGGTCAAGGCAGAGGTCCACAGTGACCCCAGCACTTGACCTGGACCGTTAGATCCTTTGCCGTAGTGACAAGTTATGTTGTAATCAATAAAGTGGACCAATTTTAATCCCAAGCTTTGTGTCTGCCTTTCATTTCAACTGGGGGGGGGGGGGCGGCAACGGACACTGTGTTGATGCAAGCTTCTGTGAGATCAGAATGGGTATGTAAAAAAACCCAAGGGCTCTATGATGATACATGTAGATCTGACTTTTACTTTTTAATTTTTTAAAACAAGAATATATGGTGAAAGAAGGGTTTTTGTTGTTGTTTTGCTGTTCTGGTGTAAACAATGTTGTGTGTGTGTATCCATGTTATATAATTAGTTTCCCACAGATGTAGTACAGAAAGGCTGCAATCTTAAGCACACCTACTAGTGAATAAGTCCCATTGAGCTCAACTGTACTTCTGAGTCAACTCTATATTTAGAAGTCTTTCACAGGCACTTCATAATGGACCTCTTGGTGGCATGTTCACAAGTGGCCAAGAGTTACATTATGCAAGAGTTTAAAAACACTCAATTTGTGTCATTGAGTCTGAGGACACCACAGATGTGTCAATACACATTTGCAATTGCCACAGTCTTGTGCCAGAATATGGAGAAAGTGTTTTCCACAGAGGATGACAAGCAGAAACTCATTGTTTAGAGTTACGATGGAGCAAGTGTGATTTATTAGCTGCAGTCTATCTTAGTTCCCAACATGTACTCTGTAAAACAAGATAAAACAGAAGTTTCTGTCAGCAAATTGCTTTATTTCATTGGCTGCTTTCTTGCCAAATAGATGTTAGCCACGGTTTGCATGAAAACGCAATTTGGTTGGCCCAATATGATGTTAAATCTTTTATTTCAGTGTGGATCCAATAACATGTTCCTCATGTTATATACAACCTTGTATTTGTACTAAGATTATAGAATCAATGCACTCACTTTCAGATAACGTAGTGTGCCATTTTTGTTTTTGATTACAAAATGTAAGATAATGGACATTAACATTCTTGTCAGTCATTCAGCTCAAAACAGAGCTATGATGACATATAGCACTTTGACAGCCGTTCTAAGTTGTTGATTTCCTTCTCCAATTGTTGTTAGTTTGTGCAGAGCCTGAATGCCCTTCTTTTCTAGTTAACGTTCTTTTCATTGCTCTTTTCAATTTCTCATTTTGTTTCTAGAAACCTCCTGAGTTTGAAACACAACATTTTTTTTCAGTTTGTTTGCTGCGTTTTCTTTTTTTTATATAAAAAAGTATTACTGTCTCCTGCCTGATTTAATTGTATGTTCTGTAATAGCACAATGTGTCAGAGAAATTCCATAAAACATATTAATGTCATCTGTGACAGATATACGAAAGTGTTTTTTCTAGACAGACAAATTCTTTCTCTGGCATTTTGTGTTACTGCATTGCTCTTATTTTATCTGTGAAATAATCGTAGTAGGGAAATAATTGATCATTTGTGTGTGACCAGTGCCAGGAAAAGGGTTTCCCAGTATTTGCTACATATTAATAAATACAAGTGACATTTTTAACATGCAGGCTTTGTGCTAATTTGATAGGCATGAAAAACAGGGCTTTTTTTCAGCTGGAATGCGGTGGAACGGAGTTCCAGAACCTCTTGAAAATGGTCACATGGCTGGTGGCCCTGTCCCCTGATCTCCAGACAGAGGGGAGTTTAGATTGCCCTCCGCACCGCAGCATGGAGGGCAAGCTAAACTCCCCCCTGTCTGGAGATCAGGGGGCGGGGCCACCAGCCATGTGACCATTTTATCCAAGGGCAACCCACTGAGTTCCACCACCTCTTTTCCCAGAAAAAAAGCCCTGATGAAAACCATGTATGCAGGTCAGTATTTCAGGCATGATAAAACCTATCTCTGGACCTCTTACAGTGCAATTCTAAACAATGCTTGGCAACTCCAGATTAAGAGATTCCTGGAGATATGAGAGGTGTACCTGCAGAGGTTGAAGTTTAGGGACAGTGGGGAGCTCAGTGGGGATGTGATGCCATATCATTTGATGTCATGCCAAGGTCAAAGATGAGCTCCATACTCCTTCCTGGGAGGTCACTTCCACACACCAAAATTCAATTTTAAAATTTATCACTTATCCATATCACTTATACCATATTGCTTCTTCTCTCTTTTAAAATCCCATTTTACATCACTTGTAGGCTTCTGCATGCATTTGTTCTGTATGTCATACCAACCTTTTGATCCTAAATATTTGTATTGGTATAATTGGTTGCTACCCAGTTATGTTGCAGTCAACCTAAAAAAAACCCTCTCAAAATCCTCTTCAGGTTTCCCCCCCCCCAAGTGTTAAAAAGAAAATTCCACCCTGACGAGCTAAGGGAGGACACTAGTCAACCCTATTCCCATTAGTCCCATTCCTCTCTCAATACCAAACTGGTATCTGAACTATAGTGTCTATAGTGAATTAGTTTTTGTCTAGTCTGTATGGTATTCTATAAAATCTGTATTTTATACTGGAGCCAGGACTGACAATGCCCTGGCTCTGGTTGAGGTCAGACCGGCCTCCTTGGGGCCAGGGACCACCAATAGATGTTTCTCCCACTCAGAGAGTCCTCTGGGACACATTTTGAGAGAGGCGGTCTCGCAGATATGCTGGTCCCAGTCTGCTTAGGGCTTTTTAGGTTAATACCAAAACCGTGAGCCTGATTCAGTACTTCACTGGCAGCCAATGCAGCTAGAGCAATATTGGTGTTATATGCGCTCCAGTCAGCACTCCTACAATAACACACACTGCTGCATTTTGAACCAGCTGCAGTCTCCAGGTAAGGGTCAAGGGAAGCCCCATGTAGAGCAAGTTACAGTAGTCCAACCTAGAGATGACTGTTGCCTGGATCACTGCAGTTAAATCGCTGGTTGAAAGGTACAGGACAAGCTGCCTGATCCATCGTAGATGGAAAAAAGAGGACTTGGCAACCACTGTGCCCTGTGCCTCCATTTTCAAGGAAGCATCCAGAATCACCCCCAGACAACTAACCGATGACATTGGTGTAAGTGGGTTGGGAGTCAGAGTCCGGCATCTAACCCCCTATGACTCAAATACAGGACCTCTGTCTTTATAGGGTTTAATTTCAGTTGACTCTGTTTCAACCAACCAGTCACGGCTTCAAAAGCATGCTCAGGACATCCGGGGCTGAGCCAGGCCAGCTATCTGTCATCAGATATAACTGGGTGTCATTTGCATATTGATGACACCTGAATCCAAAACTCCACACCACCTCTGCAAGGGGCTGCATATAGATATTAAACAACAATGGGGAGAGTATTGACCCTTGTGGGACACCACACACCATAGGTTGGTGAGATGACAGTCTCTTCCCAAGTGCCACCCTTTGTCCCCAGCTGTGGAGAAAGGAGACCAGCCACTGCAAAGCAATCTCTTGTATCCCCATGTCAGCAAGGCAGTGGATTAAAAGTTCATAATTGATCAAACACTGCCGACAAATCAAATAGAATCAGCAGCACTGATCCACCTTGATCCAGGTGTCTGTGGAGATTGTCCGTGAGGGCAACCAGCAACGTCTCCATCCCATGCCCCAGGTGGAAGCTGGAATGGAAGGGATCTAGAGCTGAGATTTCATCCAGGAACCTCTGCAGCTGTTCCACCATCGGCCACTCAATCACCTTATCCAGGAACAGGAGCATGAATTATACAAGAAATTTATTTGTAAAAAAAGCCTTCCTAGATATGGAAGGAATGGAGAAATGTTTATCAGAAGTACCAATTAAAGATTTACATTGGAGCATAGAAGAATCTTGACTCAAGCCATAACTATACAAGAAATGAATGATACAATAAAAAAACCAAAGAAGGATAAAGCACCTGGACCAGATGGCTCAATAGCAACTTATTATAAATGTTCTGAAGAAATATTAGCAATTAGCAACAAAAAAATAATAAATGAAATACTAGAAAGAAAATATATACCACCTACTTGGCAAGAAGCAAATATAACTTTAATATATAAAGAAGGGAATGATCATTTATTATCACAGTCATACTCATCAATTTATTATTAAATGTGGACTATAAAATTTTTACAATTATGGCTGAGAGACGAAGAAAATGTATTTTAAATTTATGAAGATCATACAAGATTTGTTCCAAGAAAATATATGAAAGGTAATATCAGATTTTTGTGAATGCAATTGAATATTCAAGGACAAAAAGAGAAAAAACAACATTCATGTTCTTGGATGCAGAGAAAGCTTTTGACAATGTATCTTGGCTATTTTTCATGAAAGTTCTACAAAATATGAAGTGTGGAATACAATTTTTAAATTGAATGCAAAGTATTTATAAAAGACAACATGCCAGAATTTTAATAAATGTTTTTTAATGGAAAAAGTTGAAATAGCAAAAGGATTCTCCAATATCACCGTTATTATTTTGGCAATGGAAATATTGGCTATAAAATTAGACAAAATACCAGGATTGTGGGAATAAAATAAATAAATAAGACTATAAGATGCGGATGATGTTGTTCTATCAGTAATTAAACCAAATATTTCTCTGAAATATAGAATGGAGCAGATAAATAGTTTCGGAAATTATTCTGGATATAAATTAAACAAAAAGAAGACAAAGATAATGCTATTAGTGGCAACCAAAGCAGAAGAAAGATTTTAAAAAAATAACTGAACTTGTTACTAAAAAAACAATAAAATATTTGGGAATATATGTAACAGGACGAAAAGATAACCTTTGTAAAGATAATATCAAAAAGTTTGGGCAAACATTATCAAAGATTTACAAAGATGGGAAAAGTTGAAAATTTCATGGTTAGGAAGAATTTCTGCAATTAAAATGAATATATTACTAAAGTTGACCTTTAGTCAACTTTAGTTTCAAATGTTACCCATTTATATAGATGAAACAATCTTTATAAATGGCAGAAAATGATAAACAATTTTGTATGGAATGGAAAGAAACCAAGAATAAGATTTAAAGTATTACAGAACGGGGAAAAAGGATGTTTACCTGTACTAAATATTAAATTGTATCACCAAGCAGCTGCATTAGTCTTTGTGTCAGATAGAATTATAAATTCAAATTGAAGGAATGTTAACTTGGAGATAATTGATATTAAAGAAGGGATATTAAAGAATATTAAAGAAGGAACTGTCTATGGATTAAGAAATCACTAAAAACAATTCAAAAACAAGATGGCAATCATATTTTGAGAGATGGCCTACCAAGAATATGGTTTCAATGCAGAAATAGGGTAAGTCCACAAATTTCACCACTGACATCTCCAGCTGATGTGTGTGAGTGTATATATTTGTAAACATATATATACATATACATACATATGTGTGTGTGTGTGTGTGTTTAATTATGCACCAGGTCCTACTCAGTACCCACATAGGAGAAGATGGAAGTGAAGAAGGAGAGAGCATGCTGCCTAGGGACTCAGTGTGAGGCTGCCATCTGAACAGGTTTCCAATCTAGTTTTGCTGGCCTGTGTGTTTCTACTCAAAAGGTGTGAAATTATTTAGTTTGTGCAGTTCAGTAGCAAAAAAAACCCCTTTTTAAAATGATGGCTTTCTAGCATAAGTTTTCTGTTATGGTTAGCAATAACTAATTGTTTACCATTTGTAGCTACAGAGAATCAAGCCCCAGTCAGCATTCTAACAATGGCTGTTCATAGTTGCACATAATATCTGCTGCTGACACTTCTGCAAAGACACAGGTTTTCATTCTCACTGAAAAGTTTATTTTGTGTTTTTTTAAACGTACTGCCCTCCAGCTAGAGCTGTTTCCATTTGCAATTATCAATGTGATAAATTATAGCAGTTAAAAAGTGAGGAAGATGCACAATTTTGTTAACAATAAGGAACAACAAATATTTGAAGGAACAGCTTTAGCTCTTTCCCTTACTTCACCAGGCTGCCATTTGTGTAGTATAATTTTTCTACCTACAAGTTCTTGTCTTTTGACTCCTAAACTACTTAAAATCCACTTTTATTCTTCAGTTCTCCAATTGTGGCCATGTACAGTAGGCTCTGACCTGTAGGTACAAGATTAAGTACATCTGTGGTGCATGGGATTTTAAAAAAAACAATACTGAAACAGGTATGTGTTAGGATTTAGCAAATCCATCATGTGTCATATGGGGCAGATGAATTAAACTGTTAGTTAGCAGAGCAGAACCACATGACCTAGCTGGCAGAAAAAATATTAATATTTTCACATCTAAACAGATTGGTAAATTATAATCCATTATTTGCATAAGCTTAGAAAGGTTTAGGTAAGGGGGGGGGAGGGAATTGGCAGTATCACCATCACACTATGAATGCCAAGACTAATATATTCATTTCAAACTATATCAGTGTCTTGGCCTGCAAATCTGATTTGTCAAATGGCAGAAATTAAAGTAATGAATTTAAAAATCAGCATGATAGACTAAAATTAGACTAGGAATCATGGGATAGAAGGAGTTTTGAAAGCTGAAGTCTGCAGTTAAAATGGCTAATTGCATTAACAAAACTGAGGGGAAGCATTGTAGAACCAAAGGTGCTTCTGAGCAAACAGATTATCTTTCCTTTCATTTTGCAGACACAGAGACCAAGAGAGTAAGGTAAGTCTTTATATAGTTAACATTATTGAATACCGGTACACTTGGAAGGAAAGGGCTGCATCTAATCTCTCATTGCTTACAATTTTATATACATCATTTTTTTAAAGCAGCAAAGATCTGAGTGCTTTTTAAAGATGATACAAGCTTCACAGAGCTAATTGGAAACAATTTTTACCAGAAAGACACAGGGTGCCCAATTACCTTTTTTGCTTCTCAGTATCTTCAAGCTAGATACTACATGACTTCTCTATTATTTTCTGTTCTAAACCTTTAAACTTCTTTTAAGGTCAGATAATACTTTCAATAAAAGATTCTTAGCATCATGATCTTAAAGAATGTTGTATCTAAGCTTAAACATAAAAACAACATACATGGCTAGATTATGTAATAATCTAGATAAGAACCTTAGTGCGGATGAATTGAATATGAATATACAATGTCAAAGCCAAATTAAGGAACACAAAAGTACCAAATATTGTGAATTTGGTTGTCTGATTACTGTGAATGAGTTTATCTCTATGCTTTTACATAAAGTGATGCTTGATCGAATCAGAAGTTTTGACAAAACTTTAATGGGTGTGTGAATATTTCCTGGGTGGAGAGTAGACATGGGCACAAACCAAAAAAAATTAATGAACCAGCGGATCGTGGTTCGGTGCAGACGACGATCCCGAATTAGCGAACCGCAACGAACATCTCCTGTTGCCGACCTGGTTCGTGGAGGCCAAAGCGGAGCGCGCCTGTGTTCCCAGCGATACAGGAACGGTGGGTGATGCCGACGGCCACTGGGCCTGACGGGCATGGGGAGGAGACGGGGGGTCTGACTGCTCGCTGGTGGCACCCCCCATGTGCCCGACTGCCAGGCCAAACTGGAGCGCGCTGGTATTCCCAGCAATAAAGGAACGGTGGGTGCTGGCGGTGGCGGCCGGGCCTGGAGGACCATGAAATGCCCCCCCAAGTGGGAGCAGGCTGAGCCTTGGTGGGGGGTGGGAGGAAAGGTAGGAGAAGGGACCCTGAGGGTTGGGGGGCATTTTGCATGCAAAATGCCACCCCTGGCAAGACAAGCCAGCATGGCTGCCTCTTCATTTTTCCCCCATAGGAAACATGGAGATCAGCAGCAGCATCCACAACGTAAGAGATCAGCAGCAGCAAGCAAAACCCTTTCCCTTTTAGGAGAGGATAGGGGGACCTGTTTTGGGGGGCCATAACTTGCCCCCCCCAAAGTCCAAACTTTCTGAAACTTGGGGGATTGTTAGAGGGGAGTTAGAGGAAGGCCTCCACCAATTTTGGTTTGATTTGATGGGAAAATGCCTTCCTCAAGCTTCTGGGAAGCCTGGGGAGGCTTTTTCCCATTGAAATGCATTGAAATGCATTTCCGAAAACCCAAAACAACCCTAAACGATATCCGAAACTCAAAATCCAAAACGACTTGCTGTTTTGGATTTTGCTGTTTCCGGATCAGATTCTCATTTCGGATATATCCAAAATGAGAATCTCGAAACAGTGTGCCTTTGCACACCCCTATTAGGGACCTGAGACTTCATCACTATATTGCCTTACATATTATCTGCTGCTTTAAATATGTACTCCTATGTACCACCAACGCTCCACGTTGTCCAATGTTAGTCCTAGAACTGATTATGTTCTGCTTCAGTATTTTTTCTGCTCTGTATTGGATTCTTGCTATTACTATGTCTTTTAAACTTCTATCTATTTATCCTATGACATTGTTTATGGAAATGTCCTTGATACTGTACTGAAATGTACTTGATACTGACTGTACTAATCTCATACTGTGTAATCTGCCTTGAGTCACAGTGAGAAAGGTGGACTAAAATGACATAAATAAATAAAATAATAATTACAGGTATTTTCTTGCTGCTGGATTAATGGGGTTTTATTATATTACAATTTAGAATTGCAAGTAGGGTTGCTAGGTCCACTTACCCTCCCAGCGGGGGGTGAGGGGTGGGGACCCAGCACCTACCTTTTGTTTCTTAATAATAACATAATAACATTCAATTAATATACCACCCTTCAGGATGACTTAATACCCAGTCAGAGCGGTTTACAAAGTATGTTATTATTATCCCCACAACAAAACATCCTGTGAGGTGGGTGGGGCTGAGAGAGTTAGAAGCTGTGACTGACCCAAGGTCACCCAGCTGGCTTCAAGTGGAGGAGTGAAGAATCAAACCCGGTTCTCCAGATAAGAGTCCTGTGCTCTTAACCACTACACCAAACTGACTCTTCTCACGTACATGCAAACAAAATCGGGGCAGCGTGAAGTCAGGGGAGTGACATTGTCACACCAGGAGTGTGCCCCGTGAGGCCCATTCCTGCACCTTTCCACTTGCTGGCCAAATGAGTGGTGGTGGAGGGAGGAGATTGGGAACGAGGGATCCCCTGCCTCCACTGGGGGATTGGCAACCCTAACTCTAAGCCACCTTAAAAGCTCTGAATATGCAAATAAGCAGCTTTCTGCTATGCTTGTTCCTTCTTCGTTTGCATGTTTGTAACATTAGCAGTTAATAAGTATAACTCTACCACTCGGTTTAATTTAACAAGTCCTTACTTGGGAGCCTGTTCTTTTTTCATTTTATTTGTATCAAAAGACCGTGTGGCTTTGGTCTATGAAAATGTATCACCTAGCACTCACTTCATGTAAAAGATTTCAAAGACAAAGCAGTTTTCCTGAATTGTAAGGGTGTATGTGTGTGGTGGGTGGCAGAATTTAATGAAACAATTTCAGAATTGAAATGTAGAAAAATTCATTGCTGTGGATTTTCATGGTAAAATCTACTCTGTGGATTCAATTTTGGCCATATATGTGTTTTGCACTCTGAAAATTAATGTCTTTTCATTGAGTTCCCAAATATACAAATGATTAAATACTTTACTATCCAAGCATTTATAAACATAAATGTTTGCCCATTCCAAGTTAATCTGAATCAATCTATTCTCTACTGACAGATCCTCTGTCTTCTTCCACTTACATTTATTTGTTTTATACGATGTATGTCACTGAGCAGTATTCTTGCCTTTTATTATTCAAGACTAATCTGCATTTAAAATGATGAGGAACAGGAGTATCTCTTATTTGTGCCGTGTTTCTCATGTGTACAGTTTGAAATATCAGCAGAAGCTAGAATTTACTTAACATTATATGAAACATGGAGTTGTAGCAGAAAATAGCAGCCCCACCTCCTCCCAGTTTACTCTGTGCTGACATCATTACATGAATTCTTCCATAGGCAGCAAACGATATGGTGTAGGGGAGGGAAGGCAGCATGGTATAGTCTGATCTTGTAAGCTAAGCAGGATCAACACTTGGATGGGCGACTACTAAGGAAGATTCTGCAGAGGGAAGCAATGGCAAACCATCTCTGCTTTTTTTCTTGCCTTGAAAGCCCCTTACTGGGATCACCATGAGCCAGTTGTGACTTGACAGTACATATGTGCACACACAGAGAGAGCTGTGCTAGGCAGCTAGGGAAACTGCAGAGAAAGCAAGCCTAGGTAAGCATAAATAATTTATTTGGCATACAAGCATTATAACACAGGTTGTGCTATTAGGGACATCCAGATCATTTGGGTGTAAATAATATCTAAGTGGTATTTTGCAATGACATTTAAGCTTATTTGCCATGTGTTATGACATGAACAGGGTAGTCAGAAAAGACAGGTCTTGGAGGTCCCTAACATTGTTGATTCTGTGGACATTTTTGGAATTTTGAGAACAGATAGTAGGCAGTGGCACCATAACAAAGTGTTTGTTGTGAGATGGTAGTAGAACCAATTATCAAAAGGCTGCCCCAGAGGCTGGCTCCAACTACAAATAAATTAAAAAAAAGCCCTAGAGTTTCCACAAAATGTTAAAAGGTTCATAATCAAACATCCTCCTATGCAGTGTAGATGACTGGGGAAGGCAATAGCAAACCACCCCGTAAAAAGTCTGCCAAGAAGGTGTTGTGATGCAACACCCCCCATGGGTCAGTAATGACTTGGTGCTTGCACAGGAGACTACATTTACCTTTACCTAGGCAGGGCTTTTTTTCTGAGAAGAGGTGGTAGAACTCAGTGCACACACTCCCGGGATCACGTGATGATGTCATTTCTGGGAAGTAACATCATCATGCAGGGCATGTCTTCCCCTGGGAGTGCTCCCCCGATTCAAATCCACTCGCTTCCCCGCCAATTCAGGCCAGATGGTGGCTGTTTGGGGCCTGTTTTGGCCATTTGGGGCATGTTTTGGCCCAATTGGAGCTCAAAGCAGCCTGGTTCAGGCTGCTGCCAGATGGGGAAGTGTTCCCCTGTCTGGCAGCCACCTGATCCTGGCTGTTTTGGGCCTGATCCTGGCTGTTTCAGGCCTGTTTCAGCCATTTTGGGCCCAATTCAGGCCTGAAATGGCCAGGATCAGGCTGCTGCTGGGCGGGTAAGTGTTCCCTCACGCAGGAGAGGCCCAATTCTTGTTGTTTCAGGCCTGATCCTGGACATTTTGGGCCTGCTTTGGCCATTTTGGGCCCAAAACGGCCAGGATTGGGCTCAAAGCACTCAGGATCGGGCTGATGCCAGGCAGGAGAGTGTTCCCCCACCTAGCAGAGGGCCAATTCTGGCCGTTTTGGGCCTTATCCTAGCCATTTTGGGCCCAATCCTGGTTGTTTTGGCCATTTTGTGTTTCCCCGCCAGCAGCAGCCCATTTCAGGCTCAATCCTGGCCATTTCAGGCCCGTTTGTGCCATTTCGGGCCCCAAACAGCCAGGATCAGGCTGCTGCCAGGTGAGTGAATGCCCCCCTGCCCAGCAAAGGCCATATCCTGGCCGTTTAGGCCTGATCCTAACCATTTCAGGCACAATCTTGGTTGTTTAGGCCAATTTGTGTTCCCCCTGCCAGCAGTGGCCCATTCCAGGAGTGGGTGGGAGGGAGTTTTGAGAACTGCTGGAACACCATTCAGAGCATTCCAGCAGAAAAAAAGCCCTGCTCCTATGACAGAGACAGTTGTTTACAAATGATTTTTCTCTGAAGACATAAAGGTGATGTTTCCTTGGTCTTTTCCAAAACATCTCCATGAAATAAAAGGTAGCCATGATTGTCTGTTTACTTTTGGAAAGAGATGCAGTAGAGAAGAAGCAAGTAGGCACTAAGAAACATATTGGTTGGTGCAATGATGTCTATGGGGACCTCATTGGAGACTGCTGGACTCAGGAGGAATGGGGACATTCAGCACAGCACTGAATTCCCTCTGTCTAATGGAGGATCAAAAATGACGACCGGCATAGAACCAGAAATGCCAGATGATATACAAAAAAGTTTGGTCAGTTAAATTCATAAGACTTCATACAGAAAGTAAGAACTAAATAAGAAAAAGAGAACATCACAGAATCTCATAGATCATATTTTTCATTTGATAGAGTGACTTGAATCACCCAAGACTCAAGATATGTAATAAAGAAAGCCAGTTTGGTGTGTAGTGTAGTGAGAGCCATGTGTAGTGAGAACCAGTTTGGTGCAGTGGTTAAGAGCACAGGACTCTAATCTGGAGAGCTGGGTTTGATTCCCCGCTCCTCCACTTGAAGCCAGCTGGGTGACCTTGGGCTAGTCACAGTTCTCTGGAGCTCTCTCAGCCCCACCCACTTCACAGGGTGTTTGTTGTGGGGATAATAACGGCATACTTTGTAAACCACTCTGCGTGGGCATTAAGTTGTCCTGAAGGGCGGTATATAAATCGAATGTTATTATTAAATAATTGACTTTTCTAAAGGTCACACCTGTTCATAATTTTACTAATACATGCAAACCCAATGATTCCAACTCCACATTCCTAAAATCAGGATTCCTAGATTTTCGCTTACCTGAAATCAGCTACAGGTTATATAAAACCCAAGGCCTTTTTGGCAACAGGCCAGCTTTACTTTGTAACATGGCATACTGATACTGAACATAGATTCGTATGTGTCAGGGACAAGTGCAGACATTTGTATCCTGTCCTTCTCTGATATGTTACCATTAGCTTCAGTGATCTACAGGAGATTGGAGGGTGGGGTGGGGGACAAAGGGATCTAAATATATTTTATGAGATGGCTTCCACATCATCAGCTACTCTACTATACATTGTGTGTAGAAGAGTTTGGTTCATGTTACATAGCAAATGTCCCTGTGTACTTAAAACCAAGGCAAACATTTGGCTGTATAAATACCACTCCAGGGATATTAAAACTCTTAACTTTTCCATAGCAGGAAGACACATTGGTAGTGGCAACATAAACCCTAAAAATTATTTGGTCCGTGTTAGGAATGAAGATTTGAACACTTGTTTTTTATCTGCACCAATTTAAGAATATTAGTCTTCCTTAAAAAAGTGGTTTGCAGAGAAACTGCTCTATTACTGGGAAGAACTATCAACATTTCCTGTAAAGACATCAAATCTTCAATTACTAATCTATCCTAAAAATTTGCTGGACTACCAAATGACTGTTTAGGGAAGATGAGGCTTACCAGTTGCTGTATCATTACATTATTTCATACAATGAAGCTGCATCATTGATGCAAGGCCTATTAGCATGTGTGGTCCATACACATCCGTTCAGTATGAATGAGCTAAACCCAGAAAAAATAGCCAAGCAAAGGCATGAAACCTCACCTCTGCCATACGTTATTCTTGTCCTAGGCAGGAGCTGCAAATCTCAGACCACTGCTAAAGAGAAAATAGCAGCCCCACCTCCTCCCATGGTATATAATCCAGTTTATTCTGTGCTGACATCATTACATGAATTTTCTGTTCTCCAATAGGCAGCAAGTGATGTGGTGTGTACCAGTGAAACACACACAACACACAGCATTCTTATCCTAGGCAGGAGCTGCCGAACTTAGGCCACCCCTAAACAAATTTGGAAGAGCAACTGAGATTATAAATATCAGAAATCAGGTACAGTTCACTGAGTAGAATATAATATACACTTATGCAGTCAAAATGAAATTAAGCATGTATATAACAGCCATTACAAAAATGCCCATAATAAATGCATGATATCCCAATTCTCAAACATAATGGTGTAATGTATAAACTCAAGTGAGAAGTTTTGAGACAGTACAGCAAGGAAAGAAGATGGTTTTATATTCTATCCTGAATGGGAATTTTCATTGGGAGGAGTGCCAAGCATCAGGGCAGCCAGTACCTTTCAAACCTACACAAACCAGGGGGGAAGCACCCTGATGAGAACTTGCCAGGATCATTTGGAAACCCAAACAAGAGAAAGATAATCAGGAAAAGGCAAATGGAGGCGACATACAACAACAGCAAGAGCAGCTGAGACAGAGGGTGTACAGAAAAGCAAGCTCTTGTTACTGAGCATATTGTTGTGGCAATCATTACAGCTTTTGATATAGAACAAGAAAATAATAGCAAACGAGTATTTGATTTTCCTGGACTTGGACAACAGTAGGGAATTCAGTCAAGTGAGCTCCAAAGTCTGCATCTCAAAAGTGTTTCTGATGTAAGAAAAACTTTACAAAGAAAAACTTTACAAATGAAACTATGGACCAGTATCTGGATAAATGTGTGTCTTCAATCACACATTCAGTTGTACATGAGAATTGCCCAACACATACAAAGAAAAAACAAGTATTCACTGTTCAAGGATTATACGTGTGTTTACTATAACTAATGAACAGGCTAACATAAAGGAGGGGGTTAGGTGGAAATCTTCATTTTGTTCCAAAGGCTGCTCTTGGTGGTTGGGAAGTACAAAGGAAATTCATGCACATTTATTTATCTAGATCAAGATGGGTAGCCATGTTAGTCTGTCTGTAGTAATAGAAAAGAGCAAGAGTCCAGTAGCACCTATAGGACTAAGAAAGTAGGTGGTAGGGTATAAGGTTTCGTGAGCCACAGCTCACTTCTTCAGATACAGCCTTATAGGTGCTACAGACTCTTGCTCTCTTCCATTTATGTATTTGTTTATTTATGTAGAAAATGTTGCCTCTCCACAAAGATCTGGCCAAATGAGAAAAGGGTCCCAATGGATTGGATCTAGATGACATCTTCAGTAACATTGTTTTTTATCCATCATGAGTTGAATTCAAGGATGCCTATCAGTCCTCTCAGATGCCTGCTTAGCAGTGGATACAGCTCATTTTTCACTGTTAATATTTGTATTTAAACATTTCAGCCACAATATATCAATGGGATTTGTAAAAGTATGAAAGTCTACAGGGCCTGTATTATATGCTTTCAGAAACTGCAACCTAAAAGTGTTAAGAATAGGAATATAAATGAAAGAATCAGTGGAAAGACTGGCATTTGGTGCACTTGAATGCCACAAGTGTTGCAATACCTCAGTCTCATTATATAGCTCAAAGGAAATATTGTCCACAAAAGAAAGTTGAGTTGCATTATAAACAGCTGCTTTTGTTTCTACTTTTATTTGTGACTGGAGAATGTAATTACCTTCCAGAGGTAATGCTTTCTTTTTGGATGAGAGCAAACAGCAGGAACTAAAGCTCCTTTCACGAGTGGCTTGATTGACTAATGGCAGCCATTGTAAATAAAAACCTGTGCTTTATTTCCCCCACAATTTCTTCTTCAAAGAAAAGAAGACCACAAAAGGAGAGAGGATATAAAGCTCAGCTTGAAATCACAGTATGTTACGTAGAAACATTTAAGTTTTTAAAAGCCTGTGCTAAAAGGAATGGAAGGGGGGGGTCAGGAAGATAGATGGGAAATGTGGCTTTGTTACTGCCAGCATACCATTTCCACAACAGATGCTACCAAGTGAATTGACAAATCGATCCATTTCTTGGGTTTTATATGTAAGGAATTTATCGTTTGTTTTGAATGTGAAGTAACACAAATCCTTCAAATCTTTATTGCATTGTACTTTTTGTAGCTGGCTATAAATAGCAGAATAAATATCGGGCCAAATTAATCCTAAAAATAAATACATTAATATTGATGGGGGTTATGCCAGGATTTGATTGGCTCATTGAGATTAAAGACTATTTTTAGCTTCTAAAATTTGGTAGGCAGTTCTGACAATCAATCATGGGATTGCACTGTGCTGGCATCTTGAAGTAGCCAGCCTTCGTCATATATTTCTAATCTCAATAGTCAAATGTTGATGAATTACTTAGGCACTTTGAGGATACAACCAAATTAATTAATCATACTAAAGTCAACTTAGTTTTAAAAATATGTATGGTCATTCTGTCCCACAATGTAACTCATATTGATTTATTTCTGAACATACCATAGCTGTCTCAGGGAAGCCAGGATTGAGGATGGGGTAACAGTAGCCAAGAACTGATGTCAAGTGCCTAAAGTGCTTCAAAAGTTAATATCAATGCAGACACATTGGAATATACATATACAAATTCCTACAATACCCAATGGTGGGACCATTAACAAGATACAAGAGTAGTGTACAATCAATTATTAAACATACAGTAAATATCCAACTGCTTGGAAAAAGTCCATAGAAGTGTGGTAGCCTGCAGCATTTCAGTAGATTCTGCTAAGTAGTTCACTCCAGAACTCCACACCTATGGGTTTCGCCAGCATGCCAAAAGTCCATCCTGTTTCACTTAATTGCTTCTTCACAGGCAAAAATATCTACAATACAATTACTACTAGTTGTTATTCCATCTTACAATGCAGTATAATTGCACACTCATAAGTAATGTACTTACAGCAGTCACCACAATCAATCTCATTCCACCATTTACATTTGTTCCAGACGACCTAGCGTCGTACCTGGGTGTAACCTTCCCCACTCTTTTATTTCCTTTCTCACTTAAAGAGCCCACAGCCTAAAAACCCCCAAAAGGGGGAAATTACAAAAAACAACTAAAATCCAAGACATTATTTAGCCCATATGGAGTTATGATATTTAGCCTGTATATCTACTGTTACTCGAGTTGTAATAATTTGCTCTGGACATGTGGATATTTTGTTTGTAAGACTTGCAAAACTGTTACCCTCAAATCTGTTTTGGAATCATGGTATTGTGCAAAATGCTCCACAAGGGGTGCTTCTAGTACTCTATGTCGTATGCGTGAAAGATGTTCTTGCACATGAACCTTAAGTGGATGGATTGTACTCCCCACATAAATCAAAAGACAACTGCACTGAATCAAGTATATAACAAAAGATGTCTTGCAATTATGGGTACATGCTTAGGGAATTCGATTCGGGTAAAATATCCGAATCGGACCCGATCCGGAAAGCTTCCATTCAAGTGGCAGGGCAGTACAGAGCAGGTTAACTTTTTGGATGTCACAGTCTTTAGACTAGAACACTGGAAATTAGGAGTGTGCCCATTTAGAAAACCCACGGACTGCCCATCCTACTTACACTATTCCTCATTTCATCCTTCGCATTTGAGAAGGAACATACCAACTTCCCAATACTTGCAACTAAAACGCAATTCAACTTGCCTTGAGGACTTTTATTATAATAAGAGACTTTTGGATGGGTCTTTCAGGTCTAGGGGATACCCTGTGGCTGTCATTAAAGAGGCAAACAGAAGGGCATCCAACACCCCACGTGGGAATTTGCTTACTCCTAAAAACAAACTGGATAACGACAGATTAAAATGGGCAATAGACTTCACCAATCTGGCCCCAGGAATTGCAAAAATTATACAGAGGCATTGACATTTGGTTGCTGATATAGAGGGCTGTGGACTGGCGCCATTTGCAGGTTTTAGGAGGACGAGAAATGTAAAGGACATGATAGTACATTCTGCCATGAAGGAGACAGTGGATAGTGACCATCTCCATAAGGGGCATTTCCCCTGTGGGGGCTGTAATATTTGCCTGTTCACAATGAGAATCACGGATGTTGTCAACCCCATTACCAACAAACCACTTTACATGACTTCCTTCTCCAATTGCAAGATGTCTTTCATTATATACTTGATTCAGTGCAGTTGTCTTTTAATGTATGTGGGGAGTACAATCTGTCCACTCAAGGTTCGTGTGCAACAACATCTTTCACGCATACAACATAGAGTACTAGAGGCACCTCTTGTGGAGCATTTTGCACAACACCATGATTCCAAAACAGATTTGAGGGTAACAGTTTTGCAAGTCTTACAAACAAAATATCCACATGCCCAGAGCAAATTATTACAACTCAAGTAACAGTAGATATACAGGCTAAATATCATAACTCCATATGGGCTAAATAATGTCTTGGATTTTAGTTGTTTTTTGTAATTTCCCCCTTTTGAGGGTTTTTAGGCTGTGGGCTCTTTAAGTGAGAAAGGAAATAAAAGAGTGGGGAAAGTTACACCCAGGTACAACGCTAGGTCGTCCGGAACAAATGTAAATGGTGGAATGAGATTGATTGTGGTGACTGCTGTAAGTACATTACTTATGAATGTGCAATTATACTGCATTGTAAGATGGAATAACAACTAGTAGTAATTGTATTGTAGATATTTTTGCCTGTGAAGAAGCAATTAAGTGAAACAGGATGGATTTTTGACATGCTGGGAAACCCGTAGGCGTAGAGCTCTGGAGTGAACTACTTAGCAGAATCTACTGAAATGCTGCAGGCTACCACACTTCTATGGACTTTTTCCAAGCAGTTGGATATTTACTGTATGTTTAATAATTGATTGTACACTACTCTTGTATCTTGTTAATGGTCCCACCATTGGGTATTGTAGGAATTTGTATACGTATATTCCAATATGTCTGCACTGATATTAACTTTTGAAGCACTTTAGGCACTTTACATACATTAATTTTGTAAATTACTATTGATTGTATGCTTCGGTGGCGTTTGCCTTTTTCTGATAGTCTGTGCCCTGAAGCGGCTCCTTCCTGGTTTGTAAAAAATTACGTCATACAATTTCTCAGCATTAGTTATCATACATATTAGCCAGCCTTGTAAATGGATGGGGAAGCTATTAGGGGTTTAACAGAGTTTAGAGCCTTCAAAAAATTAATGTGGGGGGCGGGAGACCAAGCCAAATAAACCACCAATTTTATTATAGCTTGTCTCAGGCTTTTAGAGCTCTCCTAGTAGCCAAGACCAGCATGCTTCCATGACCTCAGTAAACATAAAAGACTGAAACAGAAAGTACTAGAGAGGAAAGGGGTCTAGTAGTGTTGTGAAATTCAGACACGGGCCCCAAAATTTGACCTGCAAGCCAGTCACTGAGAAGTCCCAAGGCTAGATATCCCAAGTAGCCATAATCTTCCTCACCCTCCCTACTTAACAGCCTCACAAACCCCCAGCCCCTGTTCACCAAGGATAGCAAAGCTCCTGACCAGAGTTAATAAAAGAAGGGGAGAGTGCAAGACACCAGCCCCGGGAGCTCTCCCTTCAAGGCTCTCTGCTCCTTTGAGAGGGGGGCAGAATCTGGAAAGGCAGTCCGGCTGGTGAGATTAAAGGAGCTCAGCTCAGTTTATCTAGGGAGAATGTTGGATCAAGTTGTCTGCTTCTGGGCAACTTCAGTGCCTATCTCGGATAGCTGTTATTTCATTCTTTCTGACTGGCCTTTGGTTTCTGATTTACAGGCGGATGCAGATACTGCCTACAGTTTGGATTACTCCTGCTGGTGATCACAATTCATTTCTTTGGTCAGCTCAATCCAACCCTCCTGTAGGCATAGCCTTGTTAGAACCTGGAGTATACAAAACTGCCTTATACTAGGTCATACAATTGGTCCATCTTATTCAGCACTGTCACTGATAATTGATCTGGAAATTACAGAGTATGGTTTGCCGTGCTGTATTTATTAACAAGGTCAGGATTTGAGTGCAGTGTCACCTTATCTGTTTCTCATCATCATAGTGCAAGGGAAGTTGATTTAAGGAGGGGAAACTCACAGGTGGTTGTTAACACACTCACCAAATACAGGGTGGATTGCAGTTCAGGAGGGGAAAGCACGAGAGGAAAAGTGGTTGGATATGTGTGGGCAGTCTCTTCCCAAGTGCTTCAAAGCATTTGCATGCATTCCAAGAAATGCGTGAAAAACCAGGATCCTAAAAGAAAAACTGGTCCAAGCACATTCTCAGAAGAAGTGCGACAAAACTGGAATGATCACAAGATGTGCACAGCTGGCTAACAATGACTTGTGAATCAATGAGAATAACATGGCAGAATTCCAAGGGTGTTTGTTCCTATAATGACACGGGAAAATGGCCTATAATAAAACAGAACAAAAAAAATTCTGAGACTGATATATTCACCAACATAAAAACTATCCAATAGGATCATACTTACAGCAACAGAGAGTACATAGTGGTAAAATCTATAGTCCCTATCCATTTATTTATGCATTTCTTTTGAGAGTACTTCCTTACAATACAAACAAAACTAAGTACCAGTCTCTGGTTGGGTCACTGCTGTACTTGTCCTGCTGGAGCCGCCCTGATCTGGGCTATGTGGTGCAGTGGCTATGCGGATGGCAGCAAAAAGGGTGCTGTGCTATCTGAAGGGTACTTCAGACTATAAGCTTGTGCTGGATATTACTAAAGGTGCTGGAGTATTGGCTTTTAGTGATGCATCATGGGGAGATGATGAGGGAAGATCTACCTCTGGTTATCTTATCCAAGTTCTGGGAGCGCTGGTGTTCTGGAAGTCTCAAAGGCAAACATTAGTCACGACCAGCTCATGTAAGGCCGAATATGCCTCATTAAACGACTGTATATTACAACTAGAATGGGTAATAAAGTTGTTAGAAGATCTTGATATGCAGTGTCCATTGCTTGTGGAGATCAAATGTGATAGTTCAGCTGCAGAGCAACTGCCACAGTATCAAAGCATCCGTGCCAATAGTAAACACATAGTAATTCATTATGAAAACGTACGTGATGCTATTCACCGAGGAATGGTATGTTTGTCTCATTGCAAATCAGATGAGAATCTAGCAGATCTGTTAACAAAAGGGCAAAGCCAAGAAATGCATTCACTAAAGCCACCAGACCTGTTTCCATCCCATAGCCTGGCCTGAATTCAGGAAAGGATTCAAAGCACCAGAGTGATCCAAGAAGACCTGAAATTAGTCAGCTACTGCTCTGCTTTCTTAATCACTTTGCCCAGAAAGGGACAATTGGAGAATAAGAGATAATTGGCCACATCATTTTTGTCTAAGCTTTTTTAGTTAGCAGGTGGATAACTGCTTGTTTGAGCTCACAAATGTACCCTCAAAACCACATATTCCATATTCAACAAGCAAGTGATGAGGGAGCCACAGGGATGAGGAAGCCACAAAGAACTCAAACAATAGTCCAGGGCTATGGTCATGGTTGCATGTCTATTCCAATTGCTTCTGGTAACCAGGGCTGTAATTGGTGGAGTTCTTCCTCTCCTCTAGCATCCTCTACTTGGTATAGGCGATGTCTGTACCCAGAAGCATGTCCCAGGCTAAGAGCCATGGGACTTGTGCTAAGAGACTTGCACCTCCTGAGCAAGCCTTTGTTAAATGCCCATCTCCCAGAAAATACCTATGAACAAGAAAGGGAAGCAATTTCTCTGTGGGAGAGTCTTGATCTTCCTGAAACCCTACTAAGCTGTTGACAGTCAGAGTAGGCAATGCTGAATTAGATGGACCAATGATCTGATATGGTATAAAGCCATTTCCGTAAGTAAATGTCTTAAAGGTTATAATCATAAGAGCTGGGATCAACAGTCATAAAACATTTACAAATAAAAGGTCACATGCATGGATAAAAGCTGAGGTCTCATAGCCACTAACTATAAAGGCAAAATGATCTGAGAAAATGAACTGAATTACAGGCACAGTAGTGAATACTCTGTACTTTAAGCAGATTCACAGGGATGAGGAAGCCTGCCTCTGACCGCAGGAAACCCTGGTTATGCTCCCTGTGGCTTTACCCAGTATTGCTTACCATCTTTGCAGTCACACAAGGGCACTTTTTGCAAAAATGAAGCTGTGGAATACATACAGTCCTCGAGATAGAATCTAAATTTTAAGAAATTTTAAAAAATGAACATATAATATTCGAGTAACTACCTGTCTTTATTGTAAGTCACAAATGCAAATGATAACAATTAAGGGCTAACCATGTTTTCTGCTGTTCAAAGACACTTCTATCAGCAGAAAAGAGGGGGCAACTTTTGACAGTTTTCTCACACTAAAGACCCTCCCCACATTTTCCCAAGGGACCACTGACACTCCCCAGGGGCATGACAGAAGATCATGCAGCAGAAGGGGGAGGCAGGAAAGTCCATGTCAGCAAGTGCCACGCTGCTTATAGATAGAATAAACCAAGGTATCCATTATTTCAGACATTGCCTTCTTTAAAAACACTTTCCTTCATGGAGCCTTTGGATGCAATCAACATTTCAATCAAAACCTATTATATTATTAAATATAGTTCAGAGGAGTATTAAGATGCCTCCGGTGGCCTGCAATTATAATCATTATCAGCAGCAAAGGGAGTAAATTGTTGTTTTTTTCAAACAAAAATTATTAAGAGCAGCACAAATTATGTTAATAAGTAAAGAACACCAATGTTCACTTGAGTGTTTTTAGGTTTTTCTGCCAGCAGTGCTTTATTGGAGCCTGAAAGGTGTAAAGGAAAAGTCTTTGAGGCTACTTGAAATGTTGTGATGCTAGTTTTCTTAAGGGCATAAATGCTCTGGGATGGTTGTTTACTCATTCATTTCAAGGAGACTGCTGTACAAGGCCACACAGAAGAAAATCAAAAACAACAAACAGATTCACTAGAGACCATGTGTCCATCCAGCTGTCTGAATTTTTTAAACAGTTTCCTTTTCTCTTATCCTCTACTCATCTATTGTATTACTTACAATATATTATACAGTTTTTATTTCATGCTTGTTTAATGGTGTGATCCTATTTTATTGTATTATTTTCTTGTGTTTATTGCATTGTTCTATAATTCTGTAACTCATCCTGAGTATCAATAAGCAAGATGAATGATAAATAATTACCTATATAAGACTCAAGAGATATTAAAAGTTTGAAAGACACAATATGGGAAAAAATGAACCTGGGATTGGCATACAGCTATGATATGAAAAAATAAATTTCGTAATCATTTTAATAAAGAATCAATATTTGTATAGAGTTCCATTATATGTTTGGTATTAGACAATGAGGATTTCTGTGTCTGTGGGAGTTTTATTGGCAGCATATGCCTGTATCTGGGGCCTATTATTTCAGAATTTTCATTTTATTTTATTCATTATATCTTAATGTTTAATTTTTTTTTTTTATAAAATACTTTATTGTTTTATTCCGAATATAACAACCCGTCACCGACATCACCCGTGTAGGGACCTCCAGGCGGTAGATACATAAATATTATTCCATACAATATTATTTCATATTCACAATTACTCCCTGTACAACTCATTCCACTTAGCCTTATAATTAAATTAACCTCTCAATTTCCTATTAACCGACTAATCATCCCAAATTGTTTAAACGTTTCTAAGTACCCCCACCATCCTTCTAAACCAATTCTCTTGTTCCCTAACCTTTAACCCATTCATTCTACGTATCTTCATCGTAAGGTACTCTAAAACTATTATATTATTCATATTTCCCCTCCAGTGATTAATCGTCAATTCCTCAGCTTCTTTCCAATTCCTTGCTATAACCTGTCTTGCTGCTACTAACATCAAATTTATCCACTTAGATTCCTCTCTTAACCTTAGCCCTATTCCATCCAAATTAATAAGTGCCATTGCTTTAGATATACTTACCCTTCTTCTCACTATCCTTGACATTTCCATACCAATTTGATCCCAAAACTTTTTTACTAAAGGACAGTCCCACCACATGTGACTGAACGTTCCCAATTCTCCACATTTCCTCCAACAATTTTTACTCCCTGATTTTGAAATATAATATAACTTAACCGGTGTATAGTACCATTTCTGTATCATCTTCAGACCTTGCTCCTGCATTAACCTAGATGTAGTAACTAAAGTAGGTAACCTAAACATCATTTCCCACTCTTCATCCCTAATTTTACCTTGAATATCTATTTCCCAATATTCCTTCAAGAATTCTCTCGGTGACTACCCTGTGCCTAATAAAACCTTATACAATTTTGAAACTATTTTTGTCTTATCTTCTCCATACTCTTTCACCAATTTTTCAAAGGGAGTAATTAATCTTTTACCAATATCGTTAATTTCTTCCTCCTTCAACAAGGAGGAAATTTGGTTTTTTTGCAGCCAATTAATCCTACTCAAAAATATTATTCTCCTCTTCCACCATCCCTTCTGTTCCCCACACCTTTTTCAACTCTGTAATCGTCATCTTCTTTAATTTATCTCCTACCTCCTTTGACATTGATCCCCTCAACGGGGCAAATTTATCATAATACCACATTTTGGTAAGAGGTGATATCCCTGGGGTGAGCTCTTTTCCACATCTCCCATACCCAACAGGGTCCCTGAAAAGTTGATAATTTGTCGCCTATCTTCTTCCTCCTTTTCCTCCTATCAAACAAGCTTTCCTTTCCCCCTACTACCTCAAAAGTTTCCCGTTCTATCCAACCAATGTCTTCTCCTAACTCACCCTCCAACCAAATCATTAGATGCCTTAATTGATACGCATCGTAATACAAACTAATATTGGGAATCCCCCATCCCCCATCTTTTATTCCATAATATCTATACCTACCCGCCATCCTTGGTTTCTTAGATGCAAAAACAAATCTATCTATAGCTCCTTGCCACTTCTTCAATATATATCCTGGTATATGCCAAGGTAGTACATAGAAAAGGTAAGTCAACCTAGGAACTAAAAACATTTTAACTATCGCATTCCTTGTACTAATTGAATCTTTCCTCCTCCCCCAAGCTCTCATTTTATCTTGAATTCCACTCCAAATTCTTTTAAAATTATACTCAAATATTTTTTTATCATTCCTAGGAATATTAACCCCTAAATACTTCACCATTTTGTTTGCTAAAGGAATCCCCAAAGTTTTAGAAGCTGCTAATTGTATTTTCGGTTTAACATTAAAACACATCATTGAAGATTTTGAAAAGTTCACTTTCAACCCTGACATCTCTTCAAATTCCTGTAATACCCTTTTTAATGGGACCGTTGCGGACTCCAAATCCTTAATTGTCACCATCATGTCATCTGCATACAATGTTAACAGATTCCCATCTACTTTCCCTTTTCCTGGGACTTCAAAACCTACTATTCCTTTATTCTTTTTTAATTTAAGCACCAACGGCTCCAGTGCTAAAATAAATAACATAGGAGATAGAGGGCAGCCCTGTTTCGTACCACTCAATACTTGAACATACCCCACTGCTGATCCACTTACTCCTACCATCGCCTTGGACTTGGTATATATTGCCTTAATCATGTTTTGAAATTTCACCCCAAATTTATACTTTTGAAATATATTTTCCATATACGTCCAATCCACCGAATCAAATGCTTTATAAATATCCAACGCCATAAGCGTAAGAGGCAATCCCTTATTTTTAGCTAAATAGATCATACCTATCACCTTCCTAACCGCTTCTACCAAATACTTCTGAGGCATAAACCCAAATTGATCTTTCCCTATCAATTGTGTTATACATTTTTTAAGCCTCATTGCCATAACTTTTGCAAATATTCGATAATCCATATTGGTGATAGAAATTGGTCTATATGAATCCCTTAGAGTCTGATCCTTTCCCGATTTAGGGATTAACACCAACCTCGACTCTAACCATGTAGGTGGGGTAGCGGATCCGTCCAGAATTCCCTGAAACACTTCAGTCACATGTGGCACCAATATGTCCTTAAAATGCATATAAAACACCGCATTGAACCCATCTAATCCAGGTGCCGATTGCATGTTCATAGAGTCTATAGCCATCTTAAGTTCTTCTTCCATTATATTCTTATCTAATTCCCATCTACTTTCCTCACTCAATTCTGGGAATTCCACTCCCTCGCAAAATTGTTCTATATCACAATTTTTAATTCCTTTGTTTGCATACAGATTATTATAAAAATCTAAAAAGTTCTCCAATATCTTTTTAGGTTCAGTTTCCAACTCCCCTTTATCATCCCTAATCACCCTTATGTTTTTTTCTTACCTGGAGATTCTTAACTTTATTTGCTAATATTTTCCCTCCTTTCCCTTCAAACTCATAATACTTCTGTTTGCTATACCATAATTTTAAGGTGGTCCTGTTAGCATCTAATACATTCAGCTCTTCTCTTTTCCTATTTACTTGTTCCCTATCCTTCTTCTTCTTAGATTTCCTAAATTTCTCCTCCGATACCCTAACTTCTTCTTCTACTTCTTTAATCTTCCTATCTTTACCTTTCTTCAATGTCACCAAATTCTGCATACATACTCCTCTAACAGTAGCTTTCATTGCTTCCCATCTTATTGTCAATGACGTATCTGATTTTTTTATTCTCCACAAAATAGCATTCTATTGCTTTTTTAATGTTACCCTTGCTTACTTCATCTGCAACTAACCATGGGTTAAACTTCCAAAAATAAGGCCTATTAAAATGACCTACTTGCAAAAACACTGAAACAGGGGCATGGTCTGTAATCTTAATCATTCCAATATCCATATCTTTTACCCAGTTCCTTACTTCCTGAGAAATTAAAATACCATCCAGTCTTAAATAAGTTCCATGTACCCCAGAGTAGAATGTATATGAATCATCATTAGGATACCTTTCCATCCAAAGTTCCAATAAACCAAATTTCCCACACATTCTTTTAAATTTCACTACCTGTCCTTTTTTAACACTACTTTTCCCTTGCAAATTAATATTAAAGTCACCCCCTACTATCTTAATATGAGGCGAGAAATTATCAAGCTTCTGCAAGTACTTATAAAATACATGCAGCTGGTGCACATTAGGGAGGTAAATAGAAGCTAAGACCACCGGCTCTCCCTCAAGGTGACCTTGAACAAAAATAAACCTTCCATTCTTGTCTCTCAATACTTTATCCTCAACAAAATCAACCTTGGAATTTATTACTATTCCCACCCCTCTACTTTTCGAGGCGCCTGGAGCAATAAATTTCTTTCCATTCCCCAAACCAGGAAAGTTCACCTCTCTCTCCTACCCTTGTGTAACTCTTGCAGAAACACCACATCAGATTTTAAGTGCAAAATATATCTTCCAATTCTCGCACATTTCACCAAATTCCCCAGCCCTCTCACTTTAAGAGTTGTACATATAATATTTACATTATTTGTCATATTACTATTAACCATTGCTCTTTCCCATTCCTCTTCTGTTCTCTACCAGCCTGGCATCCTTGTCCCCCACATTCCATAACCAACCCCCCCCCGACAGTGCCAATCTACCCCACACCTAATCACCCAATCCCCCTCTGCCCAACCAAGAGAAGGTTTATATGCCAGAATTCTTGGCATATCTCTTGTATGTGAAGTTCTTCCCAATATGCAATCATACCCTTCCTTACTCCATTCATAGTCCACCCATCCACCCCATTTACCCCAGACTACCAACCATTCCACAATCACACACTCCAACCATATCAACATTATTCCAACCACCCTCCATTCCCCCTCCCCTTCCCAATCATCCCCCTTCCCACGCCAACCATCCAGCGACCTCATGCATCCATATTGGGGGGAGGAACCAAGGCACCAGTCCCACTAAATATAAACAGAAAGCTGTCCATGCTGAGCTATTTATTCTTTATTCTTCCTTCCTTCTTCATTAATCCTTCATTTCTTATTCATTTCTTAGCCTTAGCCCTTTCTCTGAAATCCCAAGTCTTTTTTTCATCTTTATTTCTCTTCTTCTTGTGTTTCTGAGTGCTCCCCATCTCCTCTTCCAAATCACTGTCTTCTTCTGACTCCCCATCAGGAAGTTGCTTATAGTCCTTAGGCAGCTGCAGTCCCACATGCTTGAATAGAGCCACCATTTGCTTCTGATCTTCTTCAACCAAAGTTTCTCCTTTATATAACAGCCTTAAGGCAAAAGGTGCTATTCTCCAACTATATTTCATTTCCTTCTCCTGCAGTACCCTAGTAAACATCCTTAAGTTCTTTTTCCTTGCAATTGTTTCCTGTGATAAGTCCTCAAACACCATCACTTTCTTGTCCTCATACAGTAATTTATCAAACCTATCCAAGGCTTTCATGTCCTTAAGCACTTGCTCCTTTAATGCATATTTTCCAAAACACATTACCACATCTCTAGGCCTCATCCACTCAGCTGTCTGCTTCCCCACACGATGAATGCGATCAAAAACTTCCTTTGAGATTCCTAACTCCGGGAGCATTTTAGTCATCCATTCCACCAACTTCTCCATATCCTCTGTTTCTGGAATATTTTTCAACCGTAAATTTGACCTCCTGGCCCGGTTTTCCAGGTCCATTAGTTTATCCTTCATATACTTGTTATACTTTATCAACTGTCTGGACTGTTTTTGCAATATAACAATTTTCTTCTCATTTTTCTGAGCCAATTCCCATGCAGAGTTCACCGTTCCTGCCATTTCTTCCACAGCGTCTGCTAACTTAGATATTTTTTCATCTACAATTTCTGTTACAGCTTTGATAATGCTATGTTTTGCCCCCTCCACAGCCTTTTTAACTTCTAACTGAAAGTCTTTAGGCTTCATTACCTTAGTTTTGCATTCCACTTCTGAGTCCGAGGACGCCATATCTGTTACTCTCAGCTCGCTAATTAATTATCAGCTCGTTCTTCAACTCTGCCAAATTCCAGACGCTGCCAAATTCCAGACGCTTTTTCCCTCTCACTTCACAGCAGACAAGATTAAGGGTCTTCGGGGCAGGGCTTGGTTTTAACATTTTTATCTCAGAAGGAGTTTCTTTACACTTTTTTAGTCTTTGACCGGGAGCTCAGCTGCGACATGTCTTTCCTCTCAGCCAAGCATGCCACGCCCCCCTATATCTTAATGTTTAATATACTGTTGGTTCTTGAAATGAGGGTGGGGAAAATGTCTGGGCTTATGAGTCTTTTGTTTGTTTTTCCTTTATTTTCTACTCATAAATCCATTTAGAATGCTTGTGCTAATAAAATCCTTAATTCTTTTCCAATATGGTGATCATTTTCTTCCTCACATTTGTCTCTTCATCTGGACCCCTATCTTATTTTGCACCAGTGCCAGAATTGCTCTGAATTAAGTCTTCTTCTTTCTCTCCTCTTCTACCTGATAATACTGATTATTTGCCTCTCAATGAATTAGCACCCCAGCTTTCCCAAGCATGTAGTCAGTCCTGTCACAGGAACTACACAGAAAGCCAAACACAGGAGTTATACAGAAAAACATATGTAAAAGGCACAGGGCTCATTTGGAGGTGGAACATGCTGGAACAGCGTTCTGGTAACTCTGAAAAGAGGTCGCGTGGGTTTTGGCCCCACCCACATGATTCCTTTTCCTCCTGGCTGTCCTAGTCTTTAGCAGCAGGCTCTACTGCTTTATTTTCATTTGTGACTTGTGAGAGAGAGCTGCTTTGAATTCATTCTGCTTTGCTGCTTGCTTTATTTTCATTTGTGAATTGTGGGGGGGAGAGAGAGAGAGAGAGAGAGAGAGAGAGAGAGAGAGAGAGAAAATGAGTGAGTGAGTGCAAGCTGAGTGGGGCTGGGCTCCAAAGGAATGTAAGCTGCTTTGAATTCATTCTGCTTTAAGGAAATACCTGGAGATTTGGGGGGAAAGGGGACTGAGGGGTGGATGGTGCCTTCTGACACACTTCTGGTGATGTCAGGGGGTGTGGCATATGCTAATGAGATATGCTAATGAGTCCCTGCAGTTCTTTTTCCAGGAAATGACCCCTGAAAAGGCATGTGTCCAGATGAAGAATATGTTGTTCTTTAGGGATATGCCCCAGCAAAACATTCAGATTCAGAAGAGGTGGAGGCAAATAGGGCAACAGGGGAGGCAGACTGGAACACTGATAGAGGAAGAGCAAGTAGCTATCCTCAGAAGAATTGGTCATAAAATATTTCAGCTGAAGAGCATTAATCAACTGTAGATACTTATTGAACAACAAGGAAAGCAGCTATGCTCACCTTTCAGTTGGAAAGGACTGATATGAAAGAGGCTTCTGTTATCTGCCCTTGCTTTGGGACATCATAGGTGCAAATAGACACCAGTCACAGGCTTTCCTCTCACCCCAGCCCCTTTTCCCTTGGCAAAACCATCACAATACCAATCAAGGGACACCCAACTTCCTGCTTCACTTCCACCTTTGGCATCAGGTCCTCAGGAAAACATGTTTTAGTTTCATTTCCTAAGTGATTCAGACTATATCCTATAGACACCAATACGTCTGTCTGGAAATACAAAATTCTGATTTGAAAATATTCTGAATATTGAACTATTTTGTAAACTCCTCAGACTGAAGCCTCAGATTGCATGGATACCTGAAGGGGGGCCTCCCAAGATGACCGGAGTGGATTTTATATGAGAGTAGGAAGTCCTTCAGGTATGTGGGCCCTAAGCCACATAGGGCTTTAAAGGTCAATACCAGCACCTTGAATTGAACCCAGAAGCCAATTGGGAGTTACTGTAAATGAAACAAGACTGGAGTGATATGGTCCCTATGACTCGCTCCAGTCAGCATTCTGGCCGCAGCATTCTTTATCAACTGTAGCTTTGAGACAGTCTTCAAGGGCAGCACCAAGCACAGCACATTGTAATAATAGAATCTGTGTGTAACCACAGTGGCAAGATCTTTCTGCCCCAGAAGGGCCACAGCTTACTCACCACTCATTAGCCAAAGCTGGTGCCACCTGTTTATCTACTAAGAGGCCTAGATCAAGCAGGCCCAAGTCAAAGAGATCCATGAAGCTGCTGCTACTTACAGATATTATGGCTGCAGTATTGAAGCCATGGAGGCAACCAGGTTCTCTTTGTGACATCTGAAGTTAGCCAAGAGAATTTAGGTCTACTTAATTTTTTCTGAATTTTCCAAATAATAAATTTCACCTTTTTATATATTGGGCTTTCCCAAGTAAGCTAAGTGATTAAGATCCTTCCTTTCATAAATTTTGTTTCTTTGTTTTTCTACTAAGTAGAATTTAATGATCATATATATTTGTCTTGTAATAACTTTATGTGATACAAAGCAACTTCCAAAATATAATACAAAAGAAAATAATATAATCCAGGTATATATATATATATATAAAAACTAGGGAAAATAAAGAAGTAATATATAATGATAAATCTTCCTTTTCTTGAGCAAGTCTCTTATTTCTAAAATAGTTCACACTTTAATTTTCTTGAGGCTTTTTAATTCAATATTTAATTTGCATGCAAATTAAAATGTTTCACAACTCAATACATTTAGATTGGCATCTTCCCTTCTGTAATTTCCCCTTCAATTCTTGCCTTCCATTTCTACACAGATCTTCTGCCTAATGAGATTATTTTAATAACTTGTGTGAAGCAGCTTGTTTTAATTTCCATCCTTTGTAAATAATTGTATATATTTTCAAATAGGTATATGTCTTTGTGTCACAGAGAAACAAGTTCAAAAGTTGCTCAACAGACATTAAAGTTGCAAAGTTCTATTAGTTGTTTCGAAATGTTCAAGAAATTGGAAATAAGTATCAAAAAATATTTTTAATAACTATGAAATATCAGCCTTATTTATTATGAACTTTTTGAATCTGCCTCTTCCATCCCTAAAGAGGACTCTGATATACAGTAAAATCCTAAACAGAGTTACTCCAGTCTAAGCCCATTGAAATCACTGATAGTTATTAACTGAGAGTTATCTTCACTGAGAGTTATCTTCCAGCCAGTAGAATATACAGAATATTCTTTCTGTGTTAAAAGACATTTTTTATTTCTAAAGGGTGGATGGGAGTGAGGTCTGTTGGGTAACTGCTGTCTGAGATCAGGGACATGATAGAATTCCTTCTCCCACTTAATTCTGGGTCAGGGGAACTATGGTTTCTGGTGAGTACAGGAGCATTTCTCATAAGGACCTATGCCCAATTACTTTCCAAGAGGTTTTGTGTCTAGTTCAGAAATGCATGAAGGTTTAGTAGTTGTTTTTTTAATCAGCTACCTCATCCCTACACTTTTATCTATCCTCTTCCTATCATAGACATTGACCACTTGTTATCCGCATATGAAGTCTCCTTAATTGGTTGGGAGAATTCGCGTTAAAGGAGACAAGTGAGAGGGGGTAACTAGGAATTTCCACCTATGTCTATGATGATTGTTCCCTTAGAGAACTCTCAAATAAATCAGGCAGATGTTCAACAGGAAAGTTTTTTTATTAAAATAAAAATAAAAAGGGCAATAACACAAATACACACAGCACACATACAAGGCTAAGAAAATGAGGGAGGAAAATGCAAGAAAGTAATTTGGGATAGGGTGATAATTACCAGTCCTGACGATGGAGGGGTCCATGGGAGCAGCAGCAAAATGACTAGAATTTCACAGGGAGACGGAGAAGGCTGAAGTGAACTTGAGGGTGGATGTATGGAGCCAGAACACAAGCACACTGGATGCATGGCTGTGTAGCTCAGTTACAGTGAAAAACATATGCTGGGGCAAAACTGATGTCTCGCTCCCAAAAACAATACCTTAATGGTTTTTCCAGAGGTAGGACAATAAATTGAGAAAGGTTTAATATGACTATTTGAGATGCACTGTAGGTAAAAATATTGCTTGATGACCTAGTAAGTACCAGACAGGAAGGCTATCAGATGTGCTGAATAGCTTTGATTAGGTAAGTGGGAGAGGGGAAGTAGTGGAAGGCATTGATGAAATTAGCCAGGGAGTTTTCTCAGAAAACCTCATTGTCTCTGCTTCTCTCCAGGGCATGGGGGTCATCAGTCAGTCATCCCCCTATGACTCATGGCTTGGTAACTTTCCAGTCTCCAGGCCAGCTTGCATCCATTATGCCTTGGGCCAGGCAGAGCCTAGGATTTATAGCAAGGGGCTTATGATATTCCATATCTATAAACTGTCCTTGCAGTGTAGGGATGGGGTCTGACAGCTAATATACTGAGATAATAAACTCTTTTGTTAAAAACATCAGTTTACTGCACCTGTCTTTGTGAGTCTACAATATGTACATAATATTTATTTATTTACATCATTTATACCCCATCTTTCTCCCTAATGGTGACCCAAAGAAGCTTACAAATAGACCTCCAATTGTTTGTAAATCCCAATTAATTTGCTTTTTTGCCTCTTTTCTTGCCTCCAAGCAGAATCCCAGACTGCTGTCCCAAGCTTCCTTGCATGACCAGACTGTTGAACCTGCATCCCCCCCCTATAGTTGTTCCACTGGCTGTCCCTATTCACAAAATACTTTATTAATATCACTTGACAGAAAATTAATGAAAAGGTTATTTCTTCTGTATCCACAGAATACAACAGGCATGTAAAATACATGATCAAGAGAGATAACAATGCCCGACTCTTTTGAAATCCTGTACTTGAAATGAGTATACTTTAAATCTTTTAATGAGAAGAGGGGTTCAGGGTTCACTATATAAATCTATAATCTAAGAAAAAGTGTGCTAGAGTGTCTCTTGCAGTGGAACCTCATGCTGACCTATTGTAATTTAATAAACAGATCAAGGGAAGGTGTTTCTATTTCAATGTGAGAAGCGGGTCTCTTGAACAAGCATAAGAGCTTCTTCTGTGAAAGATCAATAATCAGCAAAAAGAGAAAAAGTCAACAGCATGTGCAGAGCAAATGGTCAGTTGTGAAGAGTATCATCAGGAATTTTGTAAAGAAAATATAAGCTTTGCAGAGAATGATGCTTGGCAGGAGAGCAGCAGTAGGAATGATTTTCAAAAAAGAACAGCAAGTATTATCAAATAGCTAGTGATACAACTAATAATGATAGTTGTGAGTACAAAAAAGGTGACAGGATACAAATATATATTAAACAGTATCTAGGGAGGTTATGATGTTGGGTTAAAAGTATAGTCAAAGATCACAGGAGAAGAGTCTGGTCATTGCCTCAGCAGTGCCAGTTGCACAGCCAGTTTTAATGACATCAGGCTGAAAGTGGTACAGCATCACCAGAAGAGAACAAATCTGACCTAGTTGGCTTAAAAGTCTTCACCAAACCAGCTTTCAGGCCAGAGCATTCAAGTGAGATGAAGAATGGATACAGATCTGACCCATAGTCAAGGGACCCAGTGGCAGGTAGAGATGAGAAGAAACCTCCAGCATCACTAGGCATGTCTGCCTAAAGCATCCTGTCACACAGTAAGGAAAGCCATCCCTGTTCTTCAACAACTACCTCTCACCTGGGTAAAAAGGAAACTGTGATTTTTCCAGTAATGTTCAGTTAGTTCTAGCTAATCTAAAAAGGAGCAATGGAGAAATGCATTACACCCTGGAACTGATGTCCAAATGTCAGTAACTGGGTCTGCATTCTACACGTGCTCAAAGATAATTTATACAAGTTAACAGCAAGTCCCAGGAAAACTACATCTTCCCTTACACAAGGTAATTCAGTGTCACATATATACAGATGGTTCTGGCCAGATCTATCTATCTATCTATCTATCTATCTATCTATCTATCTATCTATCTATCTATCTATCTATCTATCTATCTATCTATCTATCTATCTATCTATCTATCTATCTATCTATCTATCTATCTATCTATCTATCTATCTATCTATCTATCTATCTATCTATCGTCCACATTTCTCAATGAGATTCAAGGCAAATTATGCAGTATAAGTCAACACAATAAACGACTGGGACATTCCAAAACAATACAATTGATGAAGACAAAGGGATACCAGATAACACCTTGGCCAGAGAGTCACATATAGGAGAGATTTGGGAACCCCCCAGATAGATTTATGATAGCTGGAAAGGAAGACATGGAAAGACTCACAAAGGGAGGGTCAGACAAGAAACTATAAAATCTCTGGACATAGAGAGGAAACTCTCTTTACATCTGTTTTGTTCTGATCTTAAGCTCTGTTGATTTAGCATGAAGAATTAAGCCATGGGCGCCATCTTGAACACAGGTGGCTCAGCAAAGGAGAGGAGCCCCCACCCTTGGTAATGGATGATTTCCAAACACAATGTAATTCTAAGAAATAAAGACATATCTTGACTTCAACCACTTAATGATACATCACACCAGGGTTAGAGGATTGCATGTTTTCACCTTTTCATTGTTGCTACTTAGTTAGCAGTGTAAATAAACTATATGATTGATTACTCTATTGAATTTCTTTATTATCTGGATGCTAGTAGTCTTATTTCTGTACCCACACCACACCCAATTCAGTCATACTTACCCAGGAGAAGTATGGGTAGGGGGCAGCTGTAAACCCCTTCATCCTCAGAGGGCACAAGTGTATATGTTCTCCCCTGCAGTATCTGACAAATGCAAAGGGGGTGGGACAGGCCTTTTCTTCCAACTGAGGGAACCCACATAGCCTCCTATAGTTTGAGGGAACTAAGTTTGTTTTGAAATATAAACTTTCCCCATAATTGCTAGTTCTTCTTACGAAAGTGAGTATAAAAGTTTTGGGTTCTCTGCCATGAGGTAAGTTCTATGGTGAGTAAGAGATAGCTGAAGCTAGAGGTTCAAAAGATAAGAAGATTTATTTATGTACAGATGGTTTTTAAAGAACAGAACAGCATCCCAGGTTTCGATACAGAAGTCTGGTTGATGCACTTAAGCTGGTTATGGCTTCAGGTTGTGATTTACATTCCTTCTAATGATTGTGGTTACAAACAGGTAGTTACTACCTAACCACCAGGTTGGATCCTCTCACACAGAGGATTCGTCCCCCACTAGCCTGCCCTTTCCCAAGAGTCAGATTAAATTATATAAGGTCTGCTCATCATCACCAAAGATAGACCTGATGACTGATTTCTCTCCCAAAGATAGAGCTAAACCACTCTGCCTCAATTCCAGGAAGAGCTACTCTTTTGCTGAGGCAGATATCAACTGAACTGCTGCTGGGATTTCCTCAAAAACCTTCTCTAAAAAGTTATTGGATGCTGGGGGAGCACTCCCGTAGGTAGAGGTCCACAACCTTTTAAAGCCTGCTGGCACCTTTGGAATTCTGGCACAGTCTGGTGGACATAGCCACAAAACAGTTGCTGAAGCTTACTTTCAGTCACACAATCAAAATCCTTGTACTGTGGTGGCAACTGCTGCCAAAGCAATTTGTTTTAAAAAATCTACACAGCCAATCAAATCTCCAAAGGCCAATCAGAAGCCTTGCTGTACAAAAGCCCCACCTGGCCATAACCACTTTCTATAAACAATTGGCAGGCACCAGAAAAGTTTTGATGGGTGCCATTGTGCCCATGAGCATCATGTTGGGAACCCTGGGCTAAGGCATGAAACAACTTAATGGCTGTTCTACCTTTCAAGGACGGAACAGCATCCTGTCTGTCACATGGGAGATGTGGAAAAAAGGTAGAGTGCTGAAGTGCTAGTCCTTCAGCAGGAAATACTCTATAAGACTCTTCTGACAAAGAGAACTGTGGTTCTCGAAAGCTTACGCTACAGTAAAGTTGCTTAGTCTTAAAGGGGCTACTGGACTCTCTTCTATTTTGCTACTACAGACTAACACAGTTAACTTCTCTGGATCTATAAGACTAGACATTACAGTGGAAATACCCAGAGAGAAGTAGGTTACGTGGGACTAAGGGAATGCAGAGCCTTCCAAGGAGGGAACAGAAACATGCATATCCCCACAGGAGCTATAAAAACTTAGGCTGAATGTCAGTGCTATTACTCCAGCCTGTTAAGGAATTTTCAACAGAAATTATAAACGTGCAAAAAATATTGACTAGGTCTTATGAACCATATGTGGGAGGTGTTCATGTGTGCAGATCCTTCCCACCTTCCCCTCCCCTTGAAGATATAATGCCACAGGACATTTGGGGACTTTTGTAAAGAAAGTAAATCAGGAAATATTTTTGCTCTTTCCATCTTTCACCCTTGGAAGCTCTTGTGCAAGTGGAGGATAATAGGAGAAATCTACGCTCTTGTGTGCCATTGTGCTTATAATTATGTGAATGTCTGTGTATCACTTTAAAATTAAATACATGCGGATATGGCTTCTTCTGTTTTTTTGTCAAGCTAAACAGTAAAATTTAAAAAGCCTTCATGAATATGATTGGAAATGAACATCAACATCTCCAGCTAAGTGAAAGTGAAATTCAAGTTAAATGTGGAATCCAAAAAGTAAATGCTTCCAGCAACCTGTCCACTTGTGTATTTTACCAGTTGTTTTCTTGGTGAATTTTCACTTATAAACTAAAGACTACATGAGGTCAAAAAGAGAAACAATGATGACACATTAAATAAATTGCAATATAGAGTATTCTTGTTTCAAGCCTCAGAAATATGTCATCTTTAATCACTGTAGCCTCAGAACAAATGGTAATCCTCTGGCATCTAACTACTCCAACTGCAGATTGCATTTATTTACCTACCTTTTAAAATACAGGAATTGTGACAATGCCACCTTTGCAAGCAATACTATAGCATGTGTGTGTGCGTGTGCGTGCATTCTTTCAATAAGATGTTGATGAATACAGGCTGGCAGTCCCATATTGAACTGAGAGGTTTTTTAAATACACTGTTGATTCTCACACTGCTGAATTAGCAGCAGTGTCACTGTCTGTCTCAAATACATTTTAAGCAAAAGCCAAGAAAACCATTGCCAATATATTTCTAATCATTCATTTAAGTCCTCAATGCTATTTGCTTCCATAGCACTATAGGCAGACTTCTCTCACCACTATCAAAGTGAGGAAGGAAGCCACCATGTTTGGAAGGGAGATGGTACTGCTTGCTAGGCTGACTATTTAACTGGGGTACTGGGCAGGAAGGGTTGCTTGCTTGTGAGGAGACCTTGCTGAAGGGCCAGATGGATGTTTGGATGTGAGGAGACCTTTCTGAGGGCTGGGTGGATGCCTACAGTACATGCCTTTGATCTGCAGATGCAGGCCCCACCACCAGGCTTTCTCCTCTTCACAGGTACTGCTTGCTAGGCTGACTATTTAACTGGGGCACTGAGCAGGGAGGCATGAGCTGAAGGGCAAAAGCACAAGGGTTCTTGGCCCATGGCTCTTAGTCTGGGATGCATGGCTGGAGGAGCATTGTGAGGCCCTGCCCTACCCGCTGCCGCCCCCCCTGCTCCACCGTGCCCTTGGGCCTCACTGGGGTGGTGGCAAAGGAGTTCCCTCAGCCTCAGACTGGGCAGGGGCAGCAGTTTCGCCACTGGCTTCTGCCTCCTACCAGCTGCCTGGAGAGCCTCCGGCCGTTCCCTCTCTCTCTCACTTCCACACTCTGGCCTTGCTCACTCTCCCTGCCAACTTCTCCTCCTCGGCATCCTCGGGTTCCTCCCTTTTATGCCACCACCTTAACCAGCTTCCTGCCCCCCTACCAATCTGCCACCGTGCTCTCCCTCCTCCCCGCCTCCTGCTCTGCTGTCTGCCCCATCACTGGTGCTTCCCCCGTCCATTCTTTCTCCCGCCCACCTACCTCCTCCAGCCCTCTCCCTTTCCAGCTCCTTGCCAATCCCCGTTCCCCCTCCCTGGCCCGGGCCAGCCTCGTCACACTAGGGAGCCCTCCCAACCATCTGCCCCCCAATCAGGCCCGGCGCTGCTTGGTGCTCTCGCCCCCCTTCTGCTTCCCGCATCTGCGCCCTCCCCCTTCCTGGCATGGGCCTTGCCCGCTCGGCCGCCTGCTCCCGGTTGGCCGCCTGCCCGGCGAGGGCCTCCCCGGGCTTTCCCGGCCCGCTGCTGCCAGTGTCGCCGGGGGTGTCGGCCCCGGGCCCGTCAGCGCAGGCCATGGCGGCGGCAGCCGCGGCAGCACGGCGTTCTCTGGCCCCGCTGCTTCCTTCAGCCTGCGCTGCGCCCGGGCGTTGCTCCAGCGCCGTGCCTGTCAGTGCTCCTTTGACCCAGCTCTCCCTGGGCTTTGAGGTGAGGGGGGGTCTGGCAAGCGGGGGGCGTTGGCGGGGCCCGGCCCAGGGCTGGGGGAGGGCCTGGTCGGGCCCAGTTCGGAGCAGGAGGGTCCTGCTCCGGACAAGCATACATCATTTGCACAAGGTGGAGAACACAAGAGGATTGAAAAGTTCCTCCAACTATGCATTGATGGATACGACACCTGCTGGATAGTGCTTGCTTAAATATACCATGTATGTAGCCCTACAATTTTTCTAAGTAATGGCCACCAGTATGTTTGATATCTGAATATGTGCTTGAGAGGTGCAAAATGTCAGGTGAATTTACTATTCAAGTGAAGATGGGTGCTGGTAAATATGCAGGCAGGATTTACCAAAGACAACAAGTATCAAGCAACAATGTTCACAGTTTATCTAATCTCTCTAGCATTCCACTTGCAGACAATGGGGCCATTTCCACCTCCCCTGATTCACTAAAACTATACAATACTAGATCTGTTAGGAACAAAGTTACATGCATTGCTGGAATATTGAAGGAAGAGGAAATTGATGTTGCTTTCCTAACAGAGACATGGCTACAGTAAAATGACATGATGTGTCTGTCCCAACTAACTCCCCCTGGTTATGCTGTCCTACACCAACTTCACTATGGTAGGCAGGGAGGAGGGGTTGCTATTATTCTCCGTGAGTCCTTCATCTTCCGTAGACTCCCAGTACAAGCTATAGCTGATATTGACTGCATGTTCCTGTCACTGGGAATTAAAGATAGACTGGGTACCCTGCTTCTTTACAGACTGCCCAGCTCCCCAATAAGCACCCTTTCTGAGTTGGCAGAGTGGCTAGCAGATATGATGTTAGAGACCTCTAGACTTACTCTTCTGGGGGACTTCAACAACCATGCCAAGTCAGGCCCAGCTCAGAAAATTATGACTTCCCTGGCAACCCTGTGCCTCTCTCAAATAGTGACAGGCCCTACACATGAAAGAGGCCACACCTTAGACTTAATATTTTGCACTGAGCCTTTGAGGGAAAGTCTTGTTTCAACATTGGAGATTCAGCCTGAACCGTAGTCAGACCATCAAGTACTGAAGGCAAAAGTAAATATGGCCCCAACACCCCACAAAATGGTGGGTCCAGTTAAAATGATTCATCCACAAAGGCTCATGGATCCTTCAAGATTCCAAACACCATTGCTCCTTGTTGACAGCTCCCTGGGAAGAAGCATAGTTTATCATGGAGCTGGCTGACCTAAAGAGGGTTGGACAACATCTAGAAAGACGCTGATGAAAAACTTTTGTGAAAGCTGATAGAACATGCTACAGAGCCCACTGGATGACCTATGAAACAGAAATGAGGATGGCAAAGAAATGATATTGCAATCATTGCATCAGCTAGTTCATGACTGTCCCAGTTATTAAGCTATCTAGACACCTTCTAACTCCTAAATCTGAACCTTTACAGTCCCCGGAACAGACAATTAGCTATGAGGCCTTTGCTAAGGTTTTTGTTGATAAAATAGCACAAATATGCACTAATCTTAACGCTAGCTGCAATGCAGACAAGATAGAAGAAATGCTTAATGCACCATCTGGCTTATATTTGGACTGCCTTGAACCAATTACAATGACAGTTCTTAACAAGATTCTGATGTCTATGAAAGCCACTACTTTTGTGCTCGGCCCTTGCCCATCTTGGCTGTTAAAATCAAGTAAAGGACCACATAAGTGATGTCTTATTGATTTACAATAGACATTAGTGATGCCACTGATGTCTATTGTAAATCAATCGCTAATTCAGGGCACCTTCCCCCGGCTGACCAAACAGGCAGCTATCCATCCACTAACTAAAAAAAAAATACCAGAGATAAAAATTATGTGGCCAATTATCACCCAGTCTTTAATCTGCCCTTTCTGAGCAAAGTGATTGAGAAAGCAGTAGCTGGCCAAACCCAGACCTTCTTGTATAACTCTAGCGTTCTGGACACTTTCCAGTCTTGATTCAGACTGGGGCATGGGACAGAGATGGCACTAGTAGTGTTAGTAGATGATCTCTGTCTGAACATAAACAAAGGCCATGCCTCCTTATTGTTACTCCTAGATCTATCTGATACAGTAGACCATGTCATTCTGTTGAGGAGTCTAGAGACAGAAGTGGGCATCAAAGGATGTGCCTTGGACTAGTTTAAATAGTTTCTCATGGAACGGACTCAAAGTGTTGCTGTCAGAGATCAGCTATCTCCAGAATGGGAGCTATCTTGCAGGGTTCTGGAGGGCACAATGTTATCTCCCACATTATTCAGTCTCTACGTAAAGCCTTTAGGAGAACTCATTAGCAGCTATGGAGTTGGATGTCATCGATCTGCAGATGACACTCAATTCTATATCTCACTATCCAGGTCCCCACAAGATTCAGTAGAAATCTTGAATTGCTGCCTGATAGCTGTGGTGAAATAGCTGAAAATGAACAAATTGAAATTAAACTTTACTTACTTTACTTTACTTTATTTGGTATTTAGCCTGCCCTCCCCACAAGCGAACTCAGGACGGGGTACAACATTCATAAAACACATAATTATATAAATACAATTAAAATCATATCATAAAATCATAGCTTAGATGGCCTATTGCACATTCCTGCCCTCAAATACAAAGAGGGAGACACCCAGATGGATGGTATGTCATTGGATAGAAGGTGATGGGAGACTCAGTGATGGTCCTAATACTGGCCTCAACCATATGCCCAGTGGAACATCTCTGTCTTGCAGGCCTGCCGAAATGATACCAGATCTTGGCAAGCCTGAGGGTCTTCAGACAGAGAGTTCTACCAGGTTGGGGCCAGGGACTGAAAAAGCCCTGGCCCTGGTTGAGGCCAAACGAGCCTCCCTGGGGCCAGGGATCATCAGCAAGTTCTTATCTGCTGAATGAAGCACTCTCCGTGGTACATACAGGGAGAGATGGTCCCTCAGGTAAGCTGGCCCCAGTCTGTGTAGGGCTTTAAAGGTCAACACCAATAGCTTGAAACGGAACCAGAACTCCATGGGAAGCCAGTGAAGCTGCTGCAAAACTGGTGTAATATGTGACCTGAATGTAACGTTCATCAGGACCCGAGCAGCAGCATTTTGGGCCCGCTGTAGTTTCCAGGTCAGACCCAAGGGTAGCCCTGCGTAGAGACATATACTATGTCTGCTAGACACATAGTCCGAGGTATCCAACCCCCCTCCTCAGTCTTCAGGGTTACCGTGCCTTAGTACCAGCTGTCAAAATTTGTGTCAAGGTAAAAGGGAGTGGAAAGGGGAGGTCTGGTAGTATTCATATCGGTCCATCTTAATGTTGATGTACAGACCTTGGAAGGTGAGTCTCATGTTTTGCTTATGTGTTTTATTTGAGTTTTATTCACTTGATTGTGATGACCTTTGGCCGCAAGCATTCTGATCTGGTCCTTCCTAGCTGCTGGAATTAGCCAGAAGACCATCTTCCATTATGGCTGTGAGAGACAGGGTAGAGGAAGGAGGGACACAGTTATCCAGAGTCGTCCAGAATTTCTAGTAAGATAATTTTTTAAAAATTTATATGCTGCCTTATAAATTTATGAAATAGATTGGAAATGAGTCCAGAGATAATTCATTCCTCCTGTGCTGTGCCCCCTTCTTCACCATGCCTCTTTTTACTCATGCCTTCTTCACCCTTTGGTGGCATTACTATAGGTGTTGATTGCTATCCAGTTTTCCCATTGACATACAGCTGTGCTCTACTAACATTTTTAGGAGTGATCCTGTGTCCTGCTCAACAGGTGCAACTCATAATCATTCTGAAATTCATTTTTAGTTAGAGTACAAAAACGAATAGTGTGAAAAAGAGGAAGAAACTCTACATTTCATATAAAAGAAGATGAACTAATGATTTCAAATCCCATTGCACTAGAGACAGAATAAAGACTCTTCTTCACAACACTGTAGCAAATCTTAAATAATTGAGAAATTACCTAATCAGAGTGTTAGAGTGAGCAAAGTTCTCTTTCTTAAAAGTGCTGTGAACAAGCTGCACATTCTAAAAGCTCTGGCAAGGTAAGGCTATGAATGCACTAACAGACATTTTAACCCTTCACTCGCGGGGAGAAGAGATTAAAGGATCTATTTTAAAGGAATAACCACTCCTTGCAGAACCCAGAATGCAAACTCAAATGAAAGCATTTGTGAAGCCTCATACTGATAGCCATCATGAGACAGGTGTCTTTAGGCCTACACAATCAGAGCTCTTCCTCATGAGAAGAGAAGAGATCCAAAACTTTACTAAAGATTCTGTTTCAGTGTTGCTTAGTCTCCAGAGTTCATAAAGTTTATCTTTCTTAATAAAGAGGGAATGGATAATTTGCTTGTCCTATTGTAGTTCCTCAAATTACTGTATATTCTTTTATGTGTATGTTTTAAGTATCAAGTGCACATAAGTGAAATGTTCTCTTGTGATCATCTGTTTAAAACATCAAAAACTCTGAAGCAAGAGGAAAAAATCCAAGCCTTATAAAAAAAAATGCCTATTAATTTTTTTGTTAGGAGATACAGGCTCATATTAAAATCAATGATTATGCAGAAGACTTAGGCAGTGACTTTACCTTGTTGGCAGAGTTAGAAGAGCTTGTCTTGTGACATAAATTATGGTGCATTTATGACTATGGACTGACATGCTAACCTATTCCCATCTTACTGGAGACAATTCAAACTAGGAGGTTTCTCTGTAGGAAAGAACTGGCCTCCAAAGACATTTGTATAGCAGAGATGAAACGTAAGCTGAAACTTTTATGTTGAATTTTAAGGAAGGAATGTGGGGAATATGTTTATAATAGCAGAATGAGGAAGCAATGATGTTTCTCCTCCGTTTGGAAGCACTTAAAGCTGGGCATGGTCAGTGGTGTAAACAGAAAGGCAAAAGCCAAAAAGCTCTTAGCCCTTGACTTGCAGCCTGATCCAGGAGTAACCAGGAATATGATGAGCTGTATTGTTTATTTGCTTTCTTTTTTCTTTTTGCTGATTTAATTTGCATTTTGTAAGCTAGTAAGGCTCTCCTTTGGGGAGACAAGCAGGATAACAACAACAACAATCAATCAATCAATTTATATACCACCCTTCAGGACAACTTAATGCCCACTTAGAGCGGTTTACAAAGTATGTTGTTATTATCCTCACAGCAATCACCCTGTGAGGTGGGTGGGGCTGAGCAAGCTCTGAAGAACTGTGACTGACCCAAGGTCACCCAAATGGCTACAAATGGAGGAGTGGGGAATCAAACTTGGCTCTCCAGATTAGAGTTCTGCCACTCTTAACCAATATACCAAACTGGCACTCACATCAAACTGGCACAAAAACAAAATAATGATATCTAAATCCAAAATTTAAATTTTGCAGTACAAAATTAAGATTTCAAATGAAAAATTATGAATGTTGCATTTTTTATTTTTATTTTTAAATTTTATTGTGTAGAATAAAATATGTGTTACAAACTACATAAACCATCCATTTAGTTTTCAACTCCTACAGATTAATTGTCTTACATTTCTCAAATCAACATTTCCCACCCTCTTCCCCCCTTCCCCCTTGACCCCCCACAGCAGTAAAACCTTTTTAATCTTAGTATGTTCCTCTATTCTAGTACTTCTAATTTTCCTAATTCTTCAAGGTAAAGTTCTTTTTTTCCACACATTCTGATCTATCCTATAGACATCAATAGTTATCCATCGACCATAATTGTCCTTTTACATCCCATTTATTTTCCAGATATTCTTTAATTTTTTCCCAGTCCTTTAAAAATGCATTTGCACTTTGTTTTTTCAGCTTTCTAGTTAATTTGTCCATCTCCACCATATACAACAGTTTTTGTATCCAATCTTCAACCTCTGGTGTTTCCTCTTGCTTCCAATATTGCACATATAATAATCTTGCTGCCACCGTCATATACCATATTAATGTCCTATCTGTTAATTTCATTTTTTCCATTTTAAGTCCAAGTAGAAATAATTCAGGGCTTTTAGGCAAATTACCTTTTATAATTTTCAACATTTCTGCATGTATTTTAGACCAATATTGCTTGGCCTTGTCACAAGTCCACCACATATGATAAAAAGAGCCTTCATGTTGTTTGCATTTCTAGCATTTGTTTGACATAACATTACACATATTTGCTAATTTTTTCAGTGTTAAATACCATCTGTATATCATCTTATATCCATTCTCTTTTAAATTAACACATGTAGATATTTTCATGGTATTTTCCCACAAAAATTCCCATTCATCCATTGTGATCTCTTTGTTAAAATTCAAAGCCCATTTCACCATTTGTGTCTTAACCACTTCATCTTCTGTATACCATTTCAGCAACAGTTTATAAAACTTAGCAATTATCTTTGTTCCTTCCCCAAGTAGAAGTTCTTCTAGCTCTGAGTTTCTACTTCTGAAGCCTACTTTTATCTACTTCAAATAGGTCTTTAATTTGTCGATATTGTAACCATCCATATTTAAAAGATAAATCCTCCTCTGTCTTCATTTTAACAACATCCCTCTCAATCAACAATAAATCCTTGTATGTTATCCAGTCATCCCCTTGATAATCTGTATGTGGTTTTATCACTTCTGCCGGTACAATCCACAAAGGTCTTTTCTCCTCTATGTATTTTTTATATTTTTGCCAAACTAAAGAAAAATTTTCCTTACATAATGATGTTGAAACATTCCATCCATTTTATATTTCTCATAACATAAATATGCATGCCAGCCGAAACAGATTATTATGACCTTCCAATATTAACAGCTTATAATTAGATTTGTTTACCCGATCTCTTAACCATGTTAAACATATCGCTTCATGATATAATCTCAAATTTGGTAATTGCAGTCCACCTCTTTCTTTTACATCACATAGCACTTTCATCTTGACTCTTGGCTTTTTCCCCGCCCACACAAATTCTGATAATTTCTTTTGCCATTTATCAAAGTGCTTTTTGTCTTTTACAATTGAGATAGTTTGTAACAAAAACATCACTCTTGGTAATACGTTCATTTTCACAACTGATATATGCCCCAACAATAACAAGTTCAATTTATTCCACTTTATCAAACCTTCTTCTAATTGCAACCACAGTTTTTCATAATTGTTTTTAAATAAATCTATATTTTTCATTTTTAATTCTATTCCCAAATATTTTGTTTTTGATACCACTTCACACTCTATAGCATTCATTAGCTCAACCTGTTTCCTTTTCGTCATATTTTTACAGAGCACTTTAGATTTTGCTTTGTTAATATAGAAACCAGCCAGATCTTCAAATTCTTTAATTTTATTTAACAGTGACGGTAACGTCTGGACTGGATCTTCCATGAATTTGTAAGAGAAACCTTTAAGTTTTATACCTTTAATACTGTGATCTTCTCTTATCTGTCTTAACAGTATTTCCAAAACCATAACAAATAATAAAGGTGAAAGTGGACATCCTTGTCTTGTGCCTTTTCTTACCTCAAACTTTTCTGTTAAATCGTTATTTATACACAATGTCGCTTGTTGGTCCTTATTAATGGCTTTTATGGCTTCTATAAAGTCTTGCCCTAATCTCATCTTTTCCATTGTTAGAAACATAAAATCCGAATGTAAGTTGTCAAAGGCCTTCTCTGCATCCGCAAACAAAAAGCTCACTTCCTTTTCAGGGTGTTTGTCAATGAATGTTGCATTTTTAATTACTTTCCAACTTGCCAGGTAGCTTTCAGTCTCAGGATGGAGCATATACATGTGTATTTTGTTGATATCTGCAGCTCTGATTTTTTTTTAGTACAACTGCACCAAATGTTTGCAAACATTTCCACAGTGAAACCTCGAACATTTTTTTTTTACTTTTCAGAGCACCGCATAGCCACTGTATTCTTCCCTGTATACTATTCCTTTGGACTATCATTTTATCCTTTACTGAATGATCCTAGAAGACTGGACATCATATAATGAGTATCATGCACAGCAGTACAAAATGAATCAGATGGGGCTATGCAATGGATGAAATTATATTGCCCTCGATTGCGATCCCATTTTTTCTCTTGGGTAGATTTGGTCTTTAAGCCTTCTATTCTTGCCCCCTCTTGGTAGATTGCTGCCACCAGGAATTAAATTCCAGAATAACTTAAATTTCTCCTTTTAGTAACGTGTCCAAGGGTCAGGATTTTTTGTGGTACTACTATGTGGCCCTGAGGAAAGGAATGGGATATAGGAATGACAGATACTCCGGGATATAAAAAAAACCAAAGCAAACTTTTATTTTTATAAGACGCATATCAGTTTCATATTATTTCTAAAATTTGATGGTTTCAAAAGAGTACTCAATTCTTAAAGTTACTTTACTTAAACTCAGTCACACAGATCTTCTCTCAGGCTTCACACACAGCTTGCCTGCCTTTGATATTAATTTCTCTCTCAGTTACAAGTAAGACCTTTTCTTAGGCATGCACACAGTTTGCCTGCTTTTCCCTGACTGAATGTTCTTTCACAAACACACAGTTCAGGCTTCAACACAGGTTATATTTCTGTCAGACAACATACATGAGCTCAGGCTGCACACAGCTTGTCTGCTTTTGATATTAATTTCTCTTTCAATTGCAAGTAAGACCTTTTCTCAGGTGCACACACAGTTTGCCTGCTTTTCCCTGACTAAATGGTCTTTCACAAACACACAGTTCAGGTTTCCACACAGGTTATATTTCTCTCAGAACTGCTTAAAAATATTCAGATTGCACACAGCTTGCCTGCTAATACCAGACTAAATATTTTTCTCAGGAATATTTAAACATGCTAAGGCTGTACACAGCTTGCCTCTCTTGCCCTGACTAAATATTTTCTCTCCACTCAGTCTAAACCTGCATTCAATCCACCCACACTCTCAGTCATCAACCAATCATATCATGCACTCATTCCTCTCTTTCACCTCCACTCCATCTATACCACACCAAGCATTTAAAGACACATACACACATTTACTTAAAATCATTGCACCCTCATTTGGGGAAAGGTGTCCACATTGCCAAAGCAGCTATTCTCCTTTCTTCTTTGTTGTGATGGAACTGTCCCAGAACACCATGAAGGAGATTGTTGACCAGGTTGCCTTGGCCATGAAGATACTCCACACAACAACCCTGTTGCACTCATTGCCCTGCAATGGAATAGGGAGTAACAGCAGCATTGCTTCAGTAGTGAGGACAGTTCTCTTCCTTTTTGTTCCTTTTTTAGCTTACTGCATTTGGAAAATCAGTGAAAGGGAGTATAAAAATGCCCCACCCGTTTTGCTCAGTTCCCTTTTAATGCAAATGTAAAACCTTGTTTCAAATATGCATGGAAAATGCATCATATCCCTTTCAATAATTTTTTATTTGGGAAAAGCTTTTCTGCTGGCTAAAGAGTAATTTTTGACCACCAGAAAGACTTTCAGTGAAATCCTAAGCAGAGTTACTCCAGTCTAAGCCCGTTGAAATCAGTGGGCTTAGACTGGAGTAACTCTGCTTAGGATTTCACTGTGTGTCAGGGACTGTGAAACCAGTGTAAACAAAAGCCCACATGGTAGCGCCTGTAGTGACAACTGACGAGAATTAGGCCAGATCAGATAGAAAAGCTGGTAGGGTCCAGCACCATGTCTTCATCCATACTTCCAATTGAGCAAGCTAGTATTAAAGAAAATACATTTTCATATAATAATAATTTTACATTCTTCTTACATGACAACAATATTATGACATGATTTATAAAGATAATGCAACAGCGTTTAAAGCAAATGTATCATTTTATGAACACTGCACAATAAATGTATCAAGGCTCACAGTTTCGGTATGGTCTTACATGGCTTTCATGTAGGGGGGAAAATAATGTGATGTAATTGTTGGTACTGAAATAACCCCCGCACACTGTATTTCAAAACTTTTACTTCTGTATAATAAATGAAGCTGTCAATGAGTAAGCAAGCCACATTATAATAACGCTAAGCAATTACGCAGTGCTATTCATTTTCCAAAGCACTCTACAAAATTAATTAGTTAATCAAGCACATTTTAAAACTGCAATACCAATTTTCTTCATCTTTATACTGCTTCTGGTATTGTGGCCATATTAACTTAATATATGACATTCATTTTCTAACTAACATTTACAGCTCAATCCTAAGCCATGAGACACTCTGTTGCTTGTGCATGGATGTAAATGTGGCAGAGCTTCACTCCTCCCTATGGGCTTTTGCTAGAGAGTTCCGCCGGCGGCCGAGCTCAGCAAGGCGAATCACAGTGGCAGCCAAAAGCAGTCGCCCACTGTTCCCCTGACAACCTTGCCTACACCAGCCAATGGCTGCACCACTCCCCTGACAGATGGGTGACGGGAAAGAAGAAGCACAGCCAATGGGGAGGGGGCAATCCTCGCTGCTCACCAACACCCCCTCATCAGGGAGCAGACATCCCTGCTGGGGAGAGGGGGCAAAGGTAACACTGAAGGTACGGCTTGGACACCCACCCTTTTGCACTCATTTCTGTTAAGGGCCTGGCCGGTGGCTGCAGCTTGGCATGCCAGCAAATCCACTCATTGCTGCCACCGCCATCACCACAAGAAACAGATCTCCCCTCCCTGAAAAGTAGGGCCAGATAGTAGGGAACTGATCTCTGTTGCCTGGAGATCAGTTGTAATTCTGGGAGATCTTGAGCTACCACCTGGAGACTGGCAACCCTAATTAGTCCCCAGGTTCCAGAGACGCAGGTGGGGGGAGGCGGGTCCTTCAATGAGTAACAGGAATGGCCATTGGAAACCACGTGGGAGGCCAGAAGGCTGATTGGAAGCAAGGGGAATGAAAAGTGCCCATAAACTTGTGGTGGTGCCACTTGAACACATCACTGCATCCCTAAGATGTGAGAATGCGAGTTGGACCTCGATAGCCATGCCCCAGTCCTGGGGTTAGGTAGCCAGACATTCTGGACTTTGCCCTTCTTCCCTCGAGCAAGTGTAAAGTTCTCCCAGTTTTCCCACTAAGTCCCCTCTAGTGCACTCTCCCACCTCGTGCACAAAGTCACCACGGCAGAAGGCAGACGGGCAGAGCCCTCGGCCGTGTGCTCACCTACCTGAGGTCATGAGCAGCGCAGCCGGACGTTTTGTAGGGTGTGTGAGCAGATGATTGGTTTTGGGGAGGCTTGCCCACCCCAAAAGTGCATGTGGATTGGCCTCCCCATCCTATGCTCCTCTGGGCTGTGGGGGCGGGCCTGGGCACCAGGAGAGGGGCGTGAGTTTTCCCCATTCAATGAGCAACTATGGGCTATGCCTCCTTTTTCATGATGTAACTTTCTGCCACTGCAGAGGGTATTCCTGGGCCTGGAGTGGCTTTGGAAGTGGACTAAGTCATGCCCTGCCCTCCACCCCACTCCCTTCCACACTAGCATGGGGACTTGTGCCATAGTTGTGCCTCCACCTGGCCACCAGGCGTGCCCGCTGGTGGCAACACATCTGTGGTAATGCACCTCGGGCGGGCACCGGTGGAGAGGGGTTTACGTTGACGTAAGAGCCATTTATGCCCATGCAAGCTTCCGTTCTCTCCCTATCCACTCCCCCCCCCCTTTTAGGATTGAGCTGCCCGGCTGAAACCAATTTTTATAATTGACCCTAAATAGTTCACATTCTTCAACCTAACAGCCCCTGGGAAATTCTTTCACCCTGATGTGGCAGCATGTGCAGAAGCCCATAGGCGTGTGAACAGGAGGGGCCCACATACCAGGAGGGGCCACCCTATTTTTATGGCTTACTATGTCCAGGACTTCCTTTGTGTGACCTTTTGGGGGGTTTTCTTACAATGATTTCAAATGATTTCTGTGTCTGAAATGTTTCTTGTAAACCACCTTGGGCAGAAAGGTAGGGTTACAATTTTTTAAAAATCAATAATGTCTTCTCAATGTTCAGCAGTGTCCAACATCCAAGATAGCATTGATTACAGAGTTATTCCACTGAAAAGATGGAGTCCCTGCTCATTCAGGGACCCTAAAAAGTAGAGTACTATGTATATTATCACAAATGCTCAGACTCTGATAATATCATCATTAAGAAGACAATGTGAATTTTCATGCATACACATAAATTTAACCAGCAATTTTGACATTCGTATGTTGTCAGTACAGACAATCACATATTGACAATCACTTAAATGTAATTATCTGGGTTATACTCAAAAAATGAGAAAGCAGATATCTATTTATGGACATTTATGAAGTTGACATGGGATTGACAGCTTTCATATATGAATGTGAACATTCACCACATTTCATTTATAAGTATAAAATGTATGTATTATGTAGATAGTGTCCTATTTAGAGTGCACATTGCATAAATTATGTATTAATGTTTGTTTTTTAAGTTCCAGCTCCTTGAAGAACTTATCTAATACATCTCCTGACCTCCTTACTTACTTCTGTGAGTAATCCAGTTTTTTTACACTGGAAATGTTCTGTAGCAGCCACCTTACACCAACTGCAAAAGCTGGCACCATCCCTAATAACCACAGAAGAGCCTGATCTCCTGTCAACCAAGGAAGCATAGTAGGTTACCGTCAAGTTAACTTAAGGTACTCTTCACCAAGAGTTAATTTCTACATCTTAATTCCCTATTTGGATTTTGCTAGGAACCTGGTCAATGTTTCATTTAGCTATAGAGCCACCCTGAGAAGTTAATAGAGTCCAGGGTCCCATGCCTTCCTCCCTCAGTGGCCTGCAGTAAAATCCATATTTTCTTTAGCCTCTGGGATAGATAACTAGGTAACAGATGGAACCGACTTAGGGAGCATTAATTGCTGACCTGCCTATTCTGTTTATAGACCACATAGTCCATTATGTTTAGATGTTGTTGTTTGAACAATAAGCACTGTATAAATTTGCATTGTGCTCAGGTGACACATTTCATGCCAAGATTTAGTGTATCAGCTCACAACAGTATATTTGATTTTTCAGGGCATTTTCATTATCTCCTCTCAGCAGCCAGTTTGGTGTAGCGGTTAAGAGTGTGGGACTCTAAACTGGGGAGCTGGGTTTGATTCCCCACTCCTCCACTTGAAGCCAGCTGGGTGACTTTGGGCTAGTCACAGCTCTCTGGAGCTCTCTCAGCCCCACCCACCTCACAGGGTGTTTTGTTGTGGGGATAATAACATATTTTGTAAACCGCTCTGAGGAGGAATTAAGTTGTCCTGAAGGGCGGTATATAAATTGAATGTTGTTGTTGTTGTTACTTTATGAACAGTTTGATTTTAAGAATCAAGACCTCTTAGATTTAAAACCAACATTGCCAACTGTAAATCAACTTGCTGGTTCACTTATCTTTAGATTACTTTCAGTGCAATCCTAAAAAGAGTTACTACAGACGAAGACAATTGATTTCAATGGACTTAGACTGGAGTAACTCCTCTTAGGACTGCACTGCCTGTCTCTTACAGATTATTTATTCATGTTGGTTGTTTATCCATCTCCCATTTCAAGGAATCTGGATTGACTTACCTTGCCAGCAGTTGTTCATTTGCTTCTCTGACAATTTTACTTTGATTTTGGTTCCTCTTTAGATCCCTGGAACAGCTCAGCCTAGAAATTTCTACATGGCAGCTAAAGCAAAAACCAGTAAAGATAAATATTTTCCAAAGCAATTACAGACTTAACATAGATATAATGGATTTTAATTTATTGAGATTTGAATAATACATGGTCTGTAGATGCTTCTCAACAATTGCCTGCCTTTTATGAATTCAACCTAATTTTGATGCAACTCTACAAATATTAATTTCTCCATTTTAATTGCTATTGTTTATTCCCAAACAGTTTCTGCCTAGACTGCTCAGTTATTCACATTTAAACTATGCTCTGATTCCACATTTCAGAGTAGGGGACAACATGTTCATAAAACCATAACATGTAAATTATATCCTGAAAAGAAATTATTTGTTGTATTAATTCCAGGCAATCATTCTGTTTGCCTGCCTGCCTGCCTGCACTTGGCAATGGAGAAGATTGGTAGCAGGAACATCCTATTTTGCAGCAGAATGCTGAGCATCAAAAGGAAGGATATGGATTCACCCCTCATTGTGGGAGCAAAACTACAAAGCACAAGGAAATGTAACAGCAACAGGCAACAGCAGAATGGAAAGGTAATAATTTATTGGTGTTACAGAAAAAAGTGAACATGAAGCAGGATTGTTTGTAGTGTCACTGCACTGCACTGGTTGGAGTGCTCTCCTGCTTCAGAGCCACCCAGCCACTGATGCCAGTTTCCCACCATAGTGTGCATCCACTGACTTTTGCCTTTGACACAGTCCATTGTGGTGTGTGTGTGTGATTGTGCTTGAGGAAAAACTCAGTGGAGGGGGACCAATGGTTGATCTGGTTTTGGGTTAAGCCTCATTTCTCCACCCCTACTTGAAAAGAACAGTATATGCACGTGCCACAGCCCAATTGCCCCTGGAATCCCTCATTGCATAGAACAGATTATATTCAAACCAGCAATGTCCCAACCAGTTGGTTCTGACCCCCTGGATCCAAAACTGAAATGGAAGTTTTTTCAGTGTGCATCTCTATTTATAAATTCTTTTGCACTATGCATTTTACCAGACTGATTTTTAAAATAAGAAATATAGAGAATAATCTCATTTGTTGACTTAAAACTATTTTTGCCAATTATTTCTAGTAGGAAACAACAAGTAAAATCTGATTCATATGTTGCAGAGACAGTAAGAATGAATATAGCAGCTAAATAAAGCATTTGTACAGAAGGAAAATTCAAATGGAGCAGTAAATTATTCATATTTCTACTAGAATACATATCAGCTTGCATGGAGAACAACAATGTCAATAATTATGTTTATTGCACCATATGTTTTATTATTATTATTCTCTTCTAAGCTTCCTTCTGCCTCAGAGGTGAAAAATATAGAACTAAAATACTGGTTATGAAGGAGAGAATCTGTGCACCTATATACCTGCACATTGTGTAAGTGATCATCCATCATTCAGAAGCCCCTCTCTTTATATAATATGCATGCATGAATTGAGGAAATGGGATTATTCCAACATAGCATCCAAGGTATCCCTGTGACATTTTGCACCCAGCATTATGCAAGCGCCCCTTTCACTGTGCAGTATCATTTGCCTTGTGCAATGCTTATCAGGCTTCCTCCAGTCTCCCAGTGCAGATTACTCAGAACCATACAAGATGCTGTGTTAAGATTTTCAGAGCAGCAGCATGGCTGGCTTCTTTGGATTCATTCTTTGACCAAAGCAACGGTAATGTTAAATCCTGTCATAAATAAATTTCTGATACCTAAAGAACATTTTTCTGTGCTATAATTTACAAAATAGTCAAATATATGGAGACAAAGTATTGAAATAATATAACAAAAAATAAACTATTATAAATGATGTACCTTTTTACTGGGTTAGTGGGAGTCCTTCAAACTAATCCTCTTCTTTTGATTTAGTACATTTAACTCCTCTTTTCCTTTTTCTTCAACCAAAGAATAACAGCATTGTTGGATTATAGCTTTCTAAAAGGGCTCATGTTTATGGAAATAGGAAGTTACTTCGTAGAGATTCCTCTATCTTTTGTAACCTGCTGGTTGTTATGCCCCTCGCAAGGCTGAAGTTCAGAACATTGTTAAATCTGATTTTTTTTTTCAGTTGCTGTTGGTTTCAATTTTTGTACTCATCACATCATTATATTGTCTTATCCCACTCTTCCGCAAAGGAGGTCAGGGTACTTTATATGGTTCTCCATGCCTCCGTTTGATTCTCTTAACAAACCTGTGTGGTTGGTCACTGTTTGGTCCAAGGTCACTCAACTGAACTTCAAAGCTGAATTGAGTTGCTGTCTGGCACAGTAACCAGCAACCACTAAACCACACTGGCTATCTGGCTAAGAATCACTCCCACCATCCCTTCACATGCCCAGAGTCTTACAGTTCAATAAATATGAGAGCGCTTCCCTGCTATCTTAGAAAGTTTTGGCAGAGGGAAGACGATGAAGGCCTACCTGACCCCTACCAGAACCCACTTCCTCCCCCTCCCATCAAGTGAAAAAAGCAGGGCAGGAAGTTTGAAAGGAACACTATTCTTGCCACTTGCCCTCCTTCCCCCTCCCCTCTGCTGAAAAACGTGGCAGGGCATTTGGAAGCAGCAGCACTTTTCTTGCCACGCAAGAAAAGTGTTGCTGCTTTCAAAACCTGGCAGCTTTTTTCAATGATCAAGAGGGAGATTCCCCTTCCCATCAGGTGAAAAAAGCTGCTTTCAAACCCCCACATATTTTTTCAGCTGAAAAAAGCAGCGGGTATTTGAAAGCAGCAATACTTTTCGTGCTGTGCAAGAAAAGTGTTGTTGCTTTCAAACTCTGGCAGCTATTTTCAGCTGAAGGGAGGGGAATTCCTGTCAGACCTGCCTATATGATTCTCTCAGACTGTCAAGTATGCCTCCTGCATACCTGCTATTAATATGTTTTGCTCCATGAATTGTATTCTGTATTGTTCATCTGAGAGAGTGTAAAAGGTATCCAAATGTATTCACAAATGTACCCTGCTGCTGGTGGTGGGGTGTCCAGTGACTGTTATCTGTAAGAAGGAATGTTCTTTCACTTCTACAGCAAGTGTCATTGAAGTTTGAATAATCACTTCTGCCAATACCAGTTTCATAGTGCCTTGTACTGAATAGATCTCTAATAAAGAATTCAAACAATGCACCTGAGTGCTTGCTGTGAGGGACTTGGGTGACTAACTGCCAAGGACTGACACAGGCTCTCCACTTCATCCAACACGGTTGCATGAGTTTTGCACAGTTGCATAAAGACTTTTGTCTTTATTCAGATAAAACTCCCTAGAAGTACTCTGTTACATAGAGATCATCCAGAATGCTGAATTACAGTCTTCTCCAAGCGGTTATACTCCAGTTCCCCTCCCCCAATCCAAACACGTAAGTTGAAGTCAGCAAAAGTCCTGCAAAAGATGCCCAGCCAAAGTTCCTACGCCTGGTTCCCACACAGCTGCACTGATAAGGTCTCTTAGCAAAGCATAGGCATAGTGAAGGAAGCTACACTACAGGAAGAAAGCCCAACCCCCCCCCCCTCAGTAGACATGCATTCACAGTTATGGCAGGCAGGCTGGCTTGCCTGCCTAACATTTCCCCTCCCTTCAGCTGAAAAAATCTGCTTTCAAATGCCGGCAGCTTTTCCCAGCTGACAGGAGGGGTTAGCTGAAAAAAGCTGCTTTCAAATGCCCACCGTTTTTTTCAACTGAGGGGAAGGGAAGAAGGGACCCCCCTCTTCACCCTCCCTTCAGCTGAAAAAAGTGGCAGTAGGTGTTTGAAAGCAGCAACACTTTTCTTGACAAGCAAGAAAAATGTTGCTGTTTTCAAATGCCGGCAGCTTTTTTCAGCTGACAGGAGGGGGATTCTCCTCCTATCAGCTGAAAAAAAAGCTGCTTTCAAATGCTCACAGTTTTTTTCAGGTGAAAAAAGTAGCAGCAGGCATTTGAAAGCAGCACTACTTTTCTTGTCATGCAAGATAAGTGTTGCTGCTTTCAAAGCCAGCAGCTTTTTTCAGCTGATGGTGGATCCCCCTCTCATCGGCTGAAAAGCGGATGGCATTTGAAAGCAATATTTTTCTTGCTGTTTGCAAACAGAAAGAAAAGTGCAAACAGAAAGAAAAGTGCAAACTTTTCAAACAGAAAGAAAAGTGCTGCTTTGAAATTCAGTAAACTCAAAGCAGCAAAGCCAAGGGGGTGCACACCTCTACTGACTAACCAAAAAATGAACCAAATGAATCGACGTAAAGTTTGTCACGGTTCATCAGAAGTGGGCTCTGACAAACTGCTGGTTTGTGAACCATGAACTGGCTTGGCTCATGATGAACTTTGATTTGTATTTTGGTTTGTGCCCATCTCTAGTCCAGACCCACCTCTCAATAGCTTATCTGAGGCTGCATGCCAAATCCTGGCTCTCTAAGCTTTCAGAAAGCCTATAAACTTGACTATTCCAGAGCATTTTTTGCTTATGGATTGAAGAATTTTGAAAATTGAGATGCTACTTATTATGTCTGTTGAGTAACAAATGGGATTGTGGCAGATTGTGTAAACTGTGCTTGGCCAAACATTATTGATATCTCAGTTTTCCTTGTGGTCCAAGGCAGCTCTTGTGTTGTTGTGTATTGCTGTGTGAATATTGCTCCATTTTAAACAATTGTTGGACATTCTGAGTGATGGACTTCTGGTTTCCGGTGCAAGATTACAAGATGCCCAAGGTTGTTGCTCTGCTTCCAGGAGTCTTGTTTTAGCTTATTTATTTAGTTTTAATTAGTTTTATCTAATTAGTTTTATCTTAGTTTTACCTTGTTTAATTTTCTCTCATCTAGTTTATTTATCCTTTTCCTTTCTGCCTTTCAACCTTTCCCTTTCTCCCTTCCATATTATATATTATAATATATAATATGAACTTTTAACTTTTTAATATTATTTAGGTTTATTTTATACTCATTAAGTGCAGAACTTCAGTCCATTTCCTCTTAAAGTCCTCCACCTTGACTTTCTTCCTCTCTCCCTCTCCTTCTGCTTCAGAGATTCATTGTCGAAGTCTCCCTTCCCTTCCTGCTTGGGTATGATTGGAGTGAAGTGTAGCTCAAAGTGCTTTGGGGGAGTTCTTCTGACTGCTAGTTCAGTATTATTCAGGCTATTCATGCCTCCTTTTTACTTGAATTTTCTCCCATAATTGTCAATGAAAGGGAGATAAGAGCAAAACTGAGAAAAGTTCAGGAAGTTAGATAGTAAGAATTTCAGCAATAAGGAAAAGCCCTGAACATTCTAGGCTATGTGATTAAGTAAGAGCTTTGCCAATGCTTTTACTCAGGTAACTTGATTTACACTAATATAATATGGCAGCAATTAATTAGCATAACTCCTACTGTTAAATTCCTGTTTAATTATGTTGTGGATGAAGTTGCGTGTTATTCTATCTGGACATGATTTAGTTAGAATCCCATAATGTGAAATATGCAGATACTAGTGAGATATGCACAAAATACTGGGAATATGCACATGTGGGCATAAAGATAAGCTGTAACTGAATTGACATGGGAGTGCCACCCCCAAATCCCCTTTCATATTGCCGTCTGGCTTTCTCAAGTCATTCTTTCCCTTGAGACCCTGTTTCCTGCAATAGTTCTCTATTAGAGTTCCATGGTTTTTCTTTTTATCAGACTCCTACACTGGCTGAGTTGAGAAGTGTCTGAGGAGGAAACAATGTAGGGATCCACTCCCAGGTTGTCTCCTTGATTCCATCTGCTCCTTATTGCTGCTCACCCATTCACCATCTTCCTCTGGGCACAATACCCACCACCATCCAGACAGTGAGTCAATAATGGTTGCTGCTGCTGCCCTTTCTCGCTAACAAATCTTGCCCACCTACTCTGAACAAATGACAATGGAAGGAGGCATACAAAGTTGTTGACATTTTGAAATAAATTTGGTCATGACATTTTATGCACCAAAGATCTTCAGAAATTAGTAAGAATTTAAAAAATCAAATAAGTAGCACAAGACTTACCAACAAGACCTTATTCCTTCCCCTACCACTACTACACTCTAAATTACCTTTTCAAAGTTGTTTTTCAAGAAAAGTTAAGCCTTGAGTTGGTTTATTACAGCAGAAATGAGTACTTACTACAGGCCTGGATTTCTACTGCAACATTTGTATGCCATGTTCTTTTCCCCTTAGAAGAAGAATCATAACTGGTTCTGAGAAAAGCATGGAGGACACTGTAATCAGGTTGGTCTGAAAGCAGAAGATGGAATTTATAGTCTTCTCACATAGCATAATTGCAAGCTAATACTACTGATATTTGGCAAGTTGAAAACTTCAAGGAAGTAACTGTAGTTTTGCCTGAGTGCTTTGATTTTTTTTTTAGTCTTTGAAGGTGGAATGGGATGTATTAATTGCATGTGAATTTAATGTCTGAGAACTTGTGCAAGTGAAATTCTAAAGCATTCACAAGTATTCCCCAAAGGAATACCACCAAAAGGTACATTCTTAAATTACTTTTGAATGAAGATTGTTACCTCCTATGGATTTTATTATAGACCAAATGGTATTTTTTGATGTATTAGTCTTTGGTGGATTATAGTTACACCGGAATTGCCCTTCATTTATAGGCTCAAACCTCACTGTGCTGTGGGTAGCATACATGACTTGACTGACAATAATACCTTCAAAAATCCTTCTTTCTTCTTAAACATTACACTAAAGAACTCGTAGATGCAAATTAGACCTCAAAAAGAAATAGTTTGCACCTTCAAACACAAAATGTTGAAGGGTAAAGAGGGATTTTTGGAAGGACATTAGGTGCTGATGCCACAGGATTCTGAGGACTAGACTAAAAGGCAAAGCATTAACCTATCTTTGGTGTCAGCAGCTATTGTCTTGAAGGAAGAAAGATGCAAATACTTCACTGCTGAACTGTGGGTTTAGACTAGATATAGAGAAGAATAAAAATATGCTGCACACATATAAGCAGTAATTTGATGGGGCTAGGCATTTACAACTGGATCCAAAATGGAGCAGCTCCATCCATCCTGTGTTCTACACTAGTTCATAATGGTACCCATATTGGATCAAAAGCTCTAGTTAGAAGCTGGCATGGCTTCCCACATACAAAAGAGCTGTCCCATAAAATCTCCACCATGTTCATAGCCTGAATGCTCAAAGTGGGGATATTTCCTGTTTTTGTCATATTGTCCCCCTGCGCCGTAATATGACTTCTATTTTCTGTCGCTATACTATTGTGTTAAGTGCATCACTTACAAAATTCTCCAACATCTTGGAAACAATGCAGGATCAGATCAGGTTACTGTTTGATGGTGGAGAGGCTCTTCTAATAAAACTTAGTTAAGCAACTGGGATATTATAAGTATTTGTGAGGTTTACATTAGGCCAGAAAAAATCATGGTAACTCATGGGAAAGGCCTGAAATAAGAATAATGGGGTGTATTGCTGGGCATCCAATGGAACAGCATTTCCATTTGTAGAGAGATTTCTGCAAATTTACCCCCTCCCAGTACAGAGCCCCCCCCTCACTTTGCCTGAGTGCTGTTTTTGAGAGTCTTCCATCCCTATGGAGGCCAGGTCTCCCACTTCAGCAGGAGAATTCCCACCCTGCACACATTCTGACTGTTGCTGCTTAGCTAGGCAAGGGGAGAAATGATGGGGAAAACTGGTATCAGTTTGTACCATACAATCGTGCTATAATGTGTGGTGCCTGCATTGTGACATCAATTCCAGGTACTCACTGGAAGTGATGTTACTCTGTTGATGCAATGTAATTTCCCCATCCCTTCCCCTTCCCACTGATTGCCAGCCAATGACTGGCAGCCCTTGGCTGTTCACTAGGATCCAAATTTGGAAAGGCTCAGTGGGCTACAGCAAAAGTGGGAAAGTACTGCTCTGCAAAGTCCACAGAGGGCTGAACACATTTCATTGAAAACAATATTTCATAGAAAGCAAACATTTCATTGAAAGCAAATATTTTCCCAAACCAGTTCTTTAAATTAAAGAAATGCTTTTGATACGAGCAGGATTAATTCCCAATCTTTCCTGCATTTTGTGCCATTTCACAATGGAAATTAAGGAAGAGAATTGAGAATAAACAATACAACATTGGAAAAGTTCAAGATTAAGAGGGGGACAAGACAGGGGTGTCCCTTGTCCCCCCCTTTATTAGAGATACACTGGAACCCCTTGCTGACAGAATAAGGGCAACTAAGGAGATTAGAGGAATACAAATCTGAGAGAAGCAGTAAACTCTCAATGTTTACAGAAGGCATGTTGTTGTTTGACATACATCTTCTACAATTAGACACATACAACAGGCCCTGAAGGAAATAGGAGAAATATCAGTGAACCTACAAGTGAACCTAGAAAAATCCTCACTGATGCCAATTAATTTAGAGGAAGACCAGATTTCGGAAATAAAGAATACAACAGTCTATAGATGGGCCATGACTTCTATCCTCTACTTGGGCATAGAAATACCAAAAAGACCTTAGTGATATTCAAAACTTAATCATGCTAAATTTATGAAAAACATATAACACCTATTAAACAGATGGCATAAAACTAACCCAACATGGTTAGATAGGTTGCACGTTATTAAAATGTTCAGGTTTCCAAAACTTATTTTCCTGTTTTGAGCTATACTCATAAAGGTACCTCTTAAAACACTGAAGAATTGGCAAAAACTCTTTTTAGATTGTTTATGGTCCTACAAGAAACACGGGGTTAATGCTGACACACTAGAATGGAGCTCTAAATGGAGAGGGCTAGGATTTCCTGATGTGATTAAATATTATAAAGGCATTCACCTTTCAAATGCAGTTAAATTTTTGGAACTAAACCATCAGCCAGAATGGGTTGCACTACAACTTGAATATACTGCACCATATGAAGTACATGAAGCTGTACGGCAAAGAACAGCTGACAGACCCAATAAAATACAATCTAATCCATTTCTAATCCCAATATTGGAGGTCTGGGATGAATTTAGAACAAAATTACTACCAAAAAATCCAGATTACAAACTTGTCTAAATCAGCACTGCTACTTCAGGATCTTGCAATCAATTGTAAATTAATGAATAAGATACTATTAGAGGACAAATTGGGTACATCAATTCCATGGTTTCAATATCTTCAAGTAATACACATGTGCTCTCAAATAGATTTGCAAAACATTCTGAGGCAACCTCTAACAGACTTTGAGGTAGGAATAAAAAAAGCACAGGAGTTAAAAAAAAACACCGTATTTCAGCCATTTATAATGTACTATCTGACGAATAAAACACATATGCTCACATACCAAGCACTCTGTGACACACAACTGACAGAAGCTGACTGGATATCTATTTGGAATCTATCCCCATTTAAATCTCCTATTGTAACCATTCAAAATCATCTTGGACTGGTACATGACACCTCAAAAATTAACCCATGTCATATCAGTCACCAGCCCAGCTTGCTGGAAGCAACGTGATGAGATAAGAGATTACCTTCATAGCTGGCTATACCATCCCAAAGTAGCAACATTCTGGGAAAGAGTTCTAAACGAAATCAAAACACTCACAGGCATGCATATTCCCTTTTCGCCAGAGACCTTACTCCTAAACACATGGCCATTAACGGGAGGTACACAGATTAAGACACGAACTACGTCGATCATGTTAAAAGCTGCCAAAGCAGCCCTTGCTACCTGCTGGAAAAATGTAAGTGCACCAGATCTCTCTCTATGGCATAACAAATTATGGGACAATTATACTATGGCTGCCGTTACAGAAATCTCTCATGCATAGACCCCCCCAAGTGACATCAAGAGACTTTATACCTAGCTGGTACCCAATCTTAGAATACCTAATGAAACAACAAGAAATCCCCAAAAGACTTAAAGATCTAGATCTGTGGTAAATTGGAAGTATATAATTCCTGTAAATCTTCAAAACCATGACTATTATCGATATCTCCACTACTAACACTTCCACTTCCACAAGCTCATGTACAACAACACATAATAGGATGGATGTTCAATACAGTAAAATATAATCATTGCTATATGATTTAATGTGAATTGAAAATATATGTTATTTATGAATGTATGAATGTATAATAATTTAGAAAACATATACTGAATGTAACAATTGTTTATAGATACCTATCCTTGTAAAAGTTATTTGTATCACTGAGATTTTGAAAACAATAAACAGAATTTGGAAACTTAGGAAGAACCTTTAGGTTCCACAAAGAACTGATCAAAGGGTCAAGCTACACATGACAAATGACACTTGAATGGCAAGTGGATTGAGTGGAGGGCAATTAAACAGGGAGAAATACACTTGCCGTTCAAGTGTCATTCGCCATGTGTAGCTTGGCCCTCAGCCACTAATGAAGGAAATCAACAGGCTTGTTTACATACAATATCCAATCTGGGCTCCTGAGGTGGATTGATGACATCTCTCCACCTCAGGAGCGCCACCCAGGGAGCATGCCCGAGAGGCTATTCCCCCACCTTCTCCCCCTCCACCAGTCAGGTAAATGGTGGCAGAGGGCAGAGGGTGGGAACAGGGGATCCCCCACCCCCACTGGGGACTTGGGATCCCTACTCTGTGGCCTAGTTCACACAGATATGGTAAAGCTCAGTCTGGACTATATCACTTTCAGATTCAAAATATATCGCTCTTATTCAAAAAGAAACAACAAATACAGATAACCAGTGTGTGATGTAGCGGTTAGAATACTGAACTAGGAGCTGGGAGACCCAGGATCAAATCCCCCTTCTGTATTGAAGCTTGCTGGGTGACTCTGGGCCAGTTGCACACTCTTAGCCTAATCTACTTTACAGGGTTGTTGTGAGGATTAAATGGAGGAGTAAAGAATGATGTAAGCCACTTTAGGTCCCCAGTGGGGACAAAAGTGGGGAATAAATGAAGTAAATAAATAAAACAAGCCCTTCTGCACATAGAAAACTGGATTTCAAGGAGACAAGCTCCATATTAGTCTTTTCCTTGGCATGTTTTCTATGCATAAAGTTCTCTGCACAGATGTTGATGCCATATTATGCCCTCCAAAGGCTGAATAAAGCTGGGGAAGGACAAAATGAAAGAGGCTAAGAGCAATTGATGTAAACCAGTAGCTATGGCAAAACATGTGCAGCATGTTTTAAATGTTGTTCAATCTGTCATGTCAAATATTCTATGTATTATTTCAGTATTGTACCAACTTTGTATCGGATTTTCTGTTATCTATACCATATTTTATTGTCTATTTGAACATCCCAACCATTGATCATGTTGGTTTATACTGTGTAATCAACTTAAGTCTCAGCGAGAAAGGTGGACTATAAATAACAACAACAATAATAACAAGTAAATACATATTTCATTTTATTACTTGTCTCCTGGTGAATATAATGTGATCAGTGGTCTTGCTTTTGGGAAGATACAAAATGGCAATATAAAGAAAACCTATTGCTAGCTTTGTCTGGTGAATTTTTACCTGCTGCACAACCATTTTAAAACCAGAAAACACTGTTTATATTTGTATGTATTAAATTGAGGTGGGTGGGTGGTACAGTAGAGCTTAGCATGTCAGACTATAATTTCCAGTTGCTGGACAAAAAAAGCCTTGTCCCGCTGATAGAGGCTTAATGAGATCTTATTTACCTCCATGCCATTAAAAGCTTCAACAGCTCTTTTGTACACATAATCCTCTATTAAAAGGATGTTGCATTTTTCTTTTTTGTTGTGCATGTTGGTCAACAAATTTTTATCAAGTAGGTCCAGTATTTTTGTTGAAATTATCTAACAACCCTAACAACTGCCCATGCATGTGCATTCTCTGTTGTAGCCCTCACCTTACTGAATGGCCTACCTGATGAGATCAGGGAGACTCTTGCTCTCCTAGATTTTCACAAACTATGCAAAACTAAATTATTCAGGATCGACTTTTTACACAGGCAGGAAGGCTCTACTGAAAGGAAATAGTTGGTAAAGGAATAGGGAAGGACTGTAGGCTACACTACTGTGTAGTGTCTATTACTAAATAAATAACATTTGATTTATATACCACCCTTCAGGACAACTCAAGACCCACTCAGAGTGGTTTACAAAGTATGTCATTATTATCCCCACAACAAACACCCTGTGATGGTAGGTGGGGCTGAGAGAGCTCCTAGAAGCTATGACTGACCCAAGGTCACCCAGCTGGCTTCAAGTGGAGGCGTGGGGAATCAAACCTGGTTCTCCAGATTAGAGTCCCGTCACTCTTAACCATTACACCAAACTGACTCTCTGTACATACTGTAGGAGCAACTAGTAGGAGCTAGTAGTAGGCGCAAACTGGAGCATTCCTGGTTTTCAGGAATAGATTCTGAAGAATTGAGTCAAATTATATTAATGAAAGATGAAGTTTTAGACCTGTTGGGATAATCAAAAAGCTTCATAGTTTACCATGTCATATTTAATTGCTTATGTTTTGTTTCAGCATTGTTTTAGCTCTGTATCAGATTTCTGCTTGTATCCAAATTGTTCGCAGTCCAAACCCTATTGCATTATTCATTGGATGTCCCAGCTGTAGGTCATATTGACATATGCTTTAATCTGCCTTATTTTTTGTTCACTTCCATTGTTTCTAGTATATATACTACTGTTTTGGTGCCATTTTTCTTTTATTTATTGGCTCTTTTTCTTCCTGAAATAGAGGACCATTCCACCAACCAGTGTTACATTGTGAATAGATGATGCCATATCACTAGCCAATAAGATTTGGTTACATGCTAATATCTCTGAGGCCAAAGAAGGCAGTTCAAAGAGAGAGCAAGCCTTCCTAAACATGCCAACACTTTTACCCATTACAATGTGATTGGTGAAAAAGTGATGAGAAAGGGACATTTTTCAATCCTGTTAGTGAACAATGCTTCTCCCCCTTTTGGACCAGTCTTAGAATGGTAGACAGTCACACTATTTAATCTAAACTAGCAAAGGATTTGTCTTTTAATACTCAAGATGCTTGGTCCTTCAAAGAATTTGTTTCCTGACTTGTGCATTGAGATTCATATATCAAAATCTTACAGTTGTTTGGAATGATTTATTGGCACAAGGCACATGAAGGAATTTTGAGGAAATGTACAATTGAAAAATCATGGCTGGTTGATATTTAAAATGTTAATTAATGGGGTTGTCCAAGTAGATTTTGAAACCTATACATCTGAAGAGAAATGGCCCACTGAATCTGCCAGGGCTATAAATGAAAAAGGAATATTTCTCACTTCTGGAGGAGGTCAAAGAGACTATTTGGAATATATCAAACAGTCTCTAGGCAATAAAGTGGCTACATATGAGAAGATTCTAACATCAAATTTGGTACAAGGAATTGTTCTATTTCCAAATAGAAAATAGGCAGGCAAAATCAGTGACGGCCTGAAAATCAGAAATGCTTATGGCCTGAGGAAAAACTAAAAGTGTACGTGAAAAGATCCTATCAATAGTCACTGCAGTTAAAAAAGACATGATGAGTAAGCTTTCATGCCATTTCAGGGCCTTCAGTTTAAATAAGAGTCCCACTGTCAGCAAGCAAGTACAGTAGCTCATTCTCTGCAGAGTTATAAATAACAGAGGAAGCCAAGTGAATAGATGATATCTAATCTCACTTGTGGCCTGTTCTCAGTTTAATAGAATTTGTGATTTCCATGGACAGCAGAGAGCAGAGTCAATGCCAAGCATCTGTATTGGACTGGCTTTATTTCAAGTGAAAATAATGAGTAGCAATGTGTTGCTAGCCAAGGTGAGAAAGATAAACTCAGTTATAGTTTAGAATCAATATAAAACACTGAGAAATCCTAGTTCTGGGAGACAGAAAATTTCAGATATTTTAGATGGGATATTCTTCTCTGAACTGAAAACATCCCTATGACGCTGGTAACATTTTACAAAGTGATTATGGAAAGAACAACAAGTCAAATATGCAATAAAGCATACATTAATTGGTTTACCAAGCCCAGCATGATTATTCAATGCCTAGAGGATGGCCTCCATTTGTCCCCACCATCCCAGAGGTTCCCTCAGCAGGTTCCCCCTCTCACCCTTTTATGAGATCACAGTTTATTTTGTACCAAGGCACATGTTTTAAGTTGCTCAGTATTTCAGGATGGTTTATGGAGGAAGAGTTGGGCTGCTACTGGAAAGAAGCCTGCTTAACTATTTTCACTTCTACAAAATATCTTTTCAGATGTTACCAACTGCACATATCTGAAGTGTATGTTACTCATGATCTAATACCAGATACACCCAGTCCCTATGTTGCATGAACATGGGAAACGTATATTTACCATGTGTGTACAGTCTTGGTATGCATTGATGTGACCCTGAAATATCCAGCTGTCAATTCATGTATACTGTAACTGCACATGTTCTTCTTCTTACACACAGCATGGCAATCAGGCATATTTGGAGGATCTGGAGGATCTGCATGCAATTGGTAGGCTCCTGGTACATGGCACTGTAATATCTGGAGAAGTCCCTAGAGGCTGCCAAATGTGGTATTTTGGGTGAGGGATGTAATACTGACTAGACACTAAAAATGTGCATCATCCCATTTGTGTGCAGCAGTCCCAACATTTACACCTTGACAACTACAGGTATTAGATGTATTTCAGCATTTGGACAGAAGCACAAGATTAAACAATACCTCCCATTCCCTAAGAAAAGCACTTTGTGTAGTTTATACATGGAAGTTCTGCTGCACAAGAAACCTGATATTTGGCTGTCCATATGAGTGCCATCATGTTAAAGTTTAGAGTGCTGGGAAGCTCACTGAAAACCATTTGTAACCAAACCTCAAAGATAAATATAACCATGGACGTACGGTGACTGCTTAAGATGGTGGAGCACCAGAAAACATTCAGCTGAAGTATGGATCAAAACAAAAAGAAAATGGGAAGTACAGTTCCTTAGGAGAAAGTGTCAGTATCTTACTACAACTATGAAAGATAACTTTGAGGTTCAGGGTAGTATTTGGATGAAGAGTGTGGGAACAAGCATAGAAATACTACAGTAACATGTGTGCCCCTTCTTTTTCAGTTGATTTGAGAAATCCATTGATCTCCTCCAGATCTGCTTACTGGGCAGGGATGGACCTGGTCTCAGCGGCAAAATAAAAAATAATGGGTAGGACAGGCTGTGACTGATGGTGTCTTCATAAACTTGGTAGAGCAAGAACCTTGCAGTGTGTTATTGAAACCTATGAATAGGAACCAACGTATATGGTTCCTTCTATCAACAGCAGCCATGTATCTTATTCTGCTTTCTCTCCAGTGCAACATTGTGATGTCACAATCTTATGCATTTCCCTTTCCCTGCCAGTGGTAGCCAATGGTGGCAGTGACACTGGTCTGTATCCTACTCCTCCACTAAGGCTGTTTCCACATGGCTTACCTTTTTCCAGAAAACAGCAAAATCTTGCGTGAAGACGCTATTATCTCGTCTTCGCTCTCTAACAGCGTCTTCTCGCGCAATTTCGTGTGAGATTTCGCTGTTTTCTGGAACAAGGTAAGCCATGTGGAAACAGCCTAAACAAAGTCTGAAAACTTCCCCCAGACAACTAGGCTGCTTCTTGTTGTTGTTTCTGGGGGGAAATTACAGGTCAGTTTTTAGATCTGTGCTCAAGGTTGTGCTGTTGGATCACTTGGAAACCTTTAGTAAAGTTTGTCACCTTTAACAAATGTTAAAGAGCCTTCCTCCTACTTAAATGGCTCTTCTTCCAACAGAAGAGCCACTTAAGCTGGAGAAAGTATCCTTATGCTAAAGTAATTTCCTCCAGCCTAAGGTAGGATCCTGCCCCCACCCCAGGGCATAGAAAAGCCATGATGGGCTCTACACCATTAGACTGGAGCACCAGATCACCAGATCCCCACAAGGCATAGCTGCCAAAAAGCTTATCTACCACTCTTTGTACAGTTCAGTTTTATTATGTATGAAATATATAGCAAGCAATGACTATCACTTGTGTTTGCTGAGCTTTTAAGCTATATAATACATTATATAAATCAGAAACAGCTACACTACAACTTTGACTATACATAGATGTTGTCAGGTCCAGTGTATATTTAAACTGTACTGACTCCATTTTCTAATGTTTCTAGTGTCTAAGTGCTTTCCCCGCAGGTGCACCAGTTCCCAGGCAGCTTTCCCACCGGAGGAGACTGTTTTGTCTAACACCGTTCCACCAGGCATTGGCCTTGACGGAGAGCAGCTTCCCAAGACTGAAAGATGTTGTTTTGAGAACTGTGGGGGGAGGCTGATGCAGATGGGAACTGTTACTCTGTACCTCATGCTTTGCCCTTCATTGGTAACAATGACTGTGTACCATCCTGAGTCTCCTATTCAGGACAGTGGACTATAATGGACCTTTTCTGCAGTAAAGTTTCCTTATTCAATCAATGGACTCTTGTTTGCTTTTGAAAGGGAACCTGTAGGAAGAGCCTTATCTAGCCACAAGCTGACATTTTGTTACCAATCATGCCTGAGTCGGGCCCAGCGGAATCCAAGGTAGTCCCGGACAGGGATCCTTTGTTTGATCCGTATGCGTCCCCCGACAGTCAAACAGCGCAACCCCAAGAATCTCAGGTGCCAGCCGGGGCCGGAGCTTCGACGTCTACACCGCCCCTCATCGACCTCGGCAGTGAGGGGACAAGGCCGACGGCTGCCGCTCTCCCCTTGATCTCGCTACCCACCCCGTCGGAGTGGGGAGCCAGACCCCGAGAAACGCGAGAGCGCCGGGCCGGAGGGCTACATCCAAGAGTTTCGATGGACGGACGCCGAAGCCTAGAGACTGTCCCTGAGCTGGATAGCAGCCAACCGTGGCTGTTTTGGAACAGGACGGCCGAACAGACGGACGAGAACACATCTCGCTGCGGCGCCCTGAGTTGGGATTATTCGGAACTTGCCCCATGGAAAGAGCCAATGGAAGTTCCTGAACAAAGTTGGGTGCAAATGCAAAGTCGCACCCATGCTGTAGATTCCGGCATCTCGGCAGTGACGGGCCTAGCCAAAGGAATTCTAGCAGCGAGATCGCGAGTCGATCAAGGAGATCCTCCGCCCTGGGGGCCGTTTTCCCCGGTGAGTACAACCGAGGGAGGTTCCGTGATGGGGCAACCGGGTCCTAGCCGAATGCAACAGTTGGAAGCTAGGCTGATCGATATGGAGGAAAGTTTGGCTCATGCCATTCACCTAATCTCAGCGATGGGGGCAGGAGAGAGAATCTCACCTGAAGAAATGGCGGTACAAATCGCCACCCTCCAAAGTGTTATGTCCTATCCAGTGGAGGACGCCCCGCAGCAGCCGCTGCCTTCGGGAGAGGAGGAATCCTACCCTGGAGAACCGGGAGAATCGCCCGCGGAACTCCCTAGAATAGACGAAACTCCGCCGAGCGGGGATACTCCAGCTGAGGTACCTGGAGAGACTCCGACGGAACCCCCTAAATCGGACGGGGATCCATCTCCCGAGGAGACTCCAGCAGAGGAGCCTAGAGAAGGGGAAGAAGAGCCAACCCGTCCAACCGAGACAACGGTGATACCTCCTCCCGCTTCTTCAACAACAGTTCGGCCGGATCAGACGGAAGAGCCTCCGGCCCCTTCTGGGGAGGAATTACCGCAACGACCGCTAGAAGTGGTTCCCATTCAGCAAACCCCGAGGGACGGTTTACCGGCGCCACAGGACCAGCCTTTGCGTCCCAGAAACACGACGCCGGGAGGGGCAAGCCCGCGCGGCCCACCACCCATCAGGCCTTCGCCGCTGCGGCCCCTTCCGCTTCGACCGCAACTAACCCCTTTGCAGCAACCGATACGTTTGCCACTTGAGCAGCCCGTAATTCCACCTCCGAACCAACCGGTGGGGCCTACACCACTACGACCCCACCAACCCGCCCCTCAGCGGCCGATCATTACTCAGCCGCACCGGCCACCTCCACCTCAACCGCTACTGCCAGCACCTCCGGTATTGCCACCACCAGCCCGACCAAGATTGCAGCCGCCTGCCCGACCACGGCTGCAGCCACCGGCCCAGCCGAGGGCACCACCGCCAGCTCAGCCGAGGGCGCCACCGCCAGCCCAGCCGAGACCGCCACCCCCGGCCCAGCCAGTGATGCCGCCGCCAGCGCAACCAGCGCCGCTACCACAACTGGGTCTCCCCGTACCTCAAGTGCCATTGATGCTTCCGACGGACTTCTACCCAGCACCGGCTCCGAGGCAAGACCTCCCGATGGGCTGGGTGAAACTGGAAGCTACTTTTGATGGGGATCCCTCCAAACTGGGATTTTTCCTAGTGCAAGTCGTGCAATTCTTCAACCGGTGGGGACACCTCTTCGGCAGCGAGGCCAGTCAAATTGAACATCTCGGCTCCCGCTTACAAGGCAAAGCAGCGGACTGGTATGTAGGGCTATACAATATCGGGGCCCCGGAACTCAATACTCTCCAGGGGTTGGTGGATGCTATTCGAGTGCAATATGAAGACCCCTTAGAGGAAACCAGGGCCCGAACAGAGTTGCAAGCCATTAAACAGGGCAGCATGTCGGCGAGAGACTATATCACGAAATTCCGACAATTGGCTGCCAAATGCCCTAGGTGTGAGGAGTCCACCAAAATCATTCTGTTCAAGCAAGGGCTAAATCCGAGACTTCTGGACAGAGCCCTTATGCAGGACAATCCCCCTACGTTGTTAGGTTGGATCCAACTTGCATGCGAAGTTGAGAATCGCATTTTGGAAGTCCGTTTGGTTGAACAACAACAACAAACGGGACAAAGAAGACCCTTGACTTTACAGAAGGGAGGACGGGGAGCTGGATATGCCACCCGTGGAGCGAGAGATGCTAGATGGCAACAAGGGCTGTGTTTGCAATGCGGACAAGCCGGCCACTTTGCAGCACAATGCCCCTACCGGCCTGTGCAAAGACCTCCGCTTCAACTACGGCGTCCAACCCTTGCTCCATTTCCTACTCTCCAATGCCCGATTCCCGCGCCACGCGCGAACAGAGGCCGCGGCGCTTCCCAAAGGCCCGCCTCAGAGAGAGGACTGGAAGCGGAAGAAGTTATGGAATACGACCCCGCTTCCCCAAACGCAGAAGTCAATCCAGAAAGCCCCCAGTCGGGAAACGAGATGGATCTGTCGTAAAAGGGCCCAAACGACAGATCCGCCCCAAGCCCGTCCCTGCACGGAACCGGCCACCTGGGTCCATCTTATTCATGCCAGTGACTTTACTTAACCCGGAGAGGAAGATGCACATCTGAGTGCAAGCCCTCATCGACTCGGGTTGCTCGAGAGACATTATCGCCCCGGCCCTAGTCAACGGACTAGTTCTACCAACTCGTGAATTGCAAAACCCAGTGATTTTTGAACAAATGGATGGCACCAATATGAACCCTGTTACCACTGAAACCATCCCAATAATCACCGGCATGGGCCAACACTGGGAGAAAAGGTCTTTTGTCATTAGCGCCACTGCCAAATACCCGTTAATTTTAGGCAGCAAGTGGCTATGTGATCACAACCCCTACATAAATTGGGCAGAAGGGTGCATCACCTTCACTCACTCCAACTGTAAAAACCATCGCTGGAACCAAAACTGGGGTAGTGATCCAACGCACACCGAGAAGGCTCTTCTCACCCAAGAAGAAATAAACCAAATTCCCGAACCGTACTGGCCCTTTCTGAATGCCTTCTCCGAAGAAGAAGCTGATACTCTACCCCCGCACCGACGAACTGACTGTGCGGTGGAAATTATACCTGGAGCCTCATTGCCCAAAGGACAACTCTATCCCATGAGTCTCCATGAGCGAGAGGAGCTCCGAAAATTCATCGACACCAATCTTCAGAGAGGGTTCATCCGTCCAGCCAATAGCCCCCATGCCGCTCCGGTACTCTTCGTGAAGAAAAAAGATGGGGGACTTCGACTGTGCACGGACTTTAGAGGACTTAATGCTGTGTCTACCAACAACGCCTATCCCATCCCCCTCATCCGAGATCTTCTCAACGTCGTGGCCCAAGGTAAGATCTTTACAAAATTAGACTTAAAAGATGCTTACTTCCACGTCCGTATCAAGGCAGGGGATGAGTGGAAAACCGCATTTAATACACCCCTCGGACAATATGAATATTTAGTTATGCCCTTTGGATTGGCGGGAGCCCCGTCTGTATTCATGGCCATGATAAATGAAGTTCTACACGAATTCCTCTATAAAGGTGTAGTGGTGTACCTTGATGATGTATTAATTTATTCAGACTCGGAGGAGGAACACGTTCAAATGGTGCAAAAAGTCCTGTCCACTTTGATGAACAATAAACTTCCCATTAAGCTGTCCAAATGTGAATTCCACAAAACTGAGCTCACTTACCTTGGGTACTGTATCTCCCAAGAGGGGTTAAAAATGGATCCAGCCAAAGTACAAGCGATCCAAGAATGGCAAACTCCCACCACCCGCAAAGAAGTGCAGTCCTTCTTGGGCTTTGCCAACTTCTATAGAGACTTTATAGCAAACTTTGCTCAAATCACGCTCCCCTTAACCGAATTGTTAAGGACAAAAAATAAAGGGGACCAGGCTAAAAAACCCTCCTCCAAAATACAGTGGACATCCGATTGCCAAACTGCTTTCGAATGCCTAAAAGAACAATTTGTAACGGAACCCATCCTCTGCCACCCCAACGAAAATTACCCTTTCATAGTGCAAGTCGACGCCAGCGATACGGCGATAGGAGGGGTATTATTGCAGAAGGGGGAGGATGGGAAACTACGGCCTTGTGCATTCCTGTCAAGGAAATTTTCAGAAGCAGAAAGGAATTGGAATGTGTGGGAGAAGGAGGCTTTTGCAGTGAAAGCGGCCCTCACTAACTGGAGACATTGGCTGGAGGGGGCGCGATATCCCTTTGAGGTCTGGACAGATCATAAAAATTTGGAGGCCCTTCGCAGCCCTCGCAGACTGAACGCCAAACAATTGCGATGGGCAGAATTCTTTTCCAAATTCAACTTCACTTTAAATTACCTCCCGGGCAAAACTAACTTTCTTGCCGACGCCCTATCGCGCATGCCCCAACACAAGAGCAAACGGGAGGAGACTGTAGACACGGTCTTTTCCCCTACGCAATTGGGAGGCGTGGTAACTACACGCAGCCGCGCAAGACAGCCCCTCCCGCATAACCAGGAGTGGAAATCGAAACTTAAAGCTGAGGTGGAAAAGGAGGGGGGCAAAGCGCCTAAAAGCAAACTGGCTCAATCCCCACAGGGGGACTGGCTAGCTGGAAGCAAATTTTATGTCCCAGACAGCCTCCGACGGGAGGTATTACAACGATGTCACGATGCCCCCACTGCTGGTCATTATGGGTATCTGAAAACGTTGCATCTAATACAACGGCAATTCTGGTGGCCGGGCATGCGCAAAGACATTTCCCA